>NC_142282.1:30522614-30855398 GCF_052056855.1 Sturnus vulgaris | reverse complement strand
CTGACTTATGGGTTCTCCCTGAACCATCAGTAAACACTAATAGCTTCCAGAGGCACTTGACTTAAAATGGGCTTTTCCCTAAAATTTAATTTTGCTTGCAATAACTTGTGACTTGGGAAATGTATAGAACAAATACCCGAAAAATTTAACAACACAATCTGCAAATCCTCTGACTTTTGCAATGCCCAATCAAAATACTCTCTCCTCAAAGGCAAGTAGATTATGGTAAAATCCCGACCTGCAATGGCCATTAACCTTTCCCTGGCTCTAATTACAATCTGAGCCAACATTTCCATCGTGGTAAAAATTGTCTTGGGAGACCTAGAAGATAAAAAAACCCATTCTATTATCAACAAAGGGTCCCCTTTCAGAAAGTCCCACTGAAATATCAGTCCATATAACTGTTTGTTTCCCCCCAAAATTGCAAGAAAATAAGGCAATGAATGCACACATCGATGAGCTTGTCTAGATTGAAGGGCTTCGGTGACCTTTTCAAGGGCTTTCTTAGCTTCAGGTGTCAAAAATCTCGGAGAAGTGATGTCACAATTCCCTCTAAGCAAGTCAAAAACCGGAGCAAGTTCATCATTGGTAATCCCTAAAGTAACTCTGATCCAGTTGATTTCCCCCAAAAGTTGCTGCAGATCTTGTAAGGTGTTGACCTTAGTTTGGAGCTGAATTTTCTGAGGCTTGATGGAATGCTCTGTCATTCTCCACCCTAAATACTTCCATGGTGAAACTTCTCATATTTTTTCAGTGGAGATTTCAAGTCCTGCTTCCTGAACTGCTGCAACAACATCATCACAAACCTCTTTTACTTCCTTTTGAGTCGAAGCTGAAATAAGTAAATCGTCCATGTAATGTAAAATCATTGCTCGAGGATGCTTTTGCTGCACAGGGGCCAAAGCCTGAGCCACAAACCATTGACATATAGTAGGAGAGTTCTTCATTCCATGTGGCAGAACCACCCAGTGGTATCTTTGCAGGGGTTCTTGTGTGTTGATACTTGCAATAGAAAAAGCAAACCGTGGAGCGTCATCTGGATGAAGCGGGATATTGAAAAAACAGTCTTTTAAGTCAATAATAACAAGAGGCCAGTCTCTCGGGATCATTGAGAGCGAAGGGAGACCCGGTTGTAGTGGTCCCATGTCTTCTATTACCTCATTGATCTTCCTGAGGTCTTGAAGCAGCCTCCAGGCACCAGATGCTTTCTTGCGAATGACAAACACTGGTGAATTCCACGGACTGTTCGTCACTCTAATGTGGCCTTTTCGTAGTTGTTCTCTAATCAGTTCTTTAAGAGCACTCAATTTCTCTTCCTCCAGAGGCCATTGACTCACCCATACAGGATTATTAGTTTTCCAGGATAATTTTGGAGTCATAAATGCTGTCATGGCTTTTCACAAAAATCCACTTCCAGCCTTGCTCCCCACTGAGACAGCAGGTCCCTTCCCCAGGCTGTGATGGGTCTTTGCACCACAAAGGGACAGATGGCCGCTGTCTTCCCCGCTGGTCCTCTGACTGTGATCACGTATTCACTTTGTTGACAAACAGTGGCCCCTCCGATACCTGTAATAGGATCTAAAGGAGTAATTAAAGTCCAGTCCTTTGGCCAAAGCAAATAAGAAATCACTGTAACATCAGCACCAGTGTCCAGGAGACCTGTAATTTCAATAGTTTTGTTATTATGAGTTAGGCTGCAAGTCAGTTTTGGTCGGTTGCGGCCTATATGTTCCACCCAAAAAACATGAGAAACTATATTCATGTTCCCAGTTGACATCTGTTGACCTTCAACAAGCTGCTCCTCTAGATTAGGTGGCAAAGCAACAGCTGTAGCTATTGGAGTTCCTGCTAGAATGGCAAGTGGAAGGCACCAGGCTTGAACTAAAACTGTCAATTCTTCATTACAATTTGCTGAAACAATAGTCGGAAAAACCACAAGTCCCAAAATACGATTCCTTTCTTTACCTAGAATTAGAAAATCTTGTCTCCTTTGTGAAGTTCCTGTCACTCCTGTAGAAACAACTGCATGACAATTCTGTAAAAAGCAGGTTAATTTGGAAGTTGCCAGCTCGCATTGTGCCCCTGGGGGTAAAAGGGTGGGATCGTTGGGTAACTGACTGGCCACCCAGGGTATGATGGGGCCGAATAATTCATGTATCCTGCCCCAGGGAAGCCTCCTGGCTGCTGGAAAGCCACTATTTGTTTCGGCACGCGGTGGGGCCCCCTCACTCTCCCGTTTCCCGTCAACAGATTCCCTTCAATATCATATTTAGAACTGCATTGGCTAGCTTGATGCTTCCCCTTTCTGCATCTTGGGCAACGACCAGTTGACTTTTTGCTCTCTGCTGGCTCTGGGCAATTCTTTATCAAATGTCCTGATTTTCCACATCTATAACATGATCCTTTAGAAGCACCATCTTTCTGAAACTTATTATTTTGCAAAAGTGCTGAACTAAGATTATCAAGAGCCTTTGCAAGGTAATCATTATTCTCTTTAAGTTTTTCCCCAATCTTCTCTCCCATAGTATCTGCTTGAAGAGTAGCTATATGTTGGGGAGTGCCAATCTTACTGCAAGCCTCTAGCATCCGTGAGAGATCGGGGTTAGAATCTGGCAGGCCTTGAATAACTATTTTTACACTCACTATTAGCATTCATGAAAGCAAGAGTTTGAAGCATCAGTGTACGGATTCTATCATCTTCACATTGCCTGTCCAGGGCCTGTGATAGGCGGTCAACAAATGTTGCATAGGGTTCTGTTGGCCCTTGTTTAATTTGCACAAAATCTCCCTCTGGGGTCCCCGCTGGCTGAGTCGGAAGCAAGGCTTTGCAGGCAGCCCTCTTAATATCATTGAGCACTGCTCTAGGCAAATCTACTGCCTGGTCTTCAGTTCTATCATGTGGGGCTTCTCCTGCTAAATCTGCCAGTGTAAACTGAGCATTGGGACCCCCAGCATATCCTTCAATTAATTGATTTAAAAACCTTTTCCACCTTCCTTCCCACAAAATTAATTGTGATTCTGTCAACAATGCTCCAGCAATACAACGGCAATCATGCGGTGTCAAATCCACACTGTTAAACATTCCTCTCAATAATTGCCTAAAATATGGTGAGCCCAATCCATCCTCCTTCAATACCTTCCTCAGCTCCTTAACATCTTGATGATCTATTGGTTCCCATCTAGGGTTCGCTCCTCCTCTGCCGTATCTAACAGGCAGAGCTAATAACGGTTCAGTAGCTTAATGAAAATCTTTCTCTTTAATTGCTTGGTGCCTCATTGCTGTCCAATTTACAGAAACATGCTGTGGAGTCTTTGACTGGGAATCCTCAGGCTTAAAAACAGACGAACTTCTTTCCCCGTTTGAGTTTTCAGGCTTTTATGTTGGAACCTCTGATCTCCCTGGAACGGGACAATCAACTCCTCTCTTTTTCTCAACAGCCCACTGATCTTCCCTCTCACCCTCAATCACGCCGTCCTGCCCCTCCGCCCTCCAATTCCCCCTCTTCTTTGCCAACTCTGCCTCATCTATGGACACAGAAGGAGGGTTGTCCCATGCAGGCACAGAAACCGCAGCACCGAGGCTAAGCGGGGGGGGGGGGGGGGGGGGAGGGGGGATCCCGATCTCCCGATCACATTGCCGGTCCGGCTGGGGGCGGGGACCGGCAACTCCGCCTCCGTAGGTGCACAATGAACACAGCAAGGAGGGCCGGGTTGGGGACCTGCAGGCGCAGATGATGCGACGGCTGCCCGACGCAAAGGACTGACGTCATGAGGCAGCACTTGTTCGAAAACTTCCGCGCGGTCCCGATAAGTATGCAGAGATGGAAAACTCCCCGAACGCGCTCCCGAATCCAAACTCGCGGCATAAGGTATGAAAGCAGACTGAGTCATTTGTGGAAAAGGCCCGTAAAATGCAGCAAAGCCCGCATCGTCCCGGTGCAAGGTAGAAAAAAACGGCGGCGCAGCTACCGTTAAAGGAAGCGGCCCGCACGGCAGGTACCTAGCACCGGCAGTCATGCCGTAAAAATCGCGACGTGCTTCCAGCGCAGCCAAAACTGGAGCTGCCGCTCGACTCAACCGCGGAGGGGAGGAAAACTGACAATCACCCGAATCCCCGACACTGGAACCCGGTACAGGACCCGCAGCTCTTTCGCCCTCGAAACTCCGTTCGGGGGCCGGTGGGACAGAACCAGGTCCCGCACTCTCAAAACAGGGCTCACTGTGTAACAATCGTGGCGGCGAGTCCCCCAGATCGCGTTCAGGGCCATCCTCCCTAGCTGCAGGAGACCGCGGTGGGGTGGCTGCCCGAGATCGCGGTGGGGGGGGCTCGGTTCCAGAATTTCCCTCAAAGGCTCGCAAGGGCATCACAGAAGGGAGAGAGGAAACCTCTGTATCGACAAGATTATGCATTAACAGAGAATCACTAACATTCTTCCAAGTTGGTAACAGCAACCGGGCTGTCTTATCACCTCGAGTGACATCTTCAAAATCTTAACTCCTATCTGATCCCAATAAGAAGCACTTAAGGCAGAATCAAGATCTATATCAGGAAACACACTATGAGCATATACTAAAAGCTCTTTCAACTTTTTTTCAGAAACGTTAAAACCATGCTTTCTTAACAAGAATTTTAAGTAATCAAAGACATATTTCTGCTCTTTTGGCATATTATTTCGCATTTCTCTAATTCTAAATGGCACTACTCTTCACCCCAAAGCTCACCTCAATATAAGACAGGCGATGAGACGGTCCAGACCCAGCCCCCTTCGTCCACCTTTTAGGGGTGCTTGCTCCTCTCAGCAACCGGTGGGGTGTCCACCCTTCTTCTTACAACACTCAAATAAGGGTTCGAGGGAGGCCCGACAGTAGATATAAAGCCTTGCAAAGCGAGGCGAAAGCACGGCACCAAACACGGGGCACCAAATGTGAGGTTTCTGGGGACCTCCGGGTGCCTCTTGTGCACCCACACTGTCGGGCTACTTCTTCTTTTATGTAAAAAGCAAATCGGCTAATAGTAGCTGTCAAGTTATTTATTGCAGAAACACATCAGTCTCAAATGCAGAGTCAAAGCTAACAAAGTCCATTCCAGGTTCTAGCTCAAAGTCCCAAACAGAAGCAGAAGCTCCCCGTGGTCCCAGCAGGGCCGGAGGAGCCGGGCAGCTCCTATCTTCTTATCGGGTCTTGATTTCAGCGGTGAAAACAAAAGCAGAGCAAAAGCTGTGCCATAAAAGCAATGGCTAAAAGCAATGTCTCTTTCCAAGCCTCTTCTTTTATAGAAACTTATGAGCAAACTAAGACGTAGAATCGGACCAGACTCGGACCACTACTTCTTAACCTATTAGAATTCTAATTTCTTAACACGCCAAGCTACATATAAATTACGTTCATGGCCTATCTTGTTCTAACTGAAAAATGTAAGCAATATTCTTAACTCTAACTCTATTATGTCTAAAGCTAAGTTCTTGGAGCCTCTAAGAAAACACTAGTATGTTTTTCAACCTTCACTAGAACATGTACTACTTCTTTGGCATCTAAGACCTTTTGTTCACTAAAAGCACTTAAAACTTATTCAATTTACTTACTTATTTTCCATCTCTTATGTTATAGCTTAAGTCTACACCTCTGCCTTATATGTAAGAGGCCTAATATACTTCAATCCATCCAAAGGATTCAACTCAAAACCTGCATTCTGATCTCTCCCTGAAGGATTCAGAGAAACTCCTGACTTACTGACTCCAACAGTGGTGCACACAAGCACGGTACTTGTGCAGCTTCGATCACCGCCATCACCCACGCCTGGCGCCGCTTTCACTCCCCCGCGGCCAGAAGCCGCCGAAGCAGCGCCACACAGCCAGCAGTGTGCCGGCAGCCAAGCGCTCGAGAACGCTACTTCTGCCCAAGCCCGCCTAGGGCGTGCACCTTTCTTCTCAGAGCTCAGTGCAACAGTCTGCCTCTCTCGCAGTTCGAATGGAAAACGAAAGCTTTTCGCCTTCGCCCTTCACAGAGATCTGTTGCCAGGACGAGAAGGTCTTGTGGCCGGAGCTCGCCCCCGACGTGAGGAAGCTGCTATTAGCACCGCATTGCAGATGCCCTTCTCACTCGTTGACTACGTGCTCAGTGCTCTCCGAATTCGCTGCTAGCTCCATGGTCCTTCTCAGCTGCAAGGAGCAGCACTCACAGTACATATTGCTTCGCAAGGACCAAAGACCTGGAGGGACATATTGCACAGGGCAGAGACGTTCTAAACTGAGTAGAGACAGAGACAGACAGAGAGTTCTACACTGCCCCTTCTCGTCGGCCATCTTGTGCTCCTGCTGCCTCTGCTGTGATGAATCGTTCCTTGAATAACGAGCGAGAGTGCCTCTCCAGGCACATTGCACTGAGTGATAGCTCCCTAGGGACTTTTGGATGTAAAACTTTTTCCACCTCCAAAAATACATGGCTAAGTCCTAAAAGTTTTGGTCTTATTAAGAATAGTTTTGTCCAAGTATTGCTGTCCTAAAAACCCTTGGTTTCAGTCTGAAATTAACTGCTTGTTTCTGTGTTTTTGCCTAGTGGCAATCTAATTCTAAGGTAACTAGATGTGTTGGAAATCCATAAATTACATCTCAGGTTAGGTGGGATAATTGGCTGGGAAGAAAATGGAACTGAGAATTTGGAAAGAATCCAAAGTGAGCTGATGTCACCATCTGAGATTCCCTTGGGTTCCAAATCCTTTCATTTGTGTTTTTGTGGGCTTTTTTTGAAGGCGGTGTACAGTTGAAGCCATGATTTAGCTGCGGTGAGACCTGCTCCGCTGTAAAACCATTATTTTCTCAGTGAGCATGGACAACAGTTACAGTGTCGTCTTTTAAGATTCCCTGCACTCCACTTATGGTGGCAAAAGCAGTGCCTTGACTGTAATCATAAACTGATTACAGCTTCATTACTTTGACATCATGTAGGATGCTTCCTTCATCTGCTGTGGTCAGCATTAAGTAACAGATTTCTCAGTTTCTAGGAAGAGTCTAGCAAACAATCACCTTGCTCCTTCTCTTGCATTTATTCATCACTGCTATGCTGCTATACAGACAGGTAGTCTGTTTATGATTCAAGAATTCAATGGGACATCAAGTAAATAGCAAAGCAAAACTAACTACCGAAAGCACTATAAGGGCCAGAGATTAGCTTGGATCAAAACAGGTATTCTCCTAGCATTGTTTACAAACAAGTCAGCATGTGAAACAGAAGGCACAATGTAGTTTGTGCCTTGTTTTGGGCATGCCCGGAAGAAGGAAATTCTGATTTCACATATGGGAAAAGAAATGTTGACATTTGAATGAGATTGTTCATACCCCAGAAAAGGTTGCTTTGAAAGGTTGTGGAAGTCCTGTTAGGAAACATGGCTTTACAAGTCCTTTCCACCAGGAGACAACAGCTGCAGAACATCTGGGTGTGCCAGTGTTGAGAGCACCAGCAAAGATCAAAGTGGAGAAGTTGGTGAACAATGGCAGTGGCCTGGGGGAGAGCAAGTGGGGTGCTGGCTGTGGGACCAGGGGAGTCCTGACTGATTTAGGAGGCGTGTGATGGTCTGTGCCAGCAAGCGGAGTAGTGCTGTGGCCTTGGGACACTGCAAATACTGGAATTCAGTGGGGTCACTGGGCAGGCTGAGTGTCTGAGCTGCTGGAGGGACCCAGTTTGCCCACATGTAAACATCCAGTCTCACTCCTGCCAGCCACAGAAAGGAGCAGGATGTGGCTGCTGGCGATGCCTGTCATGTATATGTAGTGTATATGTGTGCTCTCTCAAGCTGCTGGGAACACTTCTTCTTTGTGACTGCTTGGGCTGAGGGAGAGAAAGCAGTGGTAGTTTCTGAGGTTTCGAGTTTGCACGAGTTTCTCAGGCTGTTTCTGGAGCCACCCAGAGTTCTCTTCCTTGAAGCATTTCAATTCCTGGTAATTTTCAAAATTCAAACAGACACAGCCCTAAGCTAGTTGATCTGACGTCAGAGCTATTCTTACGCTGAGCTGTTGAATGATCTGATCTCCTGAGATGTCTTCCATCTCAGTTTATGACCTGGTTCTTGTGAAAAGTAGGATCTTTTAGCCTAGAGAAGAGAGGTTTCTGGAGAGACAGTATGGTGGCCTTTGAATATGTAAAGAGGGTATAAGACAAATGGAGAAAGAGTTTTTAGGAAGGTTTGCAGAGACAGGACAAGGGGCCATGCTTTCAAACTGAGACTAGGTTTAGATTGGCTAAAAGGAAAAACTTTTCTACAATGAAGCTGGTGAGCCACTCAAATGGGTGTTCCAGAGAAGTTGTGGATGCCCCATCATTGAGAGCGCTCCTTATCAGTTTGGCTAGTCTTGAGCAATTTGATCTACGTAAGGTCTACTTGGCAAGGAAGTTGGACTAGATGATCTTTAATCACAGACAGTTGTATGATTCCGTGAAAGACAGAATGCAATAAAGTTCATATTTCAGATTTTGGAGCAGACATATTTATTATTTCTCACTTTATGCATCATTGCAATGACAACTTGTTAGCTTCTGAAATGATGAGCTGAGATTGATTTCCTTCCTTAGTTTCATTTTCCCTGTTACTCCTTCACTCTTGGATTTTTTTTTTCACTAGATTTCCTCTTTCAGTAAACTGCCCTTAAGTATCACTTTGCTCCCCACCTGGCTTTTTTTTTTTCAACGACACCTTTTCACTGGTGCGTTTTGGGCCTTTGCTGCTTCAAGTCCAGCAGCCTCCTTGTCTGAGCATTATGGACCTTTCTTTACAGCTTCATCACTATGCAAAAAGCCATAAATTACTGTGTTCCATCTCACATACCATCAAGTACCACACTAATATTCCCTCTGCTGAATAGCTGGTTGGCTTACATAGACAAGCCAAATACCAGGAAATCCAGATGGCAGCAAGAATCTTGTAGACTACTCAAGCTGTTCATTGAAATTCTGGAGAAATCACTTGAGGCATCACATTCTCTTGAAAGAAGTGTATATCATCTCCGATATTCTAGAATGGGCTATTAATACTGTCATGAGTTTCTGGCTAGACTTTTTAGTATGCAAATTCAAATTCAAATGATCTGAAAGGATAGAACTTCAAGAAATTTTTTTTCCCAGAATCGAAGTATGATGGAGTTACATAGGGAGAATCTTAATCTTAGTTATTCTATTCCATCTCACATCATGGCTGGGGTCCGGGAAAAGGGAGTATCTTTGGGGCACAATGGGTTCCGGTGTAGTCAGTAAGCTGGGCAGATGAGCCATCAGGTATTGTCTGTTGTTGGGGAGGGTTTCATGTGAACTCTTCCTTTCTTGTACCCTGCCACTAGTATTGTTGCTAAAATTGTTTGATTTCAAACAAAAAAAGCAGACCAATCAAACACACAAAAAACCCCATCCAATAATCCCCAAGGAGACAAAAAAGCCCCCAAAAAAACCCACCCAAAACTGAAAAAAACTCCCAACCCAACACATCAAAAAGTCAGGGTGAATGTTTTTAGTAACTTTAAAAATAACAAAAGAAACAAAAAAACCCCAGGAAGTAACATTTCTAAAGGTGCTGTCCCAGCCTCTTCTCTCAGCAGGGAGGACATCCTGAAATGGAGCCAGTTGGAAGAAAGCGGGACAGGGCACCCCCCGGGCCATTGTCACAGGACGGCCCTGTGGCTGCCCCATTGCCAAAACCTGGACACATAAATCAAACACAGGTATGAACATGTGCTTAGACACAGCAAAAATGTATTTGTCTGAAAAGAATACTGGTCCATTTATACCACTGGAAAGAGCATAATGCCTCATCTCAGCTTTCTTTTCAGTCATTACAAATGTTTTTAATATATAGGAGTGCAGAAAATGGAAATATCCAAGATCAACATGAGGACCAATAACAAAGATTCCATTTTTGAAACTGCATTGGGAATCCTCTGCAGAAATTGACTCAGACCTCTAAGATTTACAAAAAAGACCAAGAGTATTGGACTCAATACAACACAGTGTCTGGAGACTTCAGCTGGTTGCCTTGATTTCTCAAATATGATGGAGGAAGCACCTTAGCAACTACAGCTGCCAGTTCTCTCAGGGCCCTGACATGCCTCTGGGTAGGTCCCATGGTCCTGAATATTCAGGTTCCTCAAGTGGTCTGAAAGCTGCCCTGCTACTATGGCTTAGAATCAAGTCCACCAGTCCAATAACCTGACAGATGTGGAAATAGTGACTGCCAGTAAAAATTGAGACCAACACTTGTTGAGTACTTCAGCCTTCTCCTTGTCTGTTGTCACTAGTCCTGTCTGGCTAATGGGGGTGGCGGGGGGGGAATAGGGGAGGTGTGATAGGTTTCTTTTCATCTTCCTTTTCCCACTGAAATGCCCATGGGTGCCTTTATTATTCCTATTTTTGGCATGATTTTCCAAATTCAGCTTCAACTGAGCCTTAGCTATACTGATCCCATCCTCACACACTCATGTGTTGCCACTTTATTTTTCCCATGATTTGTCTGCATATTACCTACTTGCATCACATCTATTAATTTTCAATAAACTTCTGGCTTTAACTTGTTTTCAAAGAAAACCTTTTTGAACCTTTTCACCTCAGAAATTCACCTGGGAAACCCAAAATCCCCAAAATTAACACCAAGTCCCCCCTGGGATGCCCAGCACTCACCTGACAACTCCCAGAATTCCACAAATTCACCCCAAAACTCACAGGGGACCACCAAATTCCAATGCTTCATCCCAAAATCCCACCTGCAACCCCCAAAATCCCTCAAATCACTCCCAAGATCCAGTCTCCCCAACACCTCCCAAATTCACCCCAAAATCTCTCCAATCCCCCTCAAAACCCACCCAGATACCCCCAAGTCCACCAAATTCACTCCAAGACCCATCTGGGACTGCCAAAAATCACCAAAATTCCCTGGAAAATCCACATGCATCCCCCCAAACCAATCCCAAAATTCTCCCATGACTCCCAAATGCTCACCTGGATACCCCAAAATCGACAGAATTCACCCCAAAATCCGCCTGGCATCCCCAAAACTCACCTGAGAACCCTAACAAACACATGTATACCCTAAAATTCACCAAATCCCCCCCAAAATTCCCCTGAGATCACTAGAATTCCACAAATAACCCCTAAAATTCAACTGGGACTCCCCACATTCCACAAATTCACCCCTCTACTGGGGTACAATGCAAAAATGTGTATTCTATCACCATCTGTTAAAATGTGGGAGGGGTGGTGATCCTTTTCTCTGTGGGAGATATCCTCTGCTGATGTGCCATCTGATAAGATCAGGGGGATGATCATCGTTGTTTTTTCACAACCCATCCTTCCTCCAGAAGATATATTCTGTTAATGGGCCATTAAGTCCTATTGTGTGACTGATAAGATTACATCATCCCTTTGGGAGATGCTCCAGCCAGGGGGAGGAGCCAAACATTTCCTACCTAGATAAAAACTGAGATTTCAACACCAAGGCAGTCCTTTCCACTGGATCCCAGAGGAAAGTCGGACCTTTTTCCACATCATCGCTGGATCTTCGGAGGAAAACTGCACCTTCTATAGGAGCACTGCTTCAGCTGAACCACATCTGTCATCCAGGAGTACTGCAGCCACCATTTATACGGACTGCTACCAACACCCTGACTGACAGGGTGTCAGGTTGTATTTCTGACTTTGTTGGTGGTTTTTTCTTTTATATTATTGCATGTATTTTATTTTTTCTCTTTTCTCCTATTAAATTGTATTACTGACTTGGAGTCTCGCACTGGTTTTACTTTCAAACCAACACATTTATTGGCGCCCAATGTGGGGCGCGAAGGGTACTGAGATAGGTCAGTATTACAATTTTATATGCACCGTGATTCTCAACATGCTTACATGGGTTTTATATCTTGTTCTCTATATTTTTCTGCACATGGGGAACTAACTGCCAGCTGTAATGCTCCTGTGTAGACCAGGATATGGTATAAAAATTGCTTTATTGGCCTATTATGTCTACTGCATGATAACCTCTAAGGCAATGAACATAATTCGGAATGTATTCTCGATTTGTTTGCTCGTCCTAGTCTAGGTTGCTACATCCGGGGTTTTAGCAATCACACCCAGCCCTTGGGGGGAGGGGTAAAGAATGTTTTTTTCCAATCTTTCCAGCCTGATTCAGTAGTTTTTGGAAATGTTGAGTTATCGCTGGATGCTAAGGACAGCATTATAGTGTTGTTAGTCCTGCTTTGTCTCCTCTGCACAGCCTACAACATGCTTAGAAATAAAACACTACATGGTGTATTGCTGCGTATTCTTGAGGAAGAGGAAAAAAGAATAAGATCAACTTCGACCATGTCTGCACGCAATGTCACAAAGAGGTGAAGAACCAAACACAAAGCAACAGTGTCCGCGTCTACACAGACTGCCACAGAGGAGAAAAAAAGCCAGAAGCGCCATCAGCATCTCCACACAAACCATCACTGCACCAGAACAGCCTAGACCAGCAGCAGTTGCCCCCGTTCAGAAGAAATCAAAGAGCAAATCAGTCAGCATAGTGACTGACGAGGACGTGGCAGGACCTTCGCACCCAGCGGAAGAGACAGAGCCAGAAATCATCACTCGCTCTCTATCCCTGGGTGAGCTGTGTGACCTGCCGAGGGAATTCACCTGCCAGACAAATGAGTCCATCTTGACCTGGCTGCTACACATCTTGGACGCTGCAACCAATTACGCCATTCTGGATGGAAGTGAGGCCAGGCAACTGGGATCTCTGTCCGGGGATGTGGTCATTGACCAGGGGATTGGGAGAACCCAAGAAACTCTCAGCCTCTGGCGGCCACTGCTGACAAGTGTGAAGGACAGATACCTTTGTAAAGAAGATCTCCAGGTGCACCAAGGAAAATGGAGCACAATAGAACAAGGTATCCGATGCCTGAGGGAATTGGCCGTGCTGGAGATCATTTTCTCAGAAGATGAGAGATTTCCTAAGAGCCCAGACTGTGTCCGGTGCACGTCACAGATGTGGTTGAGATTTGCACGGCTTGGACCAGAGATGTATTCCCTTTACCTGGCAACGCTGCAGTGGAGGGAAGGTGAGGACATGGTAGGCGTCTTGGCCAATAAACTAAGAATTTATGAGGACACTGTCACAGCCCCATTTCGTACCCATGTCTTATCCGTGGAAACACAGCTGGTGGAACAAGTCCGAAGTTTGATTGAAGAGGGCCATCAGAAGCTAAAAAAAGAACTTAAGGAAAACAACTACCAGATCTCTCCAGAACCAACAAGAGTTTCTGCCATTAGGAGCCGGCGTTCCTCAGGCAGGGAGAGAGGACACACTCCATGAGGTAACCTCTGGTTTTTCCTTCAGGAGCATGGAGAAGACATGAGGAAGTGGGATGGAAAACCCACCTCCTTCTTAGCAGCCTGGGTACGTGAGCTGAAAAGAGGGACACCTACCACAAGAAGCTCATCTAGAGTCAATGCTGCTCCAGTCTCTTGTGTACAGAACTCCAGACAGTATCAGAATGATGATATGACTGATCCTCTTGAAGGGACCTCAAGAACGTATTTACAGGAAGAGAGCGACGTGTACCAAGATCAGGAATAGAGGAGCCCTGCCTCTAGCCAGGTAGAGGAGAGGGATAATCGGATCTATTGGACTGTGTGGATCCGATGGCCTGGCACATCCGACCCACAAAAACATAAGGCTTTGGTTGACACCGGCGCCCAATGTACTCTGATGCCATCAAAGTATGTAGGAGAAGAATCCATCTCTATTTCTGGGGTAACAGGAGGATCCCAGCAGCTGACTGTAGTGGAGGCCAAAGTGAGTTTAACTGGGAACAGGTGGCAGAAACACCCCATCGTGACTGGCCCAGAGGCCCCATGCATCCTTGGCATGGACTATCTTAGAAATGGATATTTCAAAGACCCAAAAGGATATCTCTGGGCTTTCGGGATAGCTGCTGTAGAGACAGACGACATTAGAAAACTGAAGACCTTGCCTGGTCTTGCAGATGACCCCTCTGCTGTGGGACTACTGAGAGTTGAAGAGCAACAGGTACCAATCGCCAGAACAACAGTACACCGTTGGCAATACCGTACTGACAGAGACTCGGTGATTCCCATCCATGAAATGATCTGTAAACTGGAGAGTCAAGGGGTGGTCAGCAAAACCCACTCACCCTTCAACAGCCCCATCTGGCCTGTGCGTAAATCTGAAGGAGAATGGAGATTGACCGTAGACTATCGTGCATTGAATGAGGTGACTCCACCTCTGAGCGCTGCTGTGCTGGACATGCTGGAACCACAGTACGAGCTGGAGTCCAAGGCAGCAAAGTGGTACGCCACCATTGACATCGCCAATGCATTTTTCTCCATTCCTCTGGCAGCAGAATGCAGGCCTCAGTTTGCTTTCACCTGGAGGGGCATGCAGTACACCTGGAATTGTCTGCCCCAGGGGTGGAAGCACAGTCCCACCATCTGTCATGGACTGATCCAGGCTGCACTGGAAAAGGGTGAAGTCCCCGAACATCTACAGTATATCGATGACATCATTGTATGGGGCAGCACAGCAGGGGAAGTCTTCGAGAAAGGAGAGAAGATTATCCAGATTCTGCTGAAAGCTGGTTTTGCCATTAAGCAAAGTAAAGTTAAGGGACCAGCTCAGGAAATTCAGTTTCTAGGAGTCAAGTGGCCAGATGGATGTCGTCAGATCTCACCAGAGGTAATTAATAAGATCACCGCTATGTCTCCACCTATCAAGAAGAAGGAAACACAAGCTTTCCTAGGTGCCATAGGCTTTTGGAGAATGCACATTCCTGAGTACAGTCAGATTGCGAGCCCTCTCTACCTGGTTACCCGCAAGAAAAATGATTTCCACTGGGGCCCTGAGCAGCAGCAAGCCTTCGCCCAGATCAAGCAGGAGATTGCTCATGCAGTAGCCCTTGGCCCAGTCAGGATGGGACCAGATGTGAAGAACGTGCTCTACTCTGCAGCCGGGAACCATGGTCTGTCCTGGAGCCTGTGGCAGAAGGTGCCTGGGGAGACTCGGGGTCGACCACTGGGATTCTGGAGCAGAAGCTACAAAGGATCTGAAGCCACCAACACTCCCAGAGAGAAGGAGATCTTGGCCGCCTATGAAGGAGTTCAAGCTGCCTCAGAGGTGATTGGCACGGAAACACAACTCCTCCTGGCACCCCGACTACCAGTGCTGGGTTGGATGTTCAAGGGAAAGGTGCCTTCCACACATCAGGCCACTGACGCCACATGGAGCAAGTGGATTGCCCTCATCACTCAGCGCGCCCATATTGGGAATCCAAATCACCCTGGGATTCTGGAAATAATTACAAACTGGCCTGAAGGTGAGACTTTTGGATTGACTTCTGAAGAAGAAGAGGAGCAAGTGGCACGTGCTGAGGAAGCCCCACCATATAATGAGCTACCGGAGACTGAAAGACGATATGCCCTCTTCACTGATGGTTCCTGCCGAATTGTAGGCACTAACCGGAAATGGAAAGCTGCAGTATGGAGCCCCACACGACAAGTTGCACTAGCTACAGAGGGACAAGGTGGATTGAGTCAAGTCGCAGGGCTAAAAGCCTTCCAGTTGGCTTTGGATATTGCTGAATGAGAGAAATGGCCAAGGCTTTATCTTTACACTGACTCGTGGATGGTAGCTAATGCTCTGTGGGGATGGCTGGATCGCTGGAAAAAGGCCATGTGGCAGCGCAGAGGGAAACCCATCTGGGCAGCTGAGATTTGGCAGGACATTGCTGCCCGAGTAGAGAAATTGACCATAAAGTTTCGACACGTGGATGCACATGTACCCAAAAGCCGGGCTAATGAAGAACATCAAAACAACGAGCAGGTGGAGCGAGCTGCCAAAGTGGAAGTATCACAGGTAGACCTAGACTGGCAGCACAAGGGAGAATCATTCCTAGCTCATTGGGCCCATGATGCCACTGGTCATCAGGGGAGAGATGCAACATACCGATGGGCCCGTGACCGAGGGGTGGACCTTAACATGGACAGCATCTCACAGGTCATCCACGACTGCGAGACCTGTGCCGCAATCAAACCAGGACAAGCGGGTGAAGCCTCTGTGGTACTGTGGACGATGGTCAAAGTACAGGTATGGGGAAGCCTGGCAAATTGACGACATCACCCTTCCCCAAACCCACCAGGGCAAGCGCTACGTACTGAGCATGGTGGAAGCAACTACAGGATAGTTAGAAACCTACCCTGTGCCTCATGCCACTGCCTGGAACACCATCTTGGGCCTAGAAAAACAAGTCCTTTGGAGGCATGGTACCCCTGAGAGAATTGAATCAGACAAGGGAACCCATTTCAAGAACGGCCTTATCAACACCTGGGCCAAAGATCATGGTATTGAATGGATATATCATATCCCTTACCACGCACCAGCTGCCGGGAAAGTTGAACGGTCTAATGGACTCCTTAAGACTACTTTGAAAGCACTAGGTGGTGGAACCTTCAGAAATTGGGAAATGAACTTGGCCAAAGCCACCTGGATGGTTAACACCCGAGGGTCCATCAATCGAGCCGGTCCTGCCCACTCTGAACCCCTGCACACAGTTGATGGGGACAAGGTCCCTGTGGCATACATGAAAGGTATTTTAGGAAAGACTGTTTGGATTAATCCCACCACAGGCAAAGGCAAACCAATCCGTGGGATTGTTTTTGCTCAAGGACCTGGTTGCACTTGGTGGGTAATGCAGAAAGATGGGGAAACCCGTTGCGTACTGCCAGGAGACCTAATTTTTAGAGAGAGCTGTATGTAAGGTTTCATTTTGTATTATATATCTGTAACAGGGTATTGGTTTGAGTATGATGTAGATGGTAATAGAATAAGGGGTGGATTATGTTTTGGGGTACAATGCAAAAATGTGTATTCTATCAGGATCTGTTAAAATGTGGGAGGGGTGGTGATCCTTATCTCTGTGGGAGATATCCTCTGCTGATGTGCCATCTGATAAGATCAGGGGGATGGTCATCGATATCTTTTCACAACCCGTCCTTCCTCCAGAAGATATATTCTGTTAATGGGCCATTAAGTCCTATTATGTGACTGATAAGATTACATCATCCCATTGGGAGATGCTCCAGCCAGGGGGAGGAGCCAAACATTTCCTACCTAGATAAAAACTGAGATTTGGAACACCAAGGCAGTCTTTTCAGCTGGATCCCAGAGGAAAGTTGAACCTTTTTCGACATCCTCGCTGGATTTTCAGGGGAAAACTGCACCTTCTACAGGAGCACTGCTTCACCTGAACCACATCTGTCATCCAGGAGTACTGCAGCCACCATTTATACGGACTGCTACCAACACCCTGACTGACAGGGTGTCAGGTTGTATTTCTGACTTTGTTGGTGGTTTTTTCTTCTATATTATTGCCTGTATTTTATTTTTTCTCTTTTCTCCTATTAAATTGTATTACTGACTTGGAGTCTCGCACTGGTTTTACTTTCAAACCAACACAACCCCAAACCTCACTCCCCGGGATTCCCCAAAATTACGAAAATTCTCCCCTAAAATCAACTTGGGACCCCTCAAAACTCACCTGGATCTCCCCAAATCCCCCCCCCCCCCCCCCAATTCACCTGGGAACCCCCAAATCCCCAGAATTCAACCCAAAATTCACCTGGGACCCCAAAAACCTCCAAATTAGCTCCAAAATGATTGGCAACTTTACACACTCCATTTTCCCACAAAAGGATCTAGAGCTGAATCATTAAAAAACCCGGTATAATCATGGACAAAGACCCTCTAACTAATTAAAGTTAGAAAGTGGTATGTTTATTCACCGACGGGCGGCACGGGAGTCACCTCCTAAAGGCGTGACGGCCCAGGACAAGGTTCTTTGCCATCTATTTATTCCCCAAGATCTTACATACAATACATACGCATAACCCCAGCACCTCCCATCCCCATCCCATATTAAAATGAGCCCATTAGTCCTTCACGAGTGCACAGCTCTTCTCTTGAATTGGGTCGGCGGTCTGGAAATGGGTCAGTGGTCTCGAAGGATGAAGTCAGGAGAGTCTTCATCAGGTCTCAGTGACCCTCTGGCACGATCCAAGGCTCCGTGCTTCATGGTTAGCAGTTTACTTATTTTACGTTCTTCTGTACGTAAATTTATAATAGCAGATAATTATACCAGTTAGCTCTGGCCTAAGCATCTAGTAATTATTAACCTACCATTTACCTACCTAACTTACATCTTGGTCATGGAAACTACTTCTACTCTTAGCAAAAATCTTAACTTTTTAAAACCATGATTCATTCCCCACTCCTTCTTCAAAGTTAGTAAATTCTTTTACTAATAACAATGCTTTGGTTACTTTTCATGCTTTGACAGTTTTGGTAGGGAAAGTTTCTGGCCACCCTGAAAAGGTACCTGTAATGGCTTTTTCCCGGCCTATACAGAGTCTTTCACCCTTCTCCGGTCTAGCTCAGGTATTGGGGTGATATTCTCCTGGGCCCTAGCCACAAAGACGTAGATAAGATATCAAAAGAGGCTCTTTCCCCTGATAAAGTTACAGGTTTATTTCTCGTGGGTAGTGAGTGAAAAGGGAAGGGAAAAGAGCGGGGAAAGAGAGAGAAAAGAGGGGGAAGAACAGGATAAAAGCGTGGGGGGGGAAAGAGAACGGGGGAAGAGAAAAAGGGGGGAAAAAGAAAGAGCGGGATAAGAGATCTGGGGAAAAAAAGAGATGCAGGAAAAGAGTGGGGGGAAAAAGAGTGCGGGAAAAGAGAGTGAGGTCAGCGGGTCCTGACCTTTTCTAGGGTCTGGAAAGGGGGGGCGGGGAGAAATTGGATCCCAGCCAGCTCTGTGTGGCCAGGAGGGGAGAGGGACCAAGATACAGGGTACAGCAGGGGTCACGGAATGTACCATTTACAATGTATCTAGGGAACGCAACATCTCCCCGTTTTTTGTTTAACAAAGTTGAAAGAAGGATATTGGTATCATTCAAATTACGATTTTGCCCACCACTTGTAGCTGGCGAGAGGGTTAGATTGTTTCAAGTCTTTCATTTCTATGTGATTGACTACTGAGGTAGAGGGAATGAGACTATGAATAGCCTTGAAAACCAAGTGACGTAGGATCCCGAATGCCATTATTACAAGGAAAAGAATTACAAAAATTAACATAATTGTTTTTACTATAGATGTCCACCACCCTGTGAGTCCCCAGCCTTTGAACAGTCCATTGAACCAATCTTCAGATTCTTGCTTTACTTGTCCGATTAAGTTGTTCATGTTTCAGAGGGCAGCATGGATGTTAGGAGCTTTCGAGGTCAGGTCCATACAGCAAAGTCCTTCAAATTCCTGGCACTCATGTCCGTGTAGTAGCAAGAGAAAATCTATAGCAGCACGATTTTGGAGTGTGGCCTGCCTGGTGATTTCCTCGTCTTCTAGGAGGGAGCTGATTGCGGTCGATGTTAAGTTTGCCTGTTTGACAACCCAACACTCTAGGTGGCCCAATTCGCCTAGAGCTTTAGCTGCTGCAACCCACGGAAGAAACAGGGATGCAGCAATTCTTTTGGACTTGGCCCAATGGAAAATTTCAGAATTACAGTTTGGGTCCATATTGTCTGCACTTCTTTTTTGGATTTTATTACCTGATTTGTTTTTGTGAGTCCAATCGCTAATTAAGGTTTCGTTGGGTGCCAACAGGGACAACCGCCCGAAGGTGCATGGCCCTCCTAAGAGCCAAGAAGGAATTCCTGCCCACGCCCGGTCTCCACAAATTAAGAACAATCCCTTTGGGAGGCTTTTGGGGCTTGAATAAGTTGGGGTATCAGTTGCAATATGGCTTATAGTATTGCACCACCTTTTGGCAGTGAATTCCCCACGATGTTGCATTATGTTGTGGAATTCCTTTCTGCTAGAAGGTTTTGGGAAGATTCTAAAGTGAATGCAATATTGTGCCGGGTAGGAACCTAGCAGTTCTAATTCTTGGGGTTCTTGAGCTGTTTTGGGCAAACTTGGCAGCAGCTCTTCTATGGGGTTTTTATTTACTCCAGCTTGCTGCCTATGATTTTTGTGTGATGAAATGGTGTGTGACTCAGGAATTTCATTGGGCAAGTGTGTTTCAAAACTGGCTGAATATTCTCCAGCCTTCAATGGGATTCCTACCAGGCAGGTGGACATAGGTTTTGCTGTTGCTGCTGTGGACAGACATATGTTTTCTTGTTGGAGCGTCTGTGCCAGGGCCACCCAAATGTTCTGACATGGCTGAGGGACGATCCATGCAGCTGCTAGACTGTTCAGTGTTAGCAGGAAGACAGCTTGGATGGGGTTCATGACGGGACTGAGAGAAGAGAAGGTTTTCTCTAGAAGGAAAAACAAACATTATAAAACCTATTAAAAGTCTCTATTTGCCGGAATGCCACCTTCTATGAGGATTTCTTTTCCCTTTTTTCTGCGGCGTCTTCTTTTTGAAGCCACTGCTACTTGTTCCTCGTTCTCCTCAGTTGGAGCAGGATGTTTGGGAACAAATGGTTTCACCCACTTTTGGGGAATCCACCGAGGGCCTGAGGGAGTGGATACACACGCATAGCCACGCCCCCAGGTAACAAGCTCATAGGGACCTTTGATTTCCCAGGTTTCTGGGTCCCTAATCAAAACTGGAGGATGTTGGGATAACTTGAATTGTTTGCTACTGTTAAAGTGACGTACCACAGGTGGACTCATGTTTTCAAATGAACAATTTAGGAAATTGATAGTAAACATGGCTTTGCAGAGCTTCTGCTGTGGAGACATCCACACAGTTGAACTGCTCTGTTTAGCCAAAACCTGTTTGAGCGTCTGATTGGATCTCTCCACTATACCTTGGCCTGTGGGGGAGTGGGAAGTGCCAGTTTTATGTTCCACTCCCCACTGCTGGACGAATTCCAGGAACTCCTTGGACTTATACGCTGCGCCCTTATCAGTTTTGATTTCCTTAGGGATCCCCAACACTGAAAAGGCTTGCACTAGGTGTTGTTTAGCATGCATAGCCCTTTCTCCTGCATGGGCAGAGGCATAGACTGCGCCTGAATATGTGTCAATGCTTACATGAACATATTTGAGGCGACCAAAACTAGGAATGTGTGTGATGTCTGTTTGCCATACCTCACAACTGCCAAGACCTCGGGGGTTTACCCCCATGCCTATTGAGGGCATGGTGTGCAGCTGACAGTTGGGACAGGTGGCCACAATGGCTCGAGCCTGACTCCGTGTTAGCTGGAACTGACGCATTAGACCTGGTGTATTCTGGTGATACTGCTGGTGGCTCAGCTTTGCCTGTTGGAAGATGTCAGGAAGGCGTGCTTGTTCTGCTGGGGTTGCTTGTTCTGCTGGGGTTGCAAGGGAGTCTGCCTGACGGTTCCCTTCTGCAATTTTGCCTGGCAAATCTGTGTGTGATCTCACATGCATCACATAGAACGGGTGTTCTCTATGAGAAATCAAATAAATTAGTTTGGAAAGCAACCTGAAAAGCTGCTCATTCTCGATGTCTCTGAGCACTGCCTGCTCTGCTCTGGACACTACCCCTGCTACATAGGCTGAGTCTGTCACCAAGTTTATTGGCTCTGAGAACTTTTCAAAGGCTCTCACGACTGCTGCCAGTTCAGCTACCTGGGGTGACCCTTCCACAAACTCAACATCAGCTTCCCAATGCTGAGTCTGAGGATCTCTCCAAGTCATCACCGACTTGTGGGATGCCCCAGATGCATCTGTGAACACTGTGAGAGCTTTGAGTGGTCTCTGACTCCTCTTCTCAGGAGGAATGAGGTGGAATTCCTCATTGAACAGCTTGTGAGACGGGGCATGGACTGATATTTGTCCTCTGTAGCTGTCCAGGGCTAATTGGAGACTGGCATTGCTCTGGAGCAAATGCTCAAACATCTCTTTAGTCAATTTGTCAGGAGAGTTCTTTCCCTCCTCAGACAGTTTAACAGGGAGGTGAATACATGTGAAGTCACAGCCAGCTAGTTCATACAGTCTCATCCTTGCTTTCCGAATCAGCTGAGCTATTAACTCTTGTGGCTTAGTGATAGTTTTGGATCTGCGGTGGGAGAGGAAGACCCACTCTATCATTAAGAGTGACTCTCTCTGCTCCTTGATCCATTGGAATATTAACCCGTGTAAGTGTGGCAGTTTTCCTAGGACAATGAATTTGAAGGGCAGCTCGGGCTGGTAACGGTGAGCTTGCCTCTCTCCTAAGGTCTTTTGTACCTTTTCAATTGCAGTCTTTGCCTCTGGGGTCAGTTCCCTGGGAGAAAGCAGCTCTCTCTCCCCTTTCAATAAATTGAAGAGAGGTTCTAGGTCCTCATTAGTGAGGCCTAGCCAGGGCCTAACCCAATTCAATGACCACCCACACAGGGAATGGAGATCTGCTAAGGTTTTTGGATTACAATTAATTTCCAATTTCTGCGGAACAATGGTCCATGCAGTAATTTCTAGGCCCAGGTACTTCCAAGGTGGCATCCTTTGGACTTTGTCCTCCTGCAATTCACATCCAGCAGAGGTTAAAACTTTAACCACTAGGTCAAGTGTGTCCTGGAGTAGAGAGTTATCGGGTGCACATACTAGCACATCATCCATGTAATGAAGGATGATGGCCTCCCCTCTCTGGGCACGCACCTGGGACAGCAATGAGGACACATGCCACTGGCAGATGGAGGGACTACATTTTAATCCCTGGGGCAAAACCTTCCAGTGGTAGCGCTTCATTGGGGCTTCTTGATTGATGGTAGGAACCAAGAAGGTGAACGGTGGGGCATCCTCTGGGTGTAGGGGGATATGAAAGAAACAATCCTTGATGTCTAGAACAGCCAATTGCCAATCTCTGGGAAGCATTGTTGGAGAAGGCATTCCAGGTTGGAGAGAACCCATGTCTTCAATTACTTTGTTTATTTCCCGGAGGTCGTGGAGCAGCCTCCACTTGTCTTTCCCTGGTTTCTTTACCACAAAAATCGGGAAATTCCACGCACTTGTGGTCTCTTCTATGTGGCCTTTAGCCAATTGTTCCTCCACAAGCTCCTCAAGCGCCCTGAGCTTCTCCTTACTCATCGGCCACTGTGCTACCCACTTTGGGGCATCATCTAGCCATTTCAACTTTTGGGTAGGACGCCCCACAGTGGCCGCGTCTAAAAATCCCGAGGAGTTTTAGGAATAATTAATTTTACCCCCCACTGTGACTTGGTGTCTCTCCCTCATAGAGGGCATTTATAGTCTGTAACAAATGGACGGATGCTAGCCAATTTTCCATCCGGCCCCTCAATTTGTATGATGCTTTTTGATATTTTTGCCAATTTTACTCCTCCTACACCCTGGATTCTGCCTGCCACAGGCTGAAGTTCCCAATGTGACGGCCACATCCTTTCAGGTATGATAGTCACATCAGCACCCGTGTCCAGTACCCCCTCCACATGGAGGTGATCTGATCCACGGGTTAGGTTACATGCCAGAGAGGGCTTGTCCTCACCCACCACTTCTGCCCAGTAGACTTCAGGTGATTTTCCATCTGCTGGGACCTCCTGTGGAACAGGAATGGCCTGGGCAAGGATTTGTCCCTCAGCCAGGTAATATGGTGGTAGAGGACATCGTGCCAAGAGAATGAGGCCAGTTATGCTTCCCTTGATGGTCATGGGAACCACCTCAATCTCTAGGGGTGTGTGTGCTGTGTCACCGACAACAAAGTACTCACTGTCCAATTTCATGTGGTTTAACGTCACGTCCTGTGTACTGTTAGGTAAGTCCACTGTTATGACTGTCCAATCAGGTGACCTGAAATGAAAACCTCTGGTAGTCACAAGCCTAAAACGGCCTAGTGGCTTCCAAACCTTGTTAACTGAACATTTGATATTTTCATTGACATACATCCCCACACCCTCTATCCCATCCTCCCCCTTTTTGTTTATGAAGAGAGAGTCTTTTGCGAGTGTGGAGCCCGCAGTATTTATAGCCGAGCGCGCTATGGTGTTAATGGCGGGTACGCGCTGTAAAGTTAGTTTTTTTGTTTGTTGGTTTTCTTCTGTTTCTGGTTGTGTGGACAGTCCCTGGCGAAGTGTCCTGGCTGCTTGCACTGGAAGCAGATGATGTGCTGCAGTTGCTCTGGTGACACTGGTTGCTTCTTGGCTTCTGGTTTTACAGCTGCCACGGTCCTTGGGTGTGCCAGTCCTGGATTTCTTTCGTGTCCACTGAACAGTTCTGCTTTTCTGGCGCAAGCTTCCATCATCTGTGCTAAGCTAGGTGCTGGCTCCAGGGGAAGGCCAAGGATAACCCTACGGCAGGTTTCATTAGCATTCCTCTGAGCCATCTCTTTAATTAATTCAGCTTGTAATACTGGATCAGACACTTGTCTTTCTACTTGCATACGAAGGCGGTCCACAAACTGTAAGAAACTCTCAGAAGTAAACTGTTTCATGTTAATATAACTGCCTTTAGTATCTACTGTTCGTAATTGATTAAAGGCTTTTTCTGCAGCATTGCATATTTTATCTAGGACAGACTTAGATAGTACTCTGGTTTGATTTTCAGGGCAATGCCAATCTTTCTCCCCACATAGGTGCTCATATGTGATATCATTATTATCAGCATCTTTTGCATTATCTGAGCTTTTTAAAAGCTCTTGTAAAAGCACTTTTAAAGATCTTTTCCAAAGGCTTTCCCATAGATCATATTCGGAAGGAGTTAACAGACATCGGAAAAGCTCTTTGATATCATATGGAACCAGTTCGTTTGAATTAAAAGTGGCTCTTATTATGCTTTTAAAGATTTCACTATTCCTACCAAATTCTCTTTGTACTTTACAAATTTCTTTTTTATCTTGGTAGGACAAAGGTTGATAACTTCTTTTTCCGTTTCTCTTACCAAGATAAACTACAGGAGCAACTGATGGTACATACTCTTTCTCCTGGTGCTGACTTTCAGGTTTGGGCATCCCCCCCCCACCGGGCCCGGGAGGCCGCCCGCCCCCCCCCCACTACGGGAGCACCATCCATCCCCCAGGGGCTGTGGGCTGATCCCCCCCCACCCCCACCCCCACCGGCACTGAACCCAGCAGGGGCTCCATCGCCCTCCCCCACCCCGCAGCAGCTTGGAGGGAAGGAATGTGAAACCGGAGAGGGGGAGGGGTGGTGGAATTCAGGATCGCAACACCTGTGGGCGGGGTCACCAGGTACCAGGCAGGACAGGGTCTTGGAGGGGGGAGGGGGCGGTGGAGCCGAGGGCAGGGAGGAGCTATGGGAGGGGACAGGCTTAGGGGCTGGGACCAGAGGGTAAAGGGGGTTGCGGGATGAAGGAGGAGACACGTGGCTGCCACCATATCGGGCCCCCCCCTCTCCCTGGACCGCATGTCCAATGCTATCTGGGACCCCAATCCTGACTTGTCCAGATACGGCCACGTGTTCGTGGCCCGCGGGGGAAGGGAACAAGGAAGGAGAACAGTTACAGCCGTGCTGAGCATGCTGCATTTCCAAGGGAGACCCTGGGGTGCTTTCCAGGTTATGGTTATAGGGATTTTTGGAAAGGGAAGGTGAGCTTGAATCATTTTGCTGCTGCTGTCTGTTGTTTTCTGTGTGAATTAAAACTTTCCGAATTTGTAAGAATATCGGAAGGAATACAGAGGCAGTTTTATCTCCATTTTCTACTTTTGAAGTCAATAAATTCCCTATTTCATCCCAAAATGAAATCGAATTTACATTTTGCAATTCAAGGTCCGATATTTCAACAGACAGCCAGCTGGCAAAACGAGCTAGTTTTTTATTAGATATTAAAACATTTCCTGAACTTAGTATTACTTTGAGTTGTTTTGTTATACTCTTTTGTAAAGCAGATTGCTGTATCCCCATAGTGTTAGCAATTTGCACTATATCTACCCCACTACAGTTAAAACACAGGAAAGGAGTTAGTTGTTAAGACGTACACCACGGTTTTCAGGCTTTACTAGATGCGGAACCGATGTTAATTTCGCCGTTTTTTGTCAGCAAAACCTATGTGTGGCGCCGGCGCCGCTGTAGGGACCGCCCCGCCGCAAACACCCGTAAAAACCGCAAAAACGCAAAAAAACCCCCTGTGCCGCAGCTCTGAAACCGATCAAAGCTGCCTGCCTGCTGCGCCGCGCCTGGGGTGGCCGCGTCCAGCCCTCCCCCCAGCCCCCGCGCCGCTCCACGTGGCCATGAGCTGCTGAGCCGCGAGCACGCTGCAAACACGCCCGCGCCGCCTCTCCCCCCGAGAACGGCTCCGGGCCGACAAAACGCCACCGGTGAGACCCCCCCGCGGAGCTCCGGGAACTACCCGCCGGAAAGGGACGCTTAACTCACCTTTTCTCTTGCAGGAAGACACGTCTGTGTACGCGGTAGCGGATCTACATCCTGAACCGACCTGTCTGGGACTGACAGGCTGCCGGTTCGTGCTGAAAAGTCTTCGAACTGCACAAAATGCAGCTTAAAGAAATTTTAGCTAGTTGATCAGCTCCTATGCTGGTCGAATCCCGAAATTAGGGATCACCGCGAAACGTGGGTGCTTTAAAGAAACCACGCACGTGGGGCGCCAACTGTAATGGCTTTTTCTCGGCCAAAACAGAGTCTTTCACCCTCCTCCGGTCTAGCTCAGGTATTAGGGTAATATTCCCCTGGGCCTTAGCCACAAAGACGTAGATAAGATATCAAAAGAGGCTCTTTCCCCTGATAAAGTTACAGGTTTATTTCTCGTGGGTAGTGAGTGAAAAGGGAAGGGAAAAGAGCGGGGGAAGAGAGAGAAAAGAGGGGGAAGGACAGGATAAAAGCGTGGGGGGGGAAAAGAGAACGGGGGAAGAGAAAAAGGGGGGGAAAAAGGAAGAGCGGGATAAGAGATCTGGGGGGAAAAAAGAGATGCGGGAAAAGAGTGGGGGGGAAAAAGAGAACGGGATAAGAGAGCGAGGTCAGCGGGTCCTGACCTTTTCTAGGGTCTGGAAAGGGGGGGCGGGGAGAAATTGGATCCCAGCCAGCTCTGTGTGGCCAGGAGGGGAGAGGGACCAAGATACAGGGTACAGCAGGGGTCACGGAATGTACCATTTACAATGTATCTAGGGAACGCAACATGTTTCTCCCCATCATGTTATTTATAAAAATCAAACTTTTAGGTGTCATCTGACTTTTTTGGTCCAATTGACGTTTAATAATGTTACTTATCAGTTGCCAGGAGGGATGTTTATTATTTGTGGGGACAGAGTTTGGCCTGCCATTGGCGATCAGGCTCTAAAAATGGAGGAATGCAGAAGTAAATCTTGAAACATAGTAGAAATGGGCAAAGATGGGTGGAGAGCTAGAAGTTGGTGCTTTTGTCAAGGCATTTTTTCTCCATGGCGTGGGATTTTATTTGCGTAATAAATTAAGCGAGGAGTCTGGATAGAAATCGAACGTTGCTACGTTTGAATATCCATCCTGAACACAAGACGCATTGGTGTGGGTGCAATGCATTACGATCTTTACAGGGAGGTTTTTTATGGTGGATGTAGGAACAAGGTAGATGACAGTTAGTTCCTTATCGGGCAGTAAACAGTTGGCCTTGAACAACAACAATCTCAGGTTTATTATCATTGCCAAGATGGCTGTAAATAAAAGAAAGCCCAGTAGTATGGATATTCGGATTCATAATTTTATATTTGAAGTACTGACTGGTTTGTATTTTAGGATACCTGACTCTTGTTTCCTACTTTGATAGCACCTTGTTGCCTCCAACACGTGCCAAATCTGATGGAAACGAATGGTGCAGAACTCTGGAGAATTGAAACAAAAGTCTAGGTAGGTCGGGTAATACTAAGAACAGTCTGGAATTCAAGCAATATTTTCTTTTCTCCCGGACAACGATGAGGCAGACAGTTGCTTTGAGAGTGCATGTTTGCTCTATTCTTTGTTCCGTGTGTTCCCACATACCTTCTCAGTTGCTTGGAGGTGGCAGTAAGAGCCAAAGAAGCAGCCTGTGGCATGGCTTTCCTTTGGCCAGTACAAACACCTGTGCATGGTGAGATCTAGAAGGAACTGGCTTGGTTAGAATGAATCTGGGGGAAATCAAAAGTTAATTTTGACATGGATCCCTTCTCAATCATACAAAAATACTCCTTTTTAACTCTTGGAGAAGAAGAGGGGTAGTATGAGAAGAAGAGGGGAAGTATTGGAGATACTTCCTTTCTATGTGTCCTTGCAGCATGCCTTCCCTCTCTGTGTCTGCCTTCTCTTGCTCCAGAGCACATCCTGTTGGGATGCTTGTAGCCTGTATGGTAGCAAAGAAGTTGGAAGCGATTGTAAGTACCTTGCTACTTTGAAGCATAATGATAAAGAGCTGTGTATGAAAATGTCTTGATTTCTTTGGCTGTTAGTGTCTGGTGTCTGTAGGTAAAGGTCTGTAGGCACTGCTGGGATCTGTTCCGTGTGCTGAGATTCAGCACATGGCCTCTGTCATGTTTCCATGTCACACTGCACTATGAAAGATGGGAATTTTGACTGTGGTCTGTTCCATAGCATTCAGACAGCCCTAATGTGGAGTGCGTGGAGAAAATGAGCATCCAGTATGAGCTGGTCGAGGGCAAATGTCAGGAGAAAGGGCAGATGTGCAAGTTGAGTGCCACAGCTTTTGGCTGTGATAGCCGTGGTCCAATGTGTCATTCGAGTAAAATGCGTCTGAGGATGCCCCAAACATTGATATAACAAGTGGAATTCCTTTTTAACCTCCGCCTTACTCTGTTCAAAAAGTAAGCCATCCGTTTGGTTTCACAGCAGTAGTTGGTATTTGTACTTGAAATGTGGAAAAGCCGTAACAAATGCCGGTAATGAAGGGAGTGCTGTCCTACATGAATGTGGAAGATGCAAGGAGCCTCAGCCCTTGTGCTAAATCTGTCTTATCTTGGGGAAGAAATTCCACCTCTGCCTCAATTTCTCCCTTTGTGTCCAACCAGATGGTATTGTTT
The DNA here is from genome assembly GCF_052056855.1 of Sturnus vulgaris. Lineage (NCBI taxonomy): Eukaryota > Metazoa > Chordata > Aves > Passeriformes > Sturnidae > Sturnus > Sturnus vulgaris. Next base: position 30,826,461 of record NC_142282.1, on the reverse strand, counting down.
ACTAATCTAATATGGCATGTAGGAGGTTGAATCTATCTCTGTCCATCACAAGAAAAGAAACACTACGTTTAGCCAGGTTCTCTGAAAGCCACACAGTATTTCTTCTGTGCATGTCAATAATTTGTTCTTCTTTTCCTTCAGATGACCCTGTTGGATATGGACATTTGCACAGCAGGAGATGCTGAAGTTGTGCACTCCAACACGCTTCAGATGACTGAGAAACTAAAACGTAAGTATGAAGAAGAAATGGAGCACGTAGATGTACGTTTCTTTTATTTGATGACATATGTTTCATCACTCCTTGGGATTAGTCTGTTCTTCCTGTGCTCCCACCTGCAATGCCTTCTGCGTGGTAGGCTATTGATGTCACCTTAGAAAGAGGTCCATAGTGTGACAAAACACTCCAAAGAAACAGTTTGGTGTGGAAGAGTTTCATGTGGAAGTGTTCATAATTCTTGTGTTTATTATTTGTAATATAAATAGATTGTATTTTTATGATCATTTCTATCTGAAATACATATGATAGCGATGAATGACGTATGGCCCAGCCTGCTTAAGATCAGACTTTAGGAATAGCTGGAAATGATCTCCCAAATGTCTTCAAACTTTTCTATACATAAAAAGAGTCGGGCAGTTGTATCTAAAGGGATAAATTATAGAATGTGATTTGGTGCTTTATGGTGACAGAATAAACAGAATTTCTGATAATCCGCATTCTTACCAGTTTACTTGGAGACTGATTTTTTTACTCTCCACATAGAAGACGCCATGTTGGATACCAGTCGTAAAATTCCAGGCAGCCTTTTATCATGTTACATATCCTCTTACTCATTCATTTCACCTTCCAGCAGTTTACAAAGAACTTGTTCACTTGAATGTTTTTCTTTGGAGTGATTTGAAGGAGACGGCTAAATGGCCATAATACAGGTAGAAACATTAAAACGAGGGTGTGCTATAAAGACAGGACTTCTTAATGCAAAGAGCCCACTGAAATTCAAAATACCCGCTATAAAATTAAAAATGTGATCTTTGACTTTTAGATGGGAACTTCTACTCTTCAGTTTCATACTGTCAAGTGCATTTTTGCTAACTGCTTAATTCACGCTGAATGGACAGTCCTGTCTTATTCTTGGTATGGCAACAGTGATAGAGATCACTGCTGCTTTCTGTAGATAGTGGCTGCAAGTTGCTATTACGAGATCTTGTGCAGGTCTAGAGACTGATTGGATGTGAGGTTCTCATTGTTTCAACAAGCGACTTGGGGTGGCAGTGTCAGAGGTGTTCATTATCTAGGAAGATTTTCATAGGCGATGAGTTTTGCTGAGGTAGCTTTCTCTTCTGGGTGTAGAATATATGTGCATAATTAGCTTCCTTGAATCCTAAATAGTGGGGGAGATTTTAGTATCGACGAAACCATTTTTACTAGCTTTTTTATGTGGCCTTAGATGATGAAAGTGATCTGGATACAATTTTAGAAAAAAGGAAAACGGTGAGCTGTGAGGAAGAGCTGAAGGAGTATTTGGAGAACACCCTTTCTTCTTGAGATCAAATTAGAACAATGTATGAATTTTGTATCGTCAACTTAAAAGGTAGAGCATGTTTGAACATTGGTTGTACTACTTAGGCCTTGTTTTAATGCTGTTGTGTGAAGGTATGGAAAGAGTGCTTTTCACTTCATGTAAAAATATAGAATAATGTCCCTACTGAACAAGGTTAAGGCAAATAATGCCCACGGTTTAGGAATGGGACAAAGGAAGACTGCTATCATTCAAAAACCATAGCACATCAGTATTACTGTGCATACCATCACATCCATTCCTTATTCAGAAGGTAAAAGGAGTAGCGCAGATTCTTGGATCACCGGAATCAGAAGTTGGTCTGCACCATCATCTCTTCACTCATAGATTTGATCTCATTCAAAGTTCTAGGAACTCAGACGTTTAAGATAGCCAAGCACTTGCAACTTTAAAAACCATCTAAAAATTGATACAATACCGCTCTCCTTCCTGAAGATCTTAGCAGCAGCTCTGAAGCCATAGAGGAAGCAGCACTGTTCACACACCCAGGAGGTCTTTCCTACCTGCTCGATCAGAGGCACATTAGAAGAGCACTATGGACCTGAGGGGCAGATGTACATACCTTCACACACCTCGCAGTGGGACTGGGGTTAGAGCTGGAGGTTTGATCCTCTTCCTAATAATTTGAGCCGTTAAAACAAAGCCAGAGGTAACAGACCAAGTGAAAATACAATGCCAGGTTGCAGAAAGAGAATGTTACCTATCTGAACACCTACATAAATTCCCCATCATTCTCTTTGTTTAGGAGACCAAGCCAACGTCCGTGTAAATGAAAACAAGTGTGAATATTGATTTTTCTTGAATCAAGACTCAGCTTTATGTCCAAGTCAAAGGCAAATAAACCAGAAAGGCTCCGCTGAGCACTGTGCAGAACTAACATGGAAGACAGTAATTTGACCTCTTATGTATGCAGTGTTGGAATGGTTCCCCATCCAAAAGGAAGGATGTCAAATACGTCTTTGGAAATATTTTAACTTCTGTGCATTTCTTTTTTGTAATGAACTAACCTCTAACAAGCCAGAACGTGATTGTGTTCAGTAGAAACAGATCAATGGCAACATTTAGCCTAAAGGTTTTATGAGCTTGATCAGGAAGTTCGATTTAGATTTAAAGGCACTGTAGTCATATTTAATTTTATTTCTCTCCGTACTTGAGTCTCTTAAACAGGGACCTTCAATTGGACAGGAACGGGACACTGAAGCAAATTGTAACGGATGTCGTAATGGCTTACCCCGAAGCATTTTGTGGGAATGGATTCCTTCTAGGTATCCATCAGCCAGCATTTTAGTGTGAAGGAAATCTTCAAACAGGTAAAACAAAAATTCCCGTATGTTTAAAACTTGACTGCTATATTAATTTTTCACTTTTGAGAAAATTTTCATGACCTTTAAAATTCAGACTATATCAAGTATTGTTTCAGCAATTGAAGAAAGTGCTTTTGATAGAGATAGGAGAGGGAAACCAAAACATTCCTCAGAGCCGCACTTTGAACTCTGTCCTTGTTACAAATGGCACTTGAGCAAATTCATTTGCCTTTGGAAAAGAAAACGACAAGATAACAGGCTTATCATTACGGATTTGAGTGTTCCTGGTTCTTTAGATAGTAAGTGATCTATTCAAGATGATCTCTTACTGAAATAGATCCATTTTGAGAAGGGATATGGATTTCTTAGAAGAAAGCAAATCCCTATGTTAAAACGGTGTGGTGGGTTGTTTTGCTTGTTGTTTAGCTTTTAGAACTTGCAAGGCACAATCGACTTCATAGTTCGAGATCCAACTAAGACCACGACATTCCAAACAGGTGTTTCTTTTTGGTTGTTTTTCAATCTGTATATCTTTGGATTGTAACCAGTAGAACTGTGCTTGAACTGGAAAGAAGTAGCAGAGGTTTCACAAGTGGAACATACGGTGGAACAGTAAGCTGAGAGCATTGTGCAAGGAGAGGAAAGAGGGGAAAATGGTAAGAGTTTCTTGAGTCGGAAGGGACCCCTAGGGATCGTCAAAGTCCAACTCCTGGCCCTGCACAGACACTCCAACAGTCCCACCCTCTGCATGCAGAACAGGGATTAAGCATTATGCAGGTAAGTGAGCAAGAGAATAAGTTTGAAAGTGAAGGCAGTTTTGTCCAAAAGAAGGAGGAATAGGAAGTCTTTTTGCTGAAAATGTATATAAAGGTTTTTTCCGTTTAGTTGGTATACGAAGCGCACAGGGTTCTAGATCCTTTTGTGGGAAATTGGAGTGTGTAAAGTTGCCAATCATTTTGGAGCGAATTTGGAGGTTTTTGGAGTCCCTGGTGAATTTTGGGTTGAATTCTGGGGATTTGGGGGTTCCCCGGTGAATTGGGTGGGGGGGAGGGATGGGATATTTGGGGAAATCCAAGTGAGTTTTGAGTTGTCCCAGGTTCATTTTGGGGGAGAATTTGTGGAATTTTGGGGGATCACGGGTAATGAGGTTTGGGGTTGTGTTGGTTTGAAAGTAAAACCAGTGCGAGACTCCAAGTCAGTAATACGATTTAATAGGAGAAAAGAGAAAAAATAAAATACATGCAATAATATAAAAGAAAAAACAACCAACAAATTCAGAAATATAACCTGACACCCTGTCAGTCAGGACGTTGGTAGCAGTCCATATAAATGGTGGCTGCAGTCCTCCTGGATGACAGATGTGGTTCACTTGAAGTAGTGCTCCTATAGATGGTGCAGTTTTCCTCTGAATATCCAGCGATGATGTGGAAAAAGGTCCGACTTTCCTCTGGGATCCAGTGGAAAAGACTGCCTTGGTGTTCCAAATCTCAGTTTTTATCTAGGTAGGAAATGTTTGGCTCCTCCCCCTGGCTGGAGCATCTCCCAATGGGATGATGTAATCTTATCAGTCACACAATAGGACTTAATGGCCCATTAACAGAATATATCTTCTGGAGGAAGGATGGGTTGTGAAAAAACAACGATGATCATCCCCCTGATCTTATCAGATGGCACATCAGCAGAGGATATCTCCCACAGAGAAAAGGATCACCACCCCTCCCACATTTTAACATATGGTGATAGAATACACATTTTTGCATTGTACCCCAGTAGAGGGGTGAATTTGTGGAATGTGGGGAGTCCCAGTTGAATTTTAGGGGTTATTTGTGGAATTCTAGTGATCTCAGGGGAATTTTGGGGGGAATTTGGTGAATTTTAGGGTATACATGTGAATTTTAGGGTTCTCAGGTGAGTTTTGGGGATGCCAGGCAGATTTTGGGGTGAATTCTGTCGATTGTGGGGTATCCAGGTGAGCATTAGGGAGTTGTGGGAAAATTTTGGGATGAATTTGGGGGGATGCAGGTGGATTTTCCAGGGAATTTTGGTGATTTTTGGGAGTCCCAGATGTGTCTTGGAGTGAATTTGATAGACTTGGGGTATCTGGATGGGTTTGGAGGGGGATTGGAGAGATTTTGGGGTGAATTTGGGAGGTGTTGGGGGACTGGGTATTGGGGGTGATTTGAGGGATTTTGGGGGTTGCAGGTGGGATTTTGGGGTGAAGCCCTGGGATTTGGGGGTCTCCCGTGAATTTTGGGGTGAATTTGTGGAATTCTGGGAGTTGCCAGGTGAGTGCTGGGCATCCCAGGGGGGACCTCGGGGTGAATTCTGGGGATTTTGGGTTTCCCAGGTGAATTTCTGAGGTGAAAAGTTTCAAACAGGGTTTTTTTTGAAAACAAGTTAAAGACAGAAGGTTATTGAAAATTAATAGATGTGATGCAAGTAGGTAATATGCAGACAACACACAGAGAGACAAATCATGGGAAAAATACAGTGGTAACACATAAGTGTGTGAGGACGGGATCAGTATAGCTAAGGCTCAGTTGAAGCTGAATTTGGAAAAGCATGCCAAAAATAAGAATAATAAAGGCACCCATGGGCATTTCAGTGGGAAAAGGAAGATGAAAAGAAACCTATCACACCTCCCCTCTTCCCCCCCACCCCCATAAGCCAGACAAGACTAGTGACAACAGACAAGGACAAGGCTGAGGTACTCAACAAGAGTTGGTCTCAATTTTTACTGGCAGTCACTATTTCCACATCTCTCAGGTTATTGGACTGGTAGACTTGATTCTAACCCATAGTAGCAGGTCAGCTTTCAGACCACTTGAGGAACCTGAGCATGCAAGACCATGGGACCCACCCAGAGGCATGTCAGCGCCCTGAGAGAACTGGCAGCTGTAGTTGCTAAGGTGCTTCCTCCATCATATTTGAGAAATCAAGGCAACGAGCTGAAGTCTCCAGACACTGTGTTGTATTGACTCCAATACTCTTGGTCTTTTTTGCAAATCTTAGAGCTCTGAGTCAATTTCTGCAGAGGATTCCCAATGCAGTTTCAAAAATGGAATCTTTGTTATTGGTCCTCATGTTGATCTTGGATATTTCCATTTTCTGCTCTCCTATATTTTTCGAAACATTTGTAATGACTGAAAAGAAAGCTGAGACGAGGCATTATGCTCTTTCCAGTGATATAAATGGACCAGTATTCTTTTCAGACAAATATATTTTTGCGGTGTCTAAGCACATGTGCATACCTGTGTTTGATTTATGTGTCCAGGTTTTGGCAATGGGGCAGTCACAGGGCCGTCCTGTGACAATGGCCCAGGTGCTGCCATGTCCCGCATTCTTCCAACTGGCTCCACTTCAGGATGTCCTCCCTGCTGAGAGAAGAGGCTGGGACAGCACCTTTAGAAATGTGACTTTCTGTTTTTTTTAATTTTTTTGTTTTGTTTTCTTATTTTTAAAGTTACTAAAAACCTTCACCCTGATTTTTTTGTGTGTTGGGTTTGGGGTTTTTTTTCAGTTTTGGGTGGGTTTTTTGTGGGCTTTTTTTGAGGCTTTTTTTTTTTTGTCTCTTTGGGGATTATTGGTTGAGGTTTTTGTGTGTTTGTTTGGTCTGCCTTTTTTGTTTGTTTGTTTGTTTGTTACGGTTTTGTAGAGTTTTTTAAGCAAATTGATTGGAAAACTGAATAGTCCCCCACTATATTCTCCTGGATTCACCTGAGACTCTTCCTAGGCATCTCCCTCATCCTTTGTGCAATGAGTTTCACATCATTCTCCTGAGGAAACTGTCTGCTTATGGTTTGGATGGGTGGGCTGTTTGCTGGGTGGCAAACTGGGTGATGGCCAGGCCCACAGAGTGGTGGGAAATAGAGTTCATCCAGCTGGTCCCCTAGGCTCAGTCTTGGGCCCAATCCTGTTTACTATCTTTATCAGTGATCTGGACAAAGGGATAGAGTACACCGCCAGGAAGTTCACAGATGGTGCAAAGTTGGCTGGTAGTGTTTTTTTCTTCTGGAGGACAGCAGGCTCTGCTTCTTCTTCCTCCTGTTCTGAGGTCGCTGCTCCCTCTTCATCCCTCATTAAGTGTGCTGATTTTGTCGCTTGGATGAGAAAACAAACAATTTTAGCAACAATACTAGTGGCAGGGTACAAGAAAGGAAGAGTTCACATGAAACCCCCCAGAACAACAGACAATACCTGATGGCTCCTCTGCCCAGCTTACTGACTACACCGGAACCCACTGTCCCCCAAAGATACTCCCTTCTCCCTGCCCCCAGCTATGATGTGAGATGGAATAGAATAACTAAGATTAAGATTCTCCCTTTGTAACTCCATCATACTTCGATTCTGGGGAAAAAAATGTCTTGAAGTTCTATCATTTCAGATCATTTGAATTTGAATTTGCATAATAAAAAGCCTAGCCAGAAACTCATGACAATGTTAATAGCCCATTCTAGAATGTCCGAGATGATATACACTTCTTTCAAGAGAATGTGATGCCTCAGGTGACTTCTCCAGAATTTCAATGAACAGCTTGAGTAGTCTACAAGATTCTTGCTGCCATCTGGATTTCCTGGTATTTGGCTGGTCTATGTAAGCCAACCAGCTATTCAGCAGAGGGAATATTAGTGTGGTACTTGATGGTATGTGAGATGGAACACAGTAATTTATGGCTTTTTGCATAGTGATGAAGCTGTAAAGAAAGGTCCATAATGCTCAGACAAGGAGGCTGCTGGACTTGAAGCAGCAAAGGTCCAAAACGAACCAGTGAAAAGGTGTCATTGAAAAAAAAAGCCAGGTGGGGAGCAAAGTGATACTTAAGGGCAGTTTACTGAAAGAGGAAATCTAGTGAAAAAAAAAGTCCAAGAGTGAAGGAATAACAGGGAAAATGAAACTAAGGAAGGAAATCAATCTCAGCTCATCATTTCAGAAGCTAACAAGTTGTCATTGCAATGATGCATAAAGTGAGAAATAATAAATATGTCTTTCACGGAATCATACAACAGTCTGTGATTAAAGATCATCTAGTCCAACTTCCTTGCCAGGTAGATCTTACAGTAGATCAAATTGCTCAAGACTAGCCAAACTGATAAGGAGCACTCTCAATGATGGGGCATCCACAACTTCTCTGGAACACCCATTTGAGTGGCTCACCAGCTTCATTGTAGAAAAGTTTTTCGTTTTAGCCGGTCTAAACCTAGTTTCAGTTTGAAAGCATGGCCCCTTGTCCTGTCTCTGCAAACCTTCCTAAAAAGTCTTTCTCCATTTGTCTTATACCCTCTTTACATATTTAAAGGCCACCATACTGTCTCTCCAGAAACCTCTCTTCTCCAGGCTAAAAGATCCTACTTTTCACAAGAACCAGGTCATAAACTGAGATGGAAGGCATCTCAGGAGATCAGATCATCCAACAGCTCAGCATAAGAATAGCTCTGAAGTCAGATCAACTATCTTCGGGCTGTGTCGATTTAAATTTTGAAAATTACCAGGAATTGAAATGCTTCAAGGAAGAGAATTCTGGATGGCTCCAGAAACAGCCTGAGAAACTCAAGCAAACTCGGAACCTCAGAAACTACCATTGCTTTCTCTCCCTCAGCCCAAGCAGTCACAAAGAAAAAGTGTTCCCAGCAGCTTGAGAGAGCACACATATACACTACATATACATGACAGGCATCGCCAGCAGCCACATCCTGCTCCTTTCTGTGGCTGGCAGGAGTGAGACTGGATGTTTACATGTGGGCAAACTGGGTCCCTCCAGCAGCTCAGACACTCAGCCTGCCCAGTGACCCCACTGAATTCCAGTATTTGCAGTGTCCCAAGGCCACAGCACTACTCCGCTTGCTGGCACAGACCATCACATGCCTCCTAAATCAGTCAGGACTCCCCTGGTCCCACAGCCAGCACCCCACTTGCTCTCCCCGAGGCCACTGCCATTGTTCACCAACTTCTCCACTTTGATCTTTGCTGGTGCTCTCAACACTGGCACACCCAGATGTTCTGCAGCTGTTGTCTCCTGGTGGAAAGGACTTGTAAAGCCATGTTTCCTAACAGGACTTCCACAACCTTTCAAAGCAACGTTTTCTGGGGTATGAACAATCTCATTCAAATGTCAACATTTCTTTTCCCATATGTGAAATCAGAATTTCCTTCTTCCGGGCATGCCCAAAACAAGGAACAAACTACATTGTGCCTTCTGTTTCACATGCTGACTTGTTTGTAAACAATGCTAGGAGAATACCTGTTTTGATCCAAGCTAATCTCTGGCCCTTATAGTGCTTTCGGTAGTTAGTTTTGCTTTGCTATTTACTTGATGTCCCATTGAATTGTTGAATCATAAACTGTCTGTATAGCAGCATAGCAGTGATGAATAAAGGCAAGAGAAGGAGCAAGGTGATTGTTTGCTAGACTCTTCCTAGAAACTGAGAAATCTGTTACTTAATGCTGACCACAGCAGATGGAGGAAACATCCTACATGATGTCAAAGCAATGAAACTGTAATCAGTTTATGATTACAGTCAAGGCACTGCTTTTGCCACCATAAGTGGAGTGCAGGGAATCTTAAAAGACGACACTGTAACTGTTGTCCATGCTCACTGAGAAAATAATGGTTTTACAGCGGAGCAGGTCTCACCGCAGCTAAATCATGGCTTCAACTGTACACCGCCTTCAAAAAAAGCCCACAAAAACACAAATGAAAGGATTTGGAACCCAAGGGAATCTCGGATGGTGGCATCAGCTCACTTTGGATTCTTTCCAAATTCTCAATTCCATTGTCTTCCGAGCCAATTATCCCACTGAACCTAAGATGTAATTTATGGATTTCCAACACATCTAGTTACCTTAGAATTAGATTGCCACTAGGCAAAAAGACAGAAAGGAGCAGTTAATTCCAGACTGAAACCAAGGGTGTTTAGAAGAGCAATACTTGGACGTAACTATTCTTAATAAAAACATAACTTTTAGGACTTACCCGTGCATTTTTGGAGGTGGAAAAAGTTTTACATCCAAATGTCCCTAGGGAGCTATCACTCAGTGCAATGTGCCTGGAGAGGCGCTCTCACTGGTAATTCAAGGAACGATTCGTCTCAGCAGAGGCAGCAGGTGCACAAGATGGCCGACAAGAAGGGGCAGTGTAGAACTCTCTGTCTGTCTCTGTCTCTACTCAGTGTAGAACGTCTCTGCCATGGCACATTTTCGTGTGTGATATGTCCCTCCAAGTCTTCGGTCTATGCGAAGCTCTATGTACTGTGAGTGCTGCTCCTTGCAGCTGAGAAGGACCATGAAGCTAGCAGCGAATTTGGAGAGCCCTGAGCACGTAGTCAAGGAGCGAGAAGTGCCCCTGCAATGCGGTGCTAATAGTAGCTTCCTCGCGGTGGGGGAGAGCTCCGGCCACAAGACCTTCTCGTCCTGGCAACAGATCTCTGTGAAGGGCGTAGGCGAAAAGCTTCCATTTTCCATTCGAACTGCGAGACAGGCAGACTGTTCCACGGAGCTCTGAGAACAAAGGTGCACGCCCTAGGCGGGCTTGGGCAGAAGCAGCGTTCTCGAGCGCTTGGCTGCCGGCACACTGCTGGCTGTGTGGCGCTGCTTCAGCAACTTCTGGCAGCCGTGGAGTGAAAGCGGCACCAGGTGTGGGCGAGGGCGGTGATTGAAGCTGCAAAAGTACCGTGCTTGTGTGCAGCACGTTACAGGCTACTAGGAGAGGAAGGTGGCTGCCTCTCGCTTGCCTTCCGACATGACCCTAGCAGTCGAAAGGAGCAAGCTGAAGCACTGTGTTGCATTTCCTAGGTGGATTGTAAATGGTACATTCTGTGACCCCTGCTATGCCCTGTAGCTTGGTCCCTCTCCCCTCCTGGCCATACAGGGCTGGCTGGGATCCAATTTCTCCCCGCCCCCCTTTTCAGGCCCTAGAAAAGATCTGTGCCCCCTGACCTCTGTCTCTTTCTCCCTCTCTTTCTCCCTCTTTTCCTTGCTACCCAGGAGAAATAAACCCTGCAACTTCATCAGGGAAAAGAGCTTCTTTTGTTATTTTATTTAGGTCCATGAGGCAAGGGCCCAGGAGGCTTCACCCTAACACCTGATCTAGACAGGAGGAAAAGGTGAAGACCCCATTTTTAGGACCGAGAAAAAGCCTCTCTTGGCGCCCCAACTTGGATGGTCTCTACAGAGCACCCCACGTCCGGCTGTGACTCCTATTTTCGGGATTCGAGAAGCCTTGGGGCTGATCAACTAGCTTAAATTTCTTTAACCTGCATTTTGTGCAGTTTGAAGACTTTTAAGCATGACCCGGGAGCCTGTCAGAAGCCCAGGGAGGTCGGTTCTGGACGTAGAAACACTACAGTTAGACAGAAGCCGCTGCCTGCAAGTAAAAAAAGGTGAGTGGAAGCCTACTTTCACAGCCGGTGGGTTCCCGGAGCTCAGCGGGGAGGTCTCAATGGTGGCATTTCGCCGGCCCAGCTGCGCTCTCGGGAGGAAAGGTGGCGCAGGTTACCTACCTGCTGTAGGGTTATTCTTCGCCTTCCCCTACAGCCAGCACCTAGCTTAGCACAGATGATAGAAACCTGCATCAGGAAAGCAGAACTGCTCAGTGGACACGAGAGAAATCCAGGACTGGCACACCCAAAGACCATGGCAACTGTAACACCAGAAGCCAAGAAGCAACCAATGTCACCAGAGCAGCTGCAGCACATCCTCTGTTTCCAGTGCAGGCAGCCAGTGACCGTCCACACAACCAGAAACAGAAGAACACCAACAAACAAAAAAACTGGCTTTACAGAGCGTACCTGCCATTAACACAATAGCGAGCTCGGCTATAAATACTGCGCGCTCCAAACTCCCAAAAGACTCTCTCTTAATAAACAAAAAGGGGGAGGATGGGATAGAGGGTGTGGGGATGCATGGCAATGAAAATATTAAATGTTTAATTAACAAGGTTTGGAAGCCACTAGGCCGTTTTAGGCTTGTGACTACCAAAGGTTTTCATTTCAGGTCACCTGATTGGACAGTCATTACAGTGGACTTACCTAACAGTACACAGGACATGACGTTAAACCACATGAAACAGGACAGTGAATACTTTGTTGTCGGGGACACAGCACACACACCCCCAGAGATTGAGGTGGTTCCCATGACCATCAAGGGAAGCATAACTGGCCTCATTCTCCTGGCACGATGTCCTCTACCACCATATTACCTGGTTGAGGGACAAATCCTTGCCCAGGCCATTCCTGTTCCAGTGGAGGTCCCAGCAGATGGAAAATCACCTGAAGTCTACTGGGCAGAAGTGGTGGGTGAGGACAAACCTTCTCTGGCATGCAACCTAACCCGTGGATGAGATCACCTCCATGTGGAGGGGGGACCGGACACAGGTGCTGATGTGACTATCATACCCGAAAGGATGTGGCCGTCACATTGGGAACTTCAGCCTGTGGCAGGCAGAATCCAGGGTGTAGGAGGAGTAAAATTGGCAAAAATATCAAAAAGCATCATACAAATTGAGGGGCCGGATGGAAAACTGGCTAGCATCCGTCCATTTGTTACAGACTATAAATGCCCTCTATGAGGGAGAGACACCAAGTCCCAGTGGGGGGTAAAATTGATTATTCCTAAGACTCCTCGGGATTTTTAGAGGCGGCCATTGTACAGAGCCCTACCCAAAAGTTGAAATGGCTAGATGATACCCCAAAGTGGGTAGCACGGTGGCCGATGAGTAAAGAGAAGCTCAGGGCCCTTGAGGAGCTTGTGGAGGAGCAATTGGCTAAAGGCCACATAGAGGAGACCACAAGTGCGTGGAATTTTCCGGTTTTTGTGGTAAAGAAGCCAGGGAAGGACAAGTGGAGGCTGCTCCACGACCTCCGGAAAATAAACAAAGTAACTGAGGACATGGGGTCTCTCCAACCTGGAATGCCTTCTCCAACAATACTTCCCAGAGATTGGCAAATGGCTGTTCTAGACATCAAGGACTGTTTCTTCCACATTCCCCTACACGCAGAAGATGCCCCACGGTTTGCCTTCTCGGTTCCTACCATCAATCAAGAAGCCCCAATGAAGCGTTACCACTGGAAGGTTTTGCCCCAGGGATTAAAATGTAGTCCCTCCATCTGCCAGTGCCATGTGGCCTCATTGCTGTCCCAGGTGCTTGCCCAGAGAGGGGAGGCCATCATCCTGCATTACATGGATGATGTGCTTGTGTGTGCACCCGATAACTCTCTACTCCAAGACACACTTGACCTAGTGGTTAAAGTTTTAACCTCTGCTGGATGTGAATTGCAGGAGGACAAAGTCCAAAGGATGCTACCTTGGAAGTACCTGGGCCTAGAAATTACTGCACGGACCATTGTTCCACAGAAACTGGAAATTAATTGTAATCCAAAAACCTTAGCAGACCTCCATTCCCTGTGTGGGTCATTGAATTGGGTTAGGCCCTGGCTAGGCCTCACTAATGAGGACCTAGAACCTCTCTTCAATTTATTGAAGGGGGAGAGAGAGCTGCTTTCTCCCAGGGAACTGACCCCAGAGGCAAAGACGGCAATCGAAAATGTACAAAAGACTTTAGGAGAGAGGCAAGCTCACCGTTACCAGCCCGAGCTGCCCTTCAAATTCATTGTCCTAGGAAAACTGCCACAGTTGCACAGGTTAATATTCCAATGGATCCAGGGACAGAGAGAGTCACTCTGAATCATAGAGTGGGTCTTCCTCTCCCACCACAGATCCAAAACTATCATTAGCCACAAGAGTTAATAGCTCAGCTGATTCAGAAAGCAAGGATGAGACTATGAACTCACTGGTTGTGACTTCACATGTATTCACCTCCCAGTCAAACTGTCTGAGGAGGGGAGGAACTCTCCTGAAAGATTGACTAAAGAGATGTTTGAGCACTTGCTCCAGAGCAATGCCAGTCTCCAATTAGCCCTGGACAGCTATAGAGGACAAATATCAGTCCATGCCCCGTCTCACAAGCTGTTTAATGAGGAATTCCACCTCAGTCCTCGAGAGGAATCTGAGACAACTCAAAGATCTCACAGTGTTCACGGATGCATCCGGGGCGTCCCACAAGTAGGTGATGACTTGAAAAAATCCCAAGACTCAGCATTCGGAGGCTGATGTTGAGTTTGTGGAAGGATCACCCCAGATAGCTGAACTGGCAGCAGTTGTGAGAGCCTTTGAGAAGTTCTCAGAGCCAATCAACTTGGTAAGAGACTCAGGCTATGTAGTGGGGGTAGTGTCCAGAGTGGAGGAGGCAGTGCCCAGAGACATCGAGAATGAGCAGCTTTTCAGGTTGCTTTCCAAACTAATTTATTTGATTTCTCATAGAGAACACCCGTTCTATGTGATGCATGTGAGGTCACACACAGATTTGCCAGGTGAAATTGCAGAAGGGAACTGTCACGCAGACTCCCTTGCAACCCCAACAGAGAAAGCACACGTTCCTGACATCTTCCAACAGGCAAAGCTGAGCCACCAGCAGTATCACCAAAATGCACCAGGTCTAATGCGTCAGTTCCAGCTAACACGGAGTCAGGCTAGAGCCATTGTGGCCACCTGTCCCAACTGTCAGCTGCACACCATGCCATCAATAGGCATGGGGGTTAACCCGCGAGGTCTTGGCAGTTGTGAGGTATGGCAGACAGACATCACACACATTCCTAGTTTTGGTCGCCTCAAATATGTGCATGTTAGCATTGACACATATTCAGGTGCAGTCTATGCCTCTGCCCACGCAGGAGAAAGGGCAATGCACGCCAAAAAACACCTAGTGCAAGCCTTTTCTGTATTGGGGATCCCTAAGGAAATCAAAACTGATCAGGGCGCAGCATATAAGTCCAAGGAGTTCCTGGAACTCATCCAGCAGTGGGGAGTGGGATATAAAACTGGCACCTCCCACTCCCCCACAGGCCAAGGTGTAGTAGAGAGAGCCAATCAGATGCTCAAGCAGGTTTTGGCTGCACAGAGCAATTCAACTGTGTGGATGTCTCCACAGCAGAAGCTCTGCAAAGCCATGTTTAGTCTCAATTTCCTGAATTGTTCATTTGAGAAGATGAGTCCACCTGTGGTACGTCACTTTAACAGTGGTAAACAGTTCAAGTTACCCCAACATCCTCCAGTTTTGATTAGGGACCCAGAAACCTGGAAAATCAAAGGTCCCTATGAGCTCGTTACCTGGGGGGGTGGCTATGTGTGCGTATCCACTCCCTCGGGCCCTCGGTGGATTCCCCAAAAGTAGGTGAAACCATATGTTCCCAAACATCCTGCTCCAAATGAGGGGACGAGGAGCAGGTGGCTGTGGCTTCAAAAAGAAGACACCGCCAGAAAAAAGAAAAAGTAATCCTCATAGAGGGTGACATTCCAGCAGATAGAAACTTTTAATAGGTTTTAAAATGTTTGTCTTTCCTTTTAGAGAAAAGCTTCCCTTCTCTAGGTCCTCTTATGAAACCTATTCAAGTTGTCTTCCTGTTAACACTGAAGAGTTTAGCAACTGCATGAATCGTCCTTCAGCCACATCAAAACATCTAGATGAACCTGGCCCACACACGCCAGAATCGTGTGGGCATAGATTTTCTCCTACTACTGCACGGACATGAGTGCCAGGAATTTGAAGGACTTTGCTGCATGGACCTAACCTCAAAAATTCCTAACATCCATGCTACGCTCATCTGAAGCTTGGTTCAATGGACTGTTCAAAGGCTGGGGATTCACAGGGTGGTGGGCAAAGTCATAATTTAAATGAAGCTAATATGCTTCTTTCAACTTGGTTAAACAAAAAATGGGGAGATATTGCATTTCCTAGGTGCATTGTAAATGGCACTTTCCGTGACCCCTGCTATGCCCTGTAGCTTCGTCCCTCTCCCCTCCTGGCCATACAGGGCTGGCTGGGATCCAATTTCTCCCCGCCCCCCTTTTCAGACCCTGGAAAAGATCTGTACCCCCTGACCTCTGTCTCTTTCTCCCTCTCTTTCTCCCTCTTTTCCTTGCTACCCAGGAGAAATAAACCCTGCAACTTCATCAGGGAAAAGAGCCTCTTTTATTATCTTATTTAGGTCCATGAGGCAAGGGCCCAGGAGGCTTCATCCTAACACCAGAGCTAGACCGGAAGAAAAGGTGAAGACCCCATTTTTAGGGCAGAGAAAAAGCCTCAGCACTGCTGCTTGTGCTGCTCCTTGGTCCCCTTTCAGCCTGCTGCGGAAGCATTGGCGGTCACTTCTAGGCTCTGAGCTGCAGAGAGCACCACATTAAATGCCGCAGAGAAGGGAAATACAGAGTGCAGCGAGGAGCTGGTCGTGGCTTACGTGCAATAAGTAGAAGGTGATCCTAGGCACTGCCTCTTCAATCTGGCCCCCTCTGCTCTGGTAGCAACTTTTGCAAGTCGGCAAAGGGAGCTGCAAGTATGTAGAATGGAGGGCAGCGAGATGCCGTGTGTTATGCGCCCTTTCAGGGCTGCTGACAGAGGGCTATTTAAGAACGCCTTCTTCTTCCTCGCGTCCTTCACGCTTCGCTCTAGCTGCATGGAGTACACCAGAGCCAAGGTGTGAGGAAGGGTACTGACCCAGCTCTTGCCCTGGTGTGCAACGGCTGTGTGGTATTTTTCCAAGCAGCAAGAGCACTGAGAAGTGAAAGCGATTGTGAAGGAGCTCTTTGGCTGCTCGTGTGCTCTTTGCTGCACTGCACTCACAAGCCCGATGCCCTGCGGATTCGTTCTTCGCTTTCTTTAACATTTATGGGGATCTGAACCCCTTGTAGATTGCTGGGGTGAACTTCAAAGACCGTGTGATGGGTTGGGTGAAGATTTCACCTGCTGCCACTTCCTCACAGTAAGTACCATTACTGACGTAGCCCCAGAAACACACATTTAGAGTGCGATAGCTCTGAATCCATGTGGCCATCTTCCAGAGAAAATTAAAAATCCATGAATTCCTCAACTGATCAACCCACAAAATGAACCGGATAATAGCCACAGTAACCTTGGTTATGGGACTCATGTTTAAAAAAGGCCTTGCAAATGGGAGAGATATAGAAGTGACCACATGGAGGCCAATCCAGGGTAAGCTGGACAACATGGTGTCACCTACCACAAGCTTGGGTAATTCAAGAACTGTTATCCCCTTTTCTAACCCTCTCTCAATGCCCTCAGGCAATGCCTCACGTTCCGGGCGCCAAAATCTATCTTGGTTTGAAAGACAGGTATGGTCTAAGGAAAGACAAGAGCCCCTTTCCTGCAATGCAGAGTGCAACCCCCCTCCCTTTTAATTATTTTAGGTCCAAATCAGAGGCCTTCAGGCAGGAGATGTGAGGATAAGAATACCAGTTTTTTACTGATATCTAACAAGGCAGAAAACAACAACAGCTATAAAAATTGACAACAGAACAGAACAGTACAGTATAACTCAGTTCCAGTCCCTTTTGGCTGTAGGCCGTCTCCCTGTGCTCAGATACCAATGCTGTGGGGGCAGGGCAAGTCCCGCGCAGTTGAAGAGGGCTGGAGTAACGGCGGCAGCGGCCGAGGGTTGAGAGGGATGGGGAAAGTGACTCCCCCCTCACGGTGTCGGTCGTGGTGCTTGGCAGAGTGTCCGGAGGTAGTAGGGTGAGGTGGGAGAGCAGCAGAGTGATGTCCAACGGCAGGGAGCGTGGATCTCAGCGCTGGGGTGGCAGGGGAGATGCCAGATCCGAGCACGGGGCGTCCTCTCCCTCCACGAGCCAAAGGAGAGAGTTTTCCAGCCCGCTCCCGAAACCCGTCCCACCTTTCCTTTTTCCACTTCCCCCCGCCCCCCTCCCTCCACCCACCTCCCTGCGAGAGAACATTACCTTAAGGTATAGCCACTCAGCATAACAATGGGATAAATTCCACAGAAAGAGAAGGGAAGCATTCAACCCCCAACAATGGAGTACACCACAGCGAAGGTGTGAGGAAGGGCATTGCCGCAGTTTTTTCCCTGCCGTGCAACGGCTGTGTGCTACTTTTCCAAGCAGCAAGAGCACTGAGAAGTGAAAGCAATTGTGAAGGAGCTATTTGACTGCTCGTGTGCTCTTCGCTACACTGCGCTCGCAAGCCTGGTGCCCTGCGGCTTCGTTCTTCGCCTTCTGCCTTCCGGACAGAGCTGAACTCCAGCGGTCAGTTTCAGCTCTGCCCAACAGCTTGTTCTCAGTTCTGCGGGCAAGCGCGCCCTGTTGCCTTGGCTCCTAGTGCAAAGTCCTTAGCGAGCTCTCACTCAGTGCAGTGTACCCAGAAAGACGCTCTCGCTCGTCTTTCAAGGAGCCATTCCTAATAGCAGAGGCAGCAGAAGCACAAACTGGATGACGAGAAGTCACAGTGTAGAACATGTCTCTGTCCTGGCACATTTTCGTGTGCGATATGTCCCTCCAGGTCTTCGGTCCATGCGAAGCTCTATGTACTGTGAGTGCTGCTACTTGCAGCTGAGAAGGACCGTGGAGCTAGCAGCGAATTCGGAGAGCACTGAGCACGTAGTCAAGGAGCGAGAAGTGCCCCTGCAATGCGGTGCTAATAGCAGCGTCCTCGCATCGTGAGTCACGGAGTTGTGTAAGGGTCGGTCCGAAGTTCCCCTCCATTTTGCCTCCCGACCGTCGCAAGGAGACCTCGAGGACACCCACCCAGGCGGACTCTGAGCAATGGTTTCCTGACCCGGCCAAGGTGGATGCCCGTGACTGTGTGCTGTTGTATTGTGTTCACTGGACTGTGCTGTCATGGCACCAAACAGAGTTTCTGTTGTACCACCAGCTGAGGAGAGCTTGACCGTACCTGTCTCCTGCAGCACCGCACAATGGTCCATAAATCTTCCCACCTCTTGGCCAGAGGCCACTCGCTTTGGAGAAGGACTATAAAAGAGCAATCCTCTGAGAAAGACCCTCTGAGATCTCTCCGCTGATGAAGACCCGTCTACCCCCTGGAGAAGATCCCTGAGATCTCCCCACAGACAAAGACTCGTCTATCGGATGACCCGTGAGGACGCCCGTCTCATCTGTTGGTAGCTATTTTCCCATCCCTTTCTTTCCTTCCCCTCTCCCTATACTTTGTTTCCTATACCTCTCCCCCTTACAGTAACTGAGTTGTTGGCATTTGATGAAACGCGTTGCTGTTGTTGAATAAACTGATTTTCTGCTGTTGAATAAACTGATTTTGTCCCCTGCACTTTGCCTGTTTGCACCTTTAAGATCAAAAGAACCATCATGACTCCCGCTCTGTATTAATAGCGGATCGCGACATTAAATCGGCGTCATGGACAGGATATTCTGACAGACAGAAGGGATGCAAGGTTGTCTGTAGTCTGTATCAGGGGAAGGAAGTCTTACTCCAGCCTCACCTAGCTGGCCACCTTGGATGGGTGAGCCTGTCTAGAAAACAAGGGGGGTTTTTCTGATTTCCCGCAGACTGCAGACACCTTGATGTGGAGCATCCCCAGACTCGCTTGAGGGCTCTGTAGTCAGAATTTCACAAAAGATCTACTGGTGCAATAGGCGGGACACTGTTGTTGTTGTTGTTGTTGTTGTTGTTGTTGATGTTGTTGTTGTTGTTGCTTTTTATGATGTTTTTGATACTTGGTGTAGTGAAGAGACAACCTGGTATTTTGTAACTAAGGAGTGCCTCCCAAGTAGTTTGGTCTCTTCACCTGCACAGGGAAGCGAAGGGGGGCACACAGCGAAAGCTGTTGCGTTGTGTGTGGTAACTTAAGCAATAGACCTCCCTGTTGTGGTTTTTACTTATCCCTTCACAAAATGACTGAGAATTCCACCGTAAAAGATAAAGCTGCATTTTATGCTCTATTAGCTAAGTATAGCGCCAGACCGTCCCAAGGTGGGGAGGAATGGGCCAACAGTAATTGGTTTAATCTGGAGAATGTGACTGATAGAATATATTCTTTGCAACATGAATCAAAGTTCAAACTGGGCAAAAATAAAACCATACTCTGCTCAGTTTTGGGAGCTTGTCTTACGTCAGCCATAGAAACTCACTCTAAGCGAGTTAGTGAAGAAAGTACAATTATAGATTCTTTGCAAAATCTTGTTCAAATTCTGCAAAAACAATTAGATCAAGAAAGGAATGAGAACCGTTTCTTGCGAGATGAAAATCATTTGCTACAGGCTGCCCTAAGAGAAGAAAGTACCAAAAAAGTAAAGCAGAATGAAACACACACAGAAACAGAAGAGAAGGAGATTGTTCACATTAATCAAATTTATCCCCCAAAGGAGTTAACTATAATGAAAAATCTTGGGGAACACTGCTGTCCGAAGTTGAGACCTATGGTTAAAACACAATATACTTATCTTGGTCCTGATGATTTTGTACCAAACATTTCTACAAAAGAAATCCCATATTCTGCCACTGAATTAGCAAAACTGACAAAGGAATATGGGCCACTTCCTCATGAAACAGAGACTGAATATGTATTTTGCGCGTCTCTTACTGGGGGAGATGAGATTAAATTATCAGAAAGTGAAGCTAGTGGGTATTGGGGACATGGGGTCTTCTTAACAACCAGAGATAAGAGCTACCCATGGTCCTTGACCCAACGTGCAGCTTTTTGGGCCGGGGGGCTTAACCCCCTGGAAAGGGGAGACCCTATAGCTTTAGTTGGTACTCCCGACCAACTTTTGGAAAACATTCACAAAGCTGCTTGCCTGCAAATGTTACATGAGAGAAAACTGACTACCACCTATGAATCACCTATGCAATTGCCTGTAATGCCTGAAATCATGACCCCTTTAATTCGTGGTCTCCCAGAAACACTCAAATCTACCACAATTCTCCTTCAAAAAACTATCGCATCCATGACACCTGTAGAAAGATTAGATCGATTTCTTGGAAACTCACGTGAGCGATCTGGTTCCGTGGACTCTTTCCCTCCCTATGAATCCCCCTCTAGAGGGACTCCAGAATCTCCTGACAATAACCGTAAAGGTTGGACATGGAGCGAAGTTGCAGAGGAATTGTTGAATTACAGCAGGAAATATGGACCCGTAAAAGTCCCATAGGATAAAGTGGAGAAAACTAAAGGTGTTAGACACATTGTTTCTCCTAGTGATAAGCCAGAAAAGGGGAAATTGAATACTCCCCGTCAGTACTGGTGGTCGTTGGGGTTAAAGAAACAAATTCCTAAAGATGTTTTGGATGGCTTACCACTTGACAAGTTGATAAAAATTGTTGTGAATTGGCATTGCCCTAAGATCCTTACATCAAACTCTCCTACTGTCCAGCCTAGTGCACCTCCTCCTCCACCGGTTGTGGTCAGTGAGTCAAACTTAACCCCTCCACAGATTCTGGGCAGTGAGCCAAATCAATCTCCTCCACAGGTTCTGAGAGCTGAGTCAGAGTTTCCTCCTTCTCAGTTTTTGGGAAAGGAACTGAAACGGCTTCAGAAGCAGGGAAACTAGAAACCCTGTCTCTCGTGGGTGGGCAGAGGCATGGGGGCGGAACTGGTTATTCATTAGAACGCTCACCAGAAATCCTAATACTGGGGACCTCCTGATAACAGCAATGGTTGGCCCTAAAAGGTCACCTGTTACCTTTGTGGTTGACACTGGAGCCCAAATTTCTGCACTAACAAGAAAAGCTGCGCAGAAATGTGGAGTTGTTCCAACAAGGAGACAATGCTTTGTTCTCAATGCCTTGGGGACCACAGAAGCTATGGATATAGCTCTGATAAAAATCTTACTACCTGGAGAGGAGAATTTGTTACTTATCAAAATTGTAATTGGAGATATTCCAAATGATTTATTGGGAATGGATGTCCTTGCTGGAAGACAGTGGGAAGACGAGGAGGGTTGTCTCTGGTCCTTTGGCACACCACGTTTTAATATTAATCTGCTTCAATCCGCACCTTCCTTACCTTTCAGTAAAATTACTAATGTGAAACAATACCCACTTCCCACTGGTGCCAAAGAAGGAATCAAGCCAGTTATTCAGGACCTGAGAGATCAGGGAGTGATAATTGACACTCATTCTCCCTTTAACTCTCCAGTGTGGCCAGTCCGTAAACCTAACGGAAAGTGGAAGCTGACAGTAGATTTTCGCAGACTAAATGCAAACACAGATCCTCTCACAGCAGCTGTCCCAAATTTAGCTGAACTTATAACTTCAATTCAGGAGAAGGCTCATACAATCATGGCAACTTTAGATGTCAAAGACATGTTCTTTATGATACCTATACAGCCAGAGGACATGGACTGTTTTGCCTTCGCGTGGGAAAGACTGCAATACACCTTCACTAGGCTTCCTCAAGGGTACAAACACTCCCCTACTCTAGCCCACCATGCTTAAGCACAGGAATTAGAAAAGATACCCAAACCTGACAATGTAGCTGTCTATCAATACATTGATGATATTCTGGTGGGGGGAGATGAAATAGAAGTAGTGGGGGATAGCCAACAGAAAATAATCTCTCATCTGGAAAGCCTTGACTTACAAATTCCCCCAGAGAAAATTCAGAAACCTTCTCAGGAGGTGAAGTTTTTGGGGATTTGGTGGAAAGGAGGTATGACATGCATTCCACCTGATACCCTAACCTCCCTAGATCAAATTAAAATGCCTGGATCCAGGAAAGAGCTTCAACAAGCTCTGGGATTATTAGTGTTTTGGAGAAAACACATCCCTGATTTTTCAATTATTGCTAGACCTCTTTATGACTTGCTGAGGAAAAAAGGTAAAATGGGATTGGACTCCTCAGGAGGAAGCATTACAACTGCTGATTTTTGAAGCAACTGCACATCAAGCTCTAGGCCCTATTCATCCCACAGATCCTTTCCAGGTAGAATGGGGATTTGCCACCTCGGGGTTGTCAGTGCACATGTGGCAACGAGGCCCAGAAGGCCCTACAAGGCCTGTTGGTTTTTATTCTCGTGGTTTTAAAGATGCTGAAAAAAGATACACTACCTGGGAAAGGGGGCTTTTTGTTGTCAGCATAGCTCTCATAGAAGTGGAGAAAATTACACGTCAGCAACCAATTGTATTAAGAGGCCCTTTTAAAGTTATTAAAACAGTCACCAGCGGGACCCCTCCCCCTGACGGGGTGGCCTAGAGACCCTCAGTTAGGAAGCAGTATGCCCAGATAGAGCATTACTGTAACATCTTCTCTGTAACAGAAGGAGCTGTAAAAAATCTGGCTATACAAGAAACTGAGAACTTGGCTAGCAGCCACGATAAACCTGCCTCAGTAATTAAAGTGGCCCCTCATTTCTCCCCTGAACAATCAGTGAATTCTTGGTTTACTGATGCTTCTGCTAGACGAGAAGGAAAGGTGTGGAAATACAGGGCAGTAGCTCTCCATACTTCATCTGGTGAACGAATTATTACTGAGGGAGAAGGCAGTGCTCAGGTTGGTGAGCTGATTGCTGTATGGTGTGTTTTCAAGCATGAGGTACATAATACCTCTCTTGTTTGTATTTACACTGACTCCTATGCTGTGTTTAAAGGATGTACAGAGTGGCTTCCTTTCTGGCAGCAAAATGATTGGGAAGTTAACAGGATCCCAGTATGGCATAAGGAAAAATGGCAAGAAATTCTAGATATAGCCAATCAAGGAAACTTTGCTGTGGGGTGGGTGGCTTCTCATCAGACAGATGGAAATTTAGCTGGTGAGTGGAATAATGCTGCTGATGAGTTAGCAAGACTAAGTCCCCTGAAAAAGGAACAAATTACAGAGGATTGGGAGCACCTGCTAGAATGGCTGCATATAAAAAGACAACATACAGGTGCGAAAGATTTGTACAAAGAAGCCCTTGCTCGTGGCTGGCCTGTCACCAGGGAAATGTGTAAAACATGCATATCAGCTTGTGAACAATGCCGCAGACGACTAGAAAGGCATCCTTTGGAAGATGACCCTTTGCACTTAAGGAAAGGTAAAGGCTTATGGGACGCGTGGCAGGTAGATTATATCGGTCCCTTTAAGAAGTCTGGTGGTAAACATTTCGTGCTGGTAGGAGTGGAAATAATATCAGGGTTAGCTCAAGCTGAAGCCTTTAACAGAGCTACGGGAGAAAACACTGTTAAGGCATTACAAGAATGGTTTGGAACTTTTCCAAAGCCACAGGAGATTCAATCTGATAATGGGTCTCACTTTACTGCTAAAGTAGTACAGGAATGGGCAAGGGAGGAAGGAATAAAGTGGACTTTTCACACCCCCTATTACCCTCAAGCCAACGGGATTGTAGAAAGGACAAATGGTCTTCTGAAGCAATTCCTAAAACCACATGAGGGAAGTTGGGATCTTCGATTATGGCAAGCTGTAAAAGGTATAAATGATAGATGGGGGGTAAACGGGTGTCCCAAAATAACTGCTTTTTGTCCAAAAGCCCCAAGCATCATTCCTGCACTTCAGGGACCTAATGATCCTAAAAATCCAGCCCATTACCCTGGGCAACCTGTTTTAGTAAACCTCCCTACTGTAGGAGAAGTACCACTGGTACTAAAAACTCCTCTGAATAAATATGCATGGGTAGCCACCAATGCTCTGGGAAAGGAGCATCGGATAAGTACCCGTTGGATTGTTCCATCATTTTGACCTCCTGCCTCTTGGTGGCAGACTCTGTTGTGTTTACTTTTCACAGAAGAACACCCAGGGACATGGGAACCGGACAAACCATGATCACCTTTTTGATACTTCTCTGTATCCTACCACAACACCATGGCCAAGACTCGGCCGAGTGGCCGTGGTCTGAAGCTTCCATCAGATATACCAGTGCTTTAGGACCCTACCCCAGAGATCGTCACCTAAGCCTTGCGACCGTAGTACTGCACGATTCTGAGGTATACCGTTCAAGTGACTGGGGTTGGGACAAAAAGGACTGGGCTAGGGTACTAATAGGAACAATTGGTGAAGAAATCAAGGTAGGATGCAGAAAAGTGGAGAAATCCCTTCATGAGAAAGCCACTACCATTGCAATTGCTGGGAATTACTTAAAATCAGATATAACTAGTAGCTTGCACCCTAACATCACGGCGAGTCTCTGCCCCACGACAGTATGGACATGTAAAAAGCAAGTCCCCCTAATACTGTGCTGTGGCCAAAGGAAGGTTGGTAACTATACCTTGGACCCTGACGCCAACAACGTCGAAGTTACAAAGCTTTGTGCAGATGAACTTACTGACTGTTGGCATAACTTTAACGAGACCAACCTATGTAACATGCTCCTGGCAGAATAACACAACAGATGAGTCCAGCTTGAAAGGTCTGACCTATAGGTTCAAAATAAATGCCATAGAAAAACCCACACTGACCGCAGTAGTTGCATACCATGGTGTAAGCACCCCCTTAGTGTTGGATGACAAAAACAAGGTTTTCCCTCCTTTCGTGGTGACGCAAGGTGATGAAGTCGCAATAACTTGTAAATTAGTGGCTGGATCCCTCACCGAATCTGCATACAGTTATGGCATAGGACCCCATGGCCTGACTTTATATTGTAGAACCCAAAATCAAGACTGTTGGCTAAATTTAACTGCTATACAATTTTCCTATAAAGTCATGTGTGGAAAAAACAATACAAAACACAGGGGGGAACTTGATGTTAATGTTGTAACACCTACCACCTAACCACCGGTTGTGTTGAGCCCTATGCTTTTTCAGTTTGGGCCATACATAATTAGAAAAACTGGCCAACAACAAATATTGTTTAATCTGGCATGGTCTCTCAAACAAATCAAATTGCTGATGCAAAATAATGTCTCAGAAGTTCAGCCAGCTTGTTCACCCTTTCTACAGACTTCTTTTGAGGGATGGACAACCTGGTTGCGGAAACGGAATCCTTCCAAAAAACGAATGTCAAGAGACATAACCGGTGTTGTGGGAACAGGATTGGGAATTTTGAACAGCATCGATTCAGAAGTACTAATGAATAAATTGGCTACCACAGCTGGAGATGTAACCAAATTACAACGGCCCCTGCAAACAGCCTTAACAGCTTTGGGGACTCAACAGTGGTTGTTATCAAACATATTACCAATTTGGGAAAAGGTAAATGTAAATGACCACAAATTGAAAATCGATGCACTTGGTGCTACACAAAATAACATCTCTTTGGCTCTCAGTTGTATCCAGGCCCAGTTGTGGATGCAGTCTGTTGCTGCTTTAATTATAAGAGAAGGTGAGGAAGGCACTTTTCCCACTGAAATTCGAAAGATAGTCTGGGACAGTGCCACTGGTTTTGAAAAAGAATTCCAGTCCTGGTGGAACTTAGTAAATTTTATCTATGATCCCAGCACAAACACAGCCACAGCCTTTGTACTGACTATACATAATGCTTCAGTGCATTCAATATTCCCCATCATTGCATTAGGGTTGAACCATGACGGAGCTATTCTCTATCCTTTCGAGCATAGGGAATGGGCCTGTCAAATTGGTGGGAGGTGGCAAACTGTCAATTTGGAAACTTGCATTGTCCGGGAACAACAAGGGTTTATCTGTGAAAGTAATGCAATTAGAGCTCAAGATATCTGCTTGGACACAGAACAGAACGTTTGCAATTTTGAAATTCATCCAAACGAGATTCCTGAAACAGTACTGGTATATGTAGGCAATGGATGTGCATGCTTTAGAACTGCTTGTGATAGTGTTTTCATAGAAAATTTGGTAGTGAATACTAAGAATCATTCAAACTTTTGCGTCTGTAACTTTACTAGGATTTCAGGATGTGATTTTTCCTATGTAGCCCCCGTTACTTCTCACCATCTTTTGCAGTCAAATTACACACTGATCCACCATCTATTGCCCACTCCAATTGGAATGAACCTCTCTCTGGTGAAGCAATTGTTGCTCCACCAAGATTTGATCGAAATTTTGGAGAAGATCAAGAAAAACGGACAGAAAACTCTAATAGCTGTTCATCACAATGTGGAAAAAATACATCGTGTTTTGGAAAGGGTAAAGACAGATGCTGAACACAGGTGGTGGGATACTCTATTTGGGTGGTCACCTACTGCTACAGGTGTCCTGAACAAATTGTGTCATCCCACCATTGTTCTCTTGATTTTGGTTTTAATCGGTTTTGTTTTATCAGCAATCCTATACATTATGAGTTGGAGAATAATGAAACGGTTAGCACAATTGGCATCTGTGACAAATGTATCCAGATCGGTTAGTGTTGGCATCCCTAGGGTTACTGACACAAGGTTTTAAATAGGATAAAATATGATTTTTAACTAGAATTGATTATCTTCAAATTGCAATTAAAATTGTTTAATCAAAATTTTGCTTTAAAAATTTGATTTATTTCTAAACAAAAATTGAAAAATTAAAGACTTCAACAAATTGTTTAAGATTGTTAGTAATCAAAAATTGAATATAATTGATCTTTTTTGTTTTCCTTTTTTCTCCTTTTCCTTATCCTGTCCCTTATCTTCTTCCTACTTTCCTGTCTCTGTTTTCCGGGATATGCTACCAACTTGGACGAGTCCTGAAGACACCACAACTGAAGACTCCACCACGACTCTACAAAGGGGTGCTCTTGACGACGATCGTGAGTCACGGGGTGGTGTAAGGGTTGGTCCGAAGTTCCCCTCGATTTTGCCTCCCGACCGTCGCAAGGCGACCGCGATGACCCCCACCCAGGCTGACTCTGAACAGTGGTTTCCTGGCCCGGCCAAGGTGGATGCTCGTGACTGTGTGCTGGTGTATTGTGTTCACTGGACTGTGCTGTCATGGCACCAACCAGAGGTTGTGTTGTACCACCAACTGAGGACTGCTTGACCGTACCTGTTTCCTGCAGCACCACACAATGGTCCATAAATCTTCCCACCTCTTGGCCAGAGGCCACTCGCTTTGGAGAAGGACTATGAAAGAGCGACTCTCTGAGAAAGAGCCTTTGAGATCTCTCCACTGATGAAGACCCATCTACCCCCTGGAGAAGACCCCTGAGACCTCCCCACGGATGAAGACTCGTCTATTGGATGACCTATGAGGACGCCCGTCTCGTCTGTTGGTAGCTATTTCCCGATCCCTTTCTTTCCTTCCCCTCTCCCTATACTTTGTTTCCTGTACCTCTCCCCCTTACAGTAACTGAGTTGTTGGCATTTGATGAAATGCATTGCTGTTGTTGAATAAACTGATTTTCTGCTGTTGAATAAACTGCTTTTGTCCCCTATACTTTGCCTGTTTGCACCTTTTAGATCAAAACAACCATCACGACCCCCGCTCTGTATTAATAGTGGACTGTGACAGGGGCGAGCTCTGGCCACAAGACCTTCTCGTCCTAGCAACAGTTCTCTGTGAAGGGCGCAGGCGAAAAGTTTTCATTTTACATTTGAACTGTGAGAGAGGCAGACTGTTGCACGGAGCTCTGAGAACAAAGGTGCACACCCTAGGCGGGCTTGGGCAGAAGCAGCGTTCTCGAGCACTTGGCTGCCGGCCCACTGATGGCTGTGTGGCACCGCTTCAGCGGCTTCTGGCCGCGGGGGAGTGAAAGCTGCGCCAGGAGTGGGCGAGGGCCGTGAACAAAGCCGCACAAGTACCGTGCTTGTGTGTACTACGATACAGGCAACTAGGAGAGGAAGGTGGCTGCCTCTCGCTTGCCTTCCCACATGACCCTAGCAGTCGAAAGGAGCAAGCTGAAGCACTGCTGCTTGTGCTGCTCCTTGGTTCCACTTGCAGCAGGCTGTGGACACATTGGCGGTCACTTGTAGGCGCCGAGTTGCAGAGAGCACCACGGTAAATGCCACGGAGAAGGGAAATACAGAGTGCAGCGAGGACCTGGACGTGGCTTACGTGCAATAAGTAGAAGGTGAACCTAGGCACTGCCTCTTCAATCTGGCCCCCTCTGCTCTGGTAGCAACTTTTGCCCGTCAGCAAAGGGAGCTGCGAGTATGTAGAATGGAGGGCAGCGAGACGCCGTGTGTTATGCGCTGTTTCAGGGCTGCTTGACAGAGGGCTACTTTAAGAAGGCCTTCTTCTTCCTGTCGACCTTCTCGCTTCGCGCTAAATGCATGGAGTACACCGCAGCAATGGTGTGAGGAAGGGCACAGCCCCCAGCTTTTGCCCTGCCCTGCCTGTGCTGCGCCTTTAGCTGCACACCAGTACAATGGTATTTCTTACCCGCAAGGTAAAAAAGGCGTTAGTGTAGCCTCAAAAATGGCAAGTGCCTAGGCATTAAGTTGAGAGACCACGTATGAGGGAGTCTTTAGTGGTCTCCTCCCCCATGGCGCAGGTGTATTCTCATTCTCCTGCTGAACTGAAAAGTCCAGGAATGGCAATTCTGGTCTGCCTTGTGCAGGGACAAACACAAATGTGGGGCTATGATCCTCTGTTCCGGAGCTCTGCTTCCAGGTGTGTATGCCGCCATGAGCCGGCAGCAGCCACCGAGGACACTGTGGATTGTGGATGAGGCTGGTCTGGCCCCCCAGCTCCCGTTGGTCTGAGAGCAGCAAGAGTGGCAGCCGAGCAGCATAGCCTCAGGCCCCATGGGGGGTGGGGAGAGAGCTGGGAGTGACCCTGAGTGACACCAGAAGCGATAGCCGTAGGGCCCGGATGGCCCGCGGTGGCATCGAGTTTCACGGATAGGAGACTGCTAAGCTGCTTTGAAAGCTGGAGCTCCTCTGCTCTAGGACAGACTGGAAGAGCTGAGGTTGTCCAATCTGGAGAACAGAAGGTTCCAGGGAGACCTTCAAGCCCCTTGCAGCGCCTGCTGGGGCTGCAAGATAGATGGGGAGGGACTTTGGAAAAGGGTCTGGACTCGGAGGACACGGGGGAATAGCTTCAAACTGCCAGAGGGCAGGGGTAGATGGGATATTGGAAAGGAATTCTTCCTTGTGTGGGTGCTGAGGCCTGGCACATGTTGCTCAAAGAGGCTGTGTGAGAGCCCCATGGCAGGAAGTGTCCAGGGCCAGGCTGGAGCGGACATGGAGCAACCTGGACTAGTGGAAAAGTGTCCCTGCCCATGTCAGGACGTGGGAAGCAGATAATCTATCTCTAAGGTCGCTTCCAGTCCAAACCATTCTGGGATTCTAGGATTCATGGAAGGCCCTTTTCCAAGTGAAGTGTTGTCTCTTGGCTCCCAGCTTGGAGTTGCCAGTTCTTCTGGAAGCAGGCCTCGCCAAGCAGCTGTGATGAGCCATGGCTTCTCAATAGGACAAGTGTGATATATTTGCAGAGAGGAAGGCTGCAGACAGATCTTCAAGGCCCAGGTAAAACAAGCAAAGGATTGAATAAAAGCCAAAGGTTGGTTGTGTTAGTCAGTTTGCTGGCTGTTGAAATGGCCCCAGGTCATTTTCAGCATTTCTAATTTGGATTTGTTTGAGTAAAAAATGAATGTGTTACCTCCAGCGTAGGCTCTCCAATGCATCTCCATGTGATCCCATCTCTTTGTTGTATATCAGGTTCTATTAACTGAAGACAGAATCATAACACAGTAGTAACACATTTAGAGGTGTAGTTAGCCAGCTTCAGGAGTTTTCAATTCTGCTGTTGACTTTTCTGGTAACTGGAAGCAAGGCAACACGATCCAGTTACTCCACTTTTCCTCTCTGAGGAAAAGATGATCTTTTTTTTTTTCTCATTTTGAAAATAGCCTCGATTGAAGAGAGTTATGCATGTGGCATGTAGGATTCATTTTTTTACCATTCTCTTCTGCTGTCTTTCGCATACTAGTTTTTTTAAATTTTTTTTGTCGCTGTTCTCCATTCAGTAGGTTTGAAAGAATTCTAATTGTTGAGATGGTGGTTCTTTGAAGGCTCACTTAGCCCACCTTTTGGGTGAAGGAAAGAAAAAGACAAGGTCCTCTAAGAAGAGTAAAAAGCATACTTTAAAGAGACATTCAGAGAAGTCTGCTGATGCCATGCAATTACCGTGTAATCAGCAGATATGTGTTGGAAAAACACCCATCAGTGACTTCACAAGAAAGCCACACTCAAGACAGGTAAAGAACAGAAGCATAAAACCCCAAAGGTCTGAAATGGACAGATTTTCATTGGGAAGGAGCAACTCCTGAATTCTTGGTTCTAGAACTAGGGGCTTGTAATAAATAGACTGTGTCCTTGCCAAACGTAAATTTGGTGTAATGACCTGCTCACTGCCCGTTGAAGTGCAGGGCTAGTAGACTAATATTTGCCATGGCAGGCATATTGTATGGCTTTCCTGTTAAAAAGAAATGGGTTTTGCTCATAGCAATCTAGATATGTACCCAGTCTGACACCTATTTTTTAGGCTATATTTCCAAGTAAATGGTTTCCATGATGATGCAGTAAGTTTATGTCATGAACAGGAATGAAGTGATTGCATGCATCCTTTCTTACCCCAAGCCAGCTGCTGAATAATGAGACAGAGACTCTCACTGACGCAAAGGACTGCCCAAGCTTTTGGGAAAAGCACTGGGAAGATAAAGCCTATTTCCACATTTCTTGCTAGCGTCTCCTTCAAAGTTCATGGGTTTGTTCAACTTTTAGAGCTGTTCAAGATGTCTTTGTATTTACATGTACTAAATGTAGCAGGTGTTGCTTTCATGCCGTCCTAATAGATTTGAATTTGCGATCTACTGAGGCTTCAATGTCTCAGAAGAAGCAATGTCGATTCTTTGAATTCTATTCTTGAATGTGAGAATGATACTTATGTAGTTAATGAATTAATTAAATCGAATTCACTTGAATGGAAAAATTGTCTTGTTCATGTAGATTTTAACTTGAGAAATTGATATTTGAGTTCTACTTTTCATTGTTGTTGCTTTTCTATATTTGATTGCACAGATAGCAGATGTACTGACCAAGTATTCTGTGAAACTGGAGGAAATGTCCTTCCTCTTGGCAGCTGATGTTCACAAGCTCATTAACGCTAAGGCCATGGTAAATGTTTTACCTGGGGCAAGATAGCAGTCTGAATATTCCTAGAATGTCTTTCTTTCCCCAAATGAAATTCATTTTTTCTGCCTATCAATCACTGAAATATAGAAGAAATTTCTACTTGGCAGGGTATTGGTTATCATTTGTGTTC
The DNA here is from genome assembly GCF_052056855.1 of Sturnus vulgaris. Lineage (NCBI taxonomy): Eukaryota > Metazoa > Chordata > Aves > Passeriformes > Sturnidae > Sturnus > Sturnus vulgaris. The sequence goes on along the minus strand of NC_142282.1, from coordinate 30,794,667 downwards.
TTTTCTCCCCTCATTTTCTGTAGAAGAGACAATTTTTTGTTTGCTTTTGCATGTCGTATGCTGCTTCTACTTCTGGTTTTATTTTTTAATACACAGAATATAAAGAGAGCACTGCTGGATAATGAGAGGGCAACTGCCAAGCTACTCTTGAATCGAATGATATCAGAGCTTGAGAAAGAAAAATGGCACCAACTGAAATGGCAAGGGAGAGTCAAGGACTGGAAGCTCATGCAAAAGAAATGTGTAGTTCAGAGTTTCAGGTCAGAAATGTGGCAGTCTTCTTTTGGACAATGAGCAACATAAAGTGGCTAGTGTTCACTTTTGGTTTCCTATCAAAGTATTGCTTGATCATTTTTTCTTTCAACGTGATATCACGTATGATATCACATATATCATGTGATTCCATTCTACATATCTACTTTCCATCCTGCAGAGAATTTATGGAAAGTGAAGAAATACGGAATCCCCAACTGTGAATATGGAAATGGAAAAGCTGATAAAGGAGCAGATGGTACTCAGTGAACAGACACTGAAGGTTTTGCAATATATCGGGTATGGCAAAAGAGGGTATAGCATAAAGGAAAACAATTGTTGCTGGAGTTAATGAAGAACTTGGCTACAAAATGCACTTTACTTCCTGTCAGTGTGTGATTGCTAAATGCAGCAGTAAAGCAGGGACTGCATCTATTTCTGTACAGCTCTTTTGAATGGAGAAAATGCATTCTTGATTTTCAGTGCCCCAGCTCCACTTAATAGGTGGAGATCAGACTCTAAAAACGGAGGAATGCAGAAGTAAATCTTGAAACATAGTAGAAATGGGCAAAGATGGGTGGAGAGCTAGAAGTTGGTGCTTTTGTCAAGGCATTTTTTTCTCCATGGCGTGGGATTTTATTTGCGTAATAAATTAAGAGAGGAGTCTGGATAGAAATCTATCGTTGCTACGTTTGAATATCCATCCTGAACACAAGACGCATTGGTGTGGGTGCAATGCATTACGATCTTTACAGGGAGGTTTTTTATGGTGGATGTAGGAACAAGGTAGATGACAGTAAGTTCCTTATCGGGCAGTAAACAGTTGGCCTTGAACAACAACAATCTCAGGTTTATTATCGTTGCCAAGATGGCTGTAAATAAAAGAAAGCCCAGTAGTATGGATATTCGGATTCATAATTTTATATTTGAAGTACTGACTGGTTTGTATTTTAGGATACCTGACTCTTGTTTCCTACTTTGATAGCACCTTGTTGCCTCCAACACGTGCCAAATCGAATGGAAACGAATGGTGCAGAACTATGGAGAACTGAAACAATAGTCTAGGTAGGTCGGGAAATCCTAAGAACAGTCTGGAATTCAAGCAATATTTTCTTTTCTCCCAGGCAACGATGAGGCAGACAGTTGCTTTGAGAGTGCATGTTTGCTCTATTCTTTGTTCCGTGTGTTCCCACATACCTTCTCAGTTGCTTGGAGGTGGCAGTAAGAGCCAAAGAAGCTGCCTGTGGCATGGCTTTCCTTTGGCCAGTACAAACACCTGTGCATGGTGAGATCTATAAGGAACTGGCTTGGTTAGAATGAATCTGGGGGAAATCAAAAGTTAATTTTGACATGGATCCCTTCTCAATCATACAAAAATACTCCTTTTTAACTCTTGGAGAAGAAGAGGGGTAGTATGAGAAGAAGAGGGGAAGTATTGGAGATACTTCCTTTCTCTGTGTCCTTGCAGCATGCCTTCCCTTTCTATGTCTGCCTTCTCTTGCTCCAGAGCACATCCTGTTGGGATGTTTGTAGCCTGTATGGCAGCAAAGAAGTTGGTAGCGATTGTAAGTACCTTGCTACTTTGAAGCATAATGATAAAGAGCTGTGTATGAAAATGTCTTGATTTCTTTGGCTGGTATTGTTTGGTGTCTGTAGACAAAGGTCTGTAGGCCCTGCTGGCATCTGTTCCGTGTGCTGGGATTCAGCACGTGGCCTCTGTCATGTTTCCATGTCACACTGCACTATGAAAGATTGGAATTTTGACTGTGGTCATTTCCATAGCATTCAGACAGCCCTAATGTGGAGTGCGTGGAGAAAATGAGCATCCAGTATGAGCTGGTCGAGGGCAAATGTCAGGAGAAAGGGCAGATGTGCAAGTTGAGTGCCACAGCTTTTGGCTGTGATAGCCGTGGTCCAATGTGTCATTAGAGTAAAATGCGTCTGAGGATGCAACAAACATTGAGATAACAAGTGGAATTCCTTTTTAACCTCCGCCTTACTCTGTTCAAAAAGTAAGCCATCTGTTTGGTTTCACAGTAGTAGTTGGTATTTTTACTTGAAATGTGGAAAAGTTGTAACAAATGCCGGTAATGAAGGGAGTGCTGTCCTACATGAAATCAGTATTTCTTCTGTGCATGTCAATAATTTGTTCTTCTTTTCCTTCAGATGACCGTGCTGGATATGAACATTTGCACAGCTGAAGATGCTGTGGCCATAATACAGGTAGAAACATAAAAACAAGGGTGTGCTATAAAGACACGACTTCTTAATGCAAAGAGCCCTCTGAAATTCAAAATACCCGCTATAAAATTAAGAACGTAATCTTTGACTTTTAGATGGGAATTTCTACTCTTCAGTTTCATTCTGTCAGGTGCATTTTTGCTAACTGCTTGATTCACGCTGAATGGACATTCCTGTCTTATTCTTGGTATGGCAACAGTGATAGAGATCACTGCTGCTTTCTATAGAAAGTGGCTGCAAGTTGCTATTACGAGATCTTGTGCAGGTCTAGAGTCTGATTGGATGTGAGGGTCTCATTGTTTCATCAACCAACTTGGGGTGGCAGTGTCAGAGGTGTTCCTTATCTAGGAAGATTTTCATAGGCGATGAGTTTTGCTGAGGTAGCTTTCTCTTCTGGGTGTAGGATATATGTGCATAATTAACTTCCTTGAATCCTAAATAGTTGGGGAGATGTTAGTATCGACGAAACCATTTTTACTAGCTTTTTTATGTGGCCTTAGATGATGAAAGTGTTCTGGGTACAATTTTAGAAAAAAGGTAAACGGTGAGCTCTGAGGAAGAGCTGAAGGAGTATTTGGAGAACACCCTTTCTTCTTGAGATCAAATTAGAATAAATTATGAATTTTGTATCGTCAACTTAAAAGGTAGAGCATCTTTGAACATTGGTTGTACTACTTAGGCCTTGTTTTAATGCTGTTGTGTGAAGGTATGGAAAAAGAGTGCTTTTCACTTCATGTAAGAATATAGAATAAAGTCTGTACTGAACAAGGTTAAGGCAAATAATGCCCACGGTTTAGGAATGGGACAAAGGAAGACTGCTATCATTCAAAAACCATAGCACATCAGTATTACTGTGCATACCATCACATCCATGCCTTATTCAGAAGGTAAAAGGAGTAGTGCAGATTCTTGGATCACCGGAATCAGAAGTTGGTCTGCACCATCATCTCTTCACTCATAGATTCGATCTCATTCAAAGTTCTAGGAACTCAGATGTTTAAGATAGCCAAGCACTTGCAACTTAAAAAACCATCTAAAAATTGGTACTATACCGCTCTCCTTCCTGAAGATCTTAGCAGCAGCTCTGAAGCCATAGAGGAAGCAGCACTGTTCACACACCCAGGAGGTCTTTTGAGGCTTTTTCTCGGCCCTAAAATGTGGTTCTTCACCCTTCCTCCGGTCTAGCTCAGGTGTTAGGGTGATGGCTTCCAGGGCCCTTGCCTCATGGACTTAAATAAGATAACAAAAGAGGCTCTTTCCCCTAATCAAGTTACAGCGTTTATTTCTCATGGGTAGCGAGGAAAAGAGGCAGCAAGAGAAAAAGAGGCAGAGGTCAGGGGGCACAAATCTTTTCTAGGGTCTGAAAAGGGGGGCAGGGAGAAATTGGATCCCAGCAGCCCGGTATGGCCAGGAGGGGAGAGGGACCAAGCTACAGGGCATAGCAGGGGTCATGGAATGTACCACTTACAATGCATCTAGGAAATGCAACATCTCCCGGTTTTTTGTTTAACAAAGTTGAAAGAAGGATATTAGTTTCATTCAAATTATGGTTTTGCCCACCACTTGCAGTTGGTGGGAGGGTTTGATTGTTTGAAGTTTTTCATATCTATGTGATTGACTACTGAGGTAGAGGGAATGAGACCATTAATAGCCTTGAAAACTAAGTGACGTAGGATCCCGAACGCCATTATTACAAGGAAAAGAATAACAAAAATTAACATAATTGTTTTGACTATAGATGTCCACCACCCTGTGAGTCCTCAGCCTTTGAACAGTCCATTGAACCAATCTTCAGATTCTTGCTTCACTTGTCCGATCAAGTTGTTCATATTTCAGAGGGCAGCATGGATGTTAGGAGCTCTCGAGGTCAGGTCCATACAGCAAAGTCCTTCAAATTCCTGGCACTCATGTCCGTGTAGTAGTAAGAGAAAATCTATAGCAGCATGATTTCATAGTGTGGCCTGCCTGGTAATTTCCTCGTCTTCCAGGAGGGAACTGATTGCGGTGGATGTTAAGTTTCCCTGTTTGTCTACCCAACACTCTAGGTGGCCCAATTCGACTAGAGCTTTAGCTGCTGCAACCCACAGAAGAAACAGGGACACAGCAATTCTTTTTGACTTGGCCCAATGGAAAATTTCAGAATCACAGTTTGGGTCCAAATTGTCTGCACTTCTTTTTTGGATTTTATTACCCGATTTGTTTTTGTGCATCCAATCGTTAATTAAGGTTTCGTTGGGTGCCAACAGGGACAACCGCCCGAAGGTGCATGGCCCTCCTAAGAGCCGAGAAGGGATCCCTGCCCACGCCCGGTCCCCACAAATTAAGAACAATCCCTTTGGGAGGCTTTTGGGGATTGAATAAGTTGGGGTATCAGCTGCAATATGGCTTACAGTATTGCAACACCTTTTAGCAGAGTATTCCCCACGATATTGCATTATGTTGTGGAATTCTTTTATGCTAGAAGGTTTTGGGAAGATCCTAAAGTGAATGAAATATTGTGCTGGGTAGGAACCTAACAGCTCCAGTTCTTGGGGTTCCTGAGCTGCTTTGGGCAAACTTGGCAGCAACTCCTCTATGGGGTTTTAACTTACTCCAGCTTGCTGCCTATGATTTTTGTGTGATGAAATGGTGTGTGACTCAGGAATTTCATTGGACATTTGTGTTTCAAAACTGGCTGAATATTCTCCAGCCTTCAATGGGATTCCTACCAGGCAGGTGTACATAGGGTTTGCTGTTGCTGCTGCGGACAGACATATGTTTTCTTGTTGGAGCGTCTGTGCCAGGGTCACCCAAATGTTCTGACGTGGTTGACGGACGATCCATGCAGCTGCCAGACTGTTCAGTGTTAACAGGAAGACAGCTTGGATGGGGTTCATCACGGGACTGAGAGAAGAGAAGCTTTTCTCTAAAAGGAAAGACAAACATTATAAAACCTGTTAAAAGTCTCTATCTGCCAGAATGTCATCCTTTAGGAGGATTTCTTTTTTCAGGTGGCCTATTCTTTTTGAAGCCATAGCCACCTGCTCCTCATTCCCCTCAGTTGGAGCAGGATGTTTGGGGACATACGGTTTTACCCATTTTGGGGAATCCACCGAGGGCCTGAGGGAGTGGATACGTACACATAGCCACACCCCCAGGTAACGAGCTCATAGGGACCTTTGATTTTCCAGGTTTCTGGGTCCCTAATCAAAACTGGAGGATGTTGGGATAACTTGAACTGTTTACCACTGTTAAAGTGACGTACCACAGGTGGACTCATGTTCTCAAATGAACAATTCAGGAAATTGAGAGTAAACATGGCTTTGCAGAGCTTCTGCTGTGGAGACATCCACACAGTTGAACTGCTCTGTTTAGCCAAAACCTGCTTGAGCGTCTGATTGGCTCGCTCAACTACACCTCGGCCTGTGGGGGAGTGAGAGGTGCCAGTTTTATGTTCCACTCCCCACTGCTGGATGAATTCCAGGAACTCCTTGGACTTATACGCTGCGCCCTTATCAGTTTTGATTTCCTTAGGGATCCCCAATACTGAAAAGGCTTGCACTAGGGGTTTTTTGGCGTGCATTGCTCTTTCTCCTGCGTGGGCAGAGGCATAGACTGCACCTGAATATGTGTCAATGCTAACATGCACATATTTGAGGCGACCAAAACTAGGAATGTGTGTGATGTCTGTCTGCCATACCTAACTTCCTAGACCTCGGGGGTTTACCCCCATGCCCATTGAGGGCATGGTGTGCAGCTGACAGTTGGGACAGGTGGCCACAATGGCTCGAGCCTGACTCCGTGTTAGCTGGAACTGACACATTAGACCTGGTGTATTCTGGTGATACTGCTGGTGGCTCAGCTTTGCCTGTTGGAAGATGTCAGGAAGGCGTACTTGTTCTGCTGGAATTGCAAGGGAGTCTGCCTGACGGTTCCCTTCTGCAACTTCACCTGGCAAATCTGTGTGTGACCTCACATGCATCACATAGAATGGGTGATCTCTATGAGAAATCAAATAAATTAGTTTGGAAAATTACCTGAAAAGCTGCTCATTCTCGATGTCTCTGAGCACTGCCTTCTCCACCCTGGACACTATCCCTGCTACATAGGCTGAGTCTCTTACCAAGTTGATTGGCTCGGAGAACTTCTAAAAGGCTCTCACAGCTGCTGCCAGTTCAGCTACCTGGGGTGATCCGTCCACAAACTCAACTTCCCAATGCTGAGTCTGAGGATTTCTCCAGGTCATCACCAACATGAGGGACGCCCCAGATGCATCCGTGAACACTGTGAGAGCTTTGAGTTGTCTCCGACTCCTCTTCTCACGAGGTATCAGGTGGAATTCCTCATTAAACAGCTTGTGAGACGGGGCATGGACTGATATTTGTCCTCTGTAGCTGTCCAGGGCTAATTGGAGACTGGCATTGCTCTGGAGCAAGTGCTCAAACATCTCTTTATTCAATCTTTCAGGAGAGTTCCTCCCTCCTCAGACAGTTTGACTGGGAGGTGAATACATGTGAAGTCACAAACAGCTAGTTCATACAGTGTCATCCTTGCTTTCCGAATCAGCTGAGCTATCATTTCTTGTCGCTTAGTGATAGTTTTGGATCTGCGGTGGGAGAGGAAGACCCACTCTATCATTAAGAGTGATTCTCTCTGCACCTTGATCCATTGGAATATTAACCCGTGTAAGTGTGGCAGTTTTCATAGGACAATGAATTTGAAATGCAGCTCGGGGTGGTAACGGTGAGCTTGCCTCTCTCCTAAAGTCTTTTGTACCTTTTCGATTGCTGTCTTTCCCTCTGGGGTCAGTTCCCTGGGTGAAAGCAGTTCTCTCTCCCCCTTCAATAAATTGAAGAGAGGTTCTAGGTCCCCATTAGTGAGGCCTAGCCAGGGCCTAACCCAATTCAATGACCCACACAGGGAATGGAGATCTGCTAAGGTTTTTGGATTACAATTAATTTCCAATTTCTGTGGAACAATGGTCTGTGCAGTAATTTCTAGGCCCAGGTACTTCCAAGGTGGCATCCTTTGGACTTTGTCCTCCTGCAATTCACATCCAGCAGAGGTTAAAACTTTAACCATTAGGTCAAGTGTGTCTTGGAGTAGAGAGTTATCGGGGGCACACACAAGCACATCATCCATGTAATGAAGGATGATGGCCTCCCCTCTCTGGGCAAGCACCTGGGACAGCAATGAGGACACATGCCACTGGCAGATGGAGGGACTACATTTTAATCCCTGGGGCAAAATTTTCCAGTGATAGCGCTTCATTGGGGCTTCTCGATTGATGGTAGGAACCGAGAAGGCGAACCGTGGGACATCCTCTGGGTGTAGGGGAATATGGAAGAAACAGTCCTTGATGTCTAGAACAGCCAATTGCCAATCTCTAGGAAGCATTGTTGGAGAAGGCATTCCAGGTTGGAGAGACCCCATCCATGTCCTCAATTACTTTGTTTATTTCCCGGAGGTCGTGGAGCAGCCTCCACTTGTCCTTCCCCGGTTTCTTTATCACAAAAACCGGGAAATTCCACGCACTTGTGCTCTCTTCTATGTGGCCTTTAGCCAATTGCTCCTCCACAAGCTCCTCAAGCGCCTTGAGCTTCTCCTTACTGTGCTACCCACTTTGGGGTATCATCTAGCCATTTCAACATTTGGGTAGGGCGCTCTACAGTGGCTGCCTCTAAAAATCCCGAGAAGTCTTAGGAATAATCAATTTTACCCCCCACTGGGACATGGTGTCTCTCCCCCATAGAGGGCATTTATAGTCTGTAACATATGGACGGATGCTAGCCAATTTTCCATCCGGCCCCTCAATTTGTATGATGCTTTTTGATATTTTTGGCAATTTGACTCCTCCTACACCCTGGATTCTGCCTGCCACAGGCTGAAGTTCCCAATGTGACGGCCACATCCTTTCGGGTATGATAGTCACATCAGCACCTGTGTCCAGGACCCCCTCCACATGGAGGTGATCTGATCCACGGGTTAGGTTGCATGCCAGAGAAGGTTTGTCCTCACCCACCACTTCTGCCCAGTAAACTTCAGGTGATTTTCCATCTACTGGGACCTCCACTGGAACAGGAATGGCCTGGGCAAGGATTTGTCCCTCAGCCAGGTAATATGGTGGTAGAGGACATCGTGCCAGGAGAATGAGGCCAGTTATGCTTCCCTTGATGGTCATGGGAGCTACCTCAATCACTGGGGGTCTGTGTGCTGTGTCCCCGACAACAAAGAACTCACTGTCCAGTTTCATGTGTTTTAACGTCACGTCCTGTGTACTGTTAGGTAAGTCCACTGTAATGACTGTCCAATCAGGTGACCTGAAATGAAAACCTTTGGTAGTCACAAGCCTAAAACGGCCTAGTGGCTTCCAAACCTTGTTAATTAAACATTTAATATTTTCATTGCCATGCATCCCCACACCCTCTATCCCATCCTCCCCCTTTTTGTTTATTAAGAGAGAGTCTTTTGCGAGTGTGGAGCCCACAGTATTTATAACCGAGCGCGCTATTGTATTAATGGCGGGTACGCACTGTAAAGCGAGTTTTTTTGTTTGTTGGTCTTCTTCTGTTTCTGGTCGTGTGGACAGTCTCTGGTGAAATGTCCTGGCTGCTTGCACTGGGAGCAGATGATGTGCTGCAGCTGCTCTGGTGACATTGGTTGCTACTTGGCTTCTGGTGTTACAGCTGCCATGGTCTTTGGGTGTGCCAGTCCTGGATTTCTTTCGTGTCCACTGAGCACTTCTGCTTTACTTGCGCAGGCTTCTATCATCTGTGCTAAGCTAGGTGCTGGCTCTAGGGGAAGGCCAAGGATAACCCTATGGCAGGTTTCATTAGCATTTCTTTGAGCCATCTCTTTAATTAATTCAGCTTGTACCACTGGATCAGACACCTGTCTTTCCACTTGCGCACGAAGGCGGTCCACAAACTGTAAGAAATTCTCAGAAGCAAACTGTTTAATGTTAACATAACTGCCTTTAGTATCTACTGTTGGTAATTGATTAAAAGCCTTTTCTGCAACATTGCATATTTTATCCAGGACAGACTTGGATAGTACTCTGGTTTGGCTTTCGGGGCAATGCCAATCCTTTTCCCCACATAGGTGTTCATATGTTATGTCATTATTATCAGCATCTTTTGCATCATCTGAGCTTTTTAAAAGCTCTAGTAAAAGCACTTTCAAAGATCTTTTCCACAGGCTCTCCCATAGATCATATTCTGAAGGAGTTAACAGACATCGGAAAAGCTCTTTGATATCATATGGAACCAGTTCGTTTGAGTTAAAGGTGGCTCTCATCATGCCTTTAAAGATGTCACTATTTCTACCAAATTCTCTCTGTACTTTACAAATTTCCTTTTTTATCTTGATAGGACAAAGGTTGATAACTTCTTCTACCATTCCTCTTACCAAGATAAACTACAGGAGCAAATGATGGTATATACTCTTTTCCCAGGTGTTGACTATCAGGGCTGGGCATCCCCCCCCCCACCGGGCCCGGGAGGCTGCCCACCCCCCCCCCCCCCCCCACCACAGGGACACCATTCGTCCCGCAGGGGCAGTGAGGTGATCCCTCCCCAACCCCACCCCCACCCGCACCGGCCCTGAACTCAGCAGGGGCTCCACTGCCCTTCCCTACCCCACAGCAGCTTGGAGGGAAGGAATGTGAAACCGGAGCGGGGGAGGGGTGGTGGGGACCAGGGTTGCAACACCTGTGGGCGGGGTGGCTGGGTGCCCTGCAGGGCAGGGTCTTGAAGGGGGGAGGGGGCAGTGGAGCCGAGGGCAGGGATGGGTTATGGGAGGGGACAGGCTTAGGGGCAAAGAACGGACGATGTAGAGAGTTGTGGGATGAAGGAGGAAACACGTAGCTGCCACCATATGCGACCTCCCCTAAGGGCTGTATCGCATGGCCCGAGCTATCTGGGACCCTGACACCTTCAGGCGTAGCCACGTGGCCGTTGCCCAGCGGGGAAGGGAACAAGGAAGGAGTGCTGACAATTTTTGAAAAATTATCAGAACCGGGATACCGGGGAGGACCCAGGGACTCAGAGCAGCCACAGTCGTGCTGGGCGACTGCACCCCTCAGGGAGACCCGTGGGTCCCCTCCAGGTCCGGGTTATAGGGTTTTGGGGAAAGGGAAGGTGAGTCTGAACCGTTTTGCTGCTGCTGTCTGTTGTTTTCTGTCTGAATTAAAAGTTTCCGAATTTGTAAGAAAATCGGGAGGAATACAGAAGTTGTTTTATCTCCATTTTCCACTTTTAAAGTTAATAAATCCCCTATTTCATCCCAAAATGAAATCGAATTTATATTTTGCAATTCAAGGTCAGATATTTCAACACACAAGCAGCTGGCAAAACGGGCTAATTTTTTCTTAGATATTAAAACATTTCCTGAACTTAATATTTCCCTTAGTTGGTTTCTTATACTCTTTTGTAAGGCAGATTGCTGTAAGCCCATGATGTTTAGTAATTTGCCACTATATCTACCCCACTACAGTTAAAAACACAGGAAGAGAGTTAGTTGTTAAAACGTGCCAGGTATACTACGGTTTTCAGGCTTTACTGGATGCGGAGCCAATGTTAATTTTGCCGTTTCTGTCTTTAAAACCCACGTGGTGCCTGCGCCGCTGTAGGGACCGACCCCGCCGCAAAAACCCACAAAAACCGCAAAAAAAAGCAAAAGAACCTCTGTGCCACCGCTTTGAAACCGATCAAACCTGCCTGCATGCTGCTGCGCCTGGGTGATTGCGTCCAGCCTCCCACAGTCCGTGTGCCACACCACGTGGCCGTGGGCAGACTGAGCCGGGCGCACGCCGTGCACACGCTCGCGCCACCTTTCCTCCCAAGAGCTGCGCCGCGCCGGCCAAATGCCACCGGTGAGACCCCCCCGCGGAGCTCCAGGAACCCACCCACCGCGAAAGGAGGCTTCCACTCACCTTTTTTTTTCTTGCAGGCAGAGGCGTCTGAGTAACTGCAGTGGGTCTATGTCCAGAACCAACCTGCCTGGGCTTCTGACAGGCTCCCAGTTCGTGCTTAATAGTCTTCAAACTGCACAAAATGCAGCTAAAAGAACTTTAAGCTAGTTGATCAGCTCCAAGGCTTCCTGAATCCTGAAAATAGGAGTCACAGCCAAAAGTGGGGTGCTCTGTAGAGACCATTCATGTTGGGTGCAAACTGAGGCTTTTTCTCGGCCCTAAAATGGGGTTCTTCACCCTTCCTCTGGTCTAGATCAGGTGTTAAAGTGATGGCTCCCGGGGCCCTTGCCTCATGGACGTAAATAAGATAACAAATGAGGCTCTTTTCGGTGATAAAGTTACAGGGTTTATTTCTCGTGGGTTGCGAGAAAAACAGGGAGCAAGAGAAAAAGAGACAGAGGTCAGGGGGCACAGATCTTTTCTAGGGTCTGAAAAGGGGGGGCGGGGAGAAATTGGATCCCAGCCAGCCCTGTATGGCCAGGAGGGGAGAGGGACCAAACTACAGGGCATAGCAGGGGTCACGGAGAGTACCATTTACAATTCATCTAGGAAATGCAACAGTCTTTCCTACCTGCTCGATCAGAGGCACATTAGAAGAGCAGTATGCACATGAGGAGCAGATGCACATACCTTCACACACCTCGCACTGGGACTGTGGTTAGAGCTGGAGGTTTGATACTCTTCCTAATAATTTGAGCCTTTAAAACAAAGCCAGAGATAACAGACCAAGTGAAAATACAACGCCAGGTTGTAGAAAGAGAATGTTACCTATCTGAACACCTACATAAATTCCCCATCATTCTCTTTGTTTAGGAGACCAAGCCAATGTCCGTGTAAATGAAAACAAGTGTGAATATTGATTTTTCTTGAATCAAGACTCAGCTTTATGTCCAAGTCAAAGGCAAATAAACCAGAAAGGCTCCGCTGAGCACTGTGCAGAACTAACATGGAAGACAGTAATTTGACCTCTTATGTATGCAGTGTTGGAATGGTTCCCCATCCAAAAGGAAGGATGTCAAATACGTCTTTGGAAATATTTTAACTTCTGTGCATTTCTTTTTTGTAATGAACTAATCTCTAACAAGCCAGGACATGATTGTGTTCAGTAGAAACAGATCAATGGCAATATTTAGCCTAAAGGTTTTATGAGATTGATCAAGAAGTTCGATTTAGATTTGAAGGCATTGTAGTCATATTTAATTTTATTTCTCTGCGTACTTAAGTCTCTTAAACAGGGACCTTCAATTGGACAGGAACGGGACACTGAAGCAAATTGTAATGGATGACGTAATGGCTTACCCAGAAGCATTTTGTGGGAAGGGATTTCTTCTAGGTATCCATCAGCCAGCATTTTAGTGTGAAGGAAATCTTCAAACAAGTAAAACAAAAATTCCTGTTGGTTTAAAACCTGACTGCTATATTAATTTTTCACTTTTGAGAAAATTTTCATGACCTTTAAAATTCAGACTATATCAGGTATTGTTTCAGCCATTGAAGAAAGTGCTTTTAATAGAGATTGGATAGGGAGACCAAAACATTTCTCAGAGCCACACTTTGAACTCTGTCCTTGTTACAAATGGCACTTGAGCAAATTCATTCGCCTTTGGAACAGAAAACGACAAGGTAACAAGCTTATCATTACGGATTTGAGTGTTCCAGGTTCTTTAGATAGTAAGTGATCTATTCAAGATGATCTCTTACTGAAAGAGATCCATTTTGAGAAGGGATATGGATTTCTTAGAAGAAAGCAAATCCCTATGTTAAAACGGTGTGGTGGGTACTTTTTGTTGTCGTTTTGCTTTTAGAACTTGCAAGGCACAATCGACTTCATAGATCGAGATCCAAATAAGACCACGACATTCCAAACCGGAGTTTCTTTTTGGTTGTTTTTCATTCTGTATATCGTTGGATTGTAACCAGTAGAACTGTGCTTGAACTGGAAAGAAGTAGCGGAGGTTTCAGAAGTAGAACGTACAGTGGAACAGTAAGCTGAGAGCATTGTGCAGAGGAAAGAGGGGAAAATGGTAAGAGTTTCCTGAGTCGGAAGGGACCCCAAGGGATTGTCAAAGTCCAACTCCTGGCCCTGCACAGACACTCCAACAGTCCCACCCTCTGCATCCCTGAGAGCATTGGCCAAACGCTCCTGGATCTCTGGCAGCCTTGGGGCTGTGCCCATTGCCTGGAGAACCTATTCAGTGCCTGACCAGCCTCTGAGGAAAAAAACCTTTCCCTGATAGGCAGCCTAATCGTCCCCTGACACAGCTCCTGGCATTCCCTTGGCTCCTGTCCCTGGTCGCAGAGAGCAGAGAGCAAAGCTTTCCCTGAGCTGCCCTTGAGAGGAGCTGAGAGGTCCCAAGTGAGGTGTGAGCTCAGTGTCCTCTCTGCAGCTGAACCAAATGCCCTCAGCCACTCTTTGTATGGCTTCCCCTCCAGCCCCTTCACGGTCTCTGTGTCCCTCCTTTGGACATTTCTCCAATAGCCTGAGGTCTTTCTGAAGTTGTGGCATCCAAAATTTCCCCCAGGGCTTGAAGAGAGCGCAGTCCCAGCCCAGAGCAGAGCAGGACAATCACCTGTCTTGAGGGAGTGGTGCCAGAAGATAGGGACAGTTATCAAAAATCAGCTGGAGAAACAAATCTAACAGAGAAACAGGTGATCTAGGTACAGGAAATGGAAGAAGCAGGGGAAGAAGAAGATGAGGAGAGGATTCCTTGTAAAAGTGAAGAAAATGGGCATGCAGAAAAGGGACTAAGCATTATGCATGTAAGTGAGCAAGAGAATAAGTTTGAAAGTGAAGGCAGTTTTGTCCAAAAGAAGGAGGAATAGGAAGTCTTTTTGCTGAGAATGAATAGAAAGGTATTTTCCGTTTAGTTTGTATACGAAGGGCACAGGGCTCTAGTTCCTTTTGTGGGAAAATAGAGTGTGTAAAGTTGCCAATTATTTTGGAGCGAAATTGGGAGTTTTTGGGGTCCCAGGTGAATTTTGCGTTGAACTCTGGGGATTTGGGGGTTCCCAGGTGAATTGGAGGGCGGGGGGGAGGGGGGATTTAGGGAGATCCTGGTGAGTTTTGAGGGGTCCCAGGTTGATTTTGGGGGTGGATTTGTGGAATTTTGGGGGATCCCGGGTAGCGAGGTTTGGGGTTGTGTTGGTTTGAAAGTAAAACCAGTGCAAGGCTCCAAGTCAGTAATACAATTTTATATGAGAAAAGAGAAGAATAAAATACGTGCAACAATATAGAAGAAAAAGCAGCAACAAAGTCAGAAATACTACCTGACACCCTGTCAGTCAGGGTGTTGGTAGCAGTCTGTATAAATGGTGGCTGCAGTCCTCCTGGATGACACATGTGGTTCAATTGAAGCAGTGCTCCTGTAGAAGGTGCAGTTTTCCTCCCAAGATCCAGCGATGATGAGGAAAAAGCTCCGACTTTCCTCTGTGATCCAGTGGAAAGGACTGCCTTGGTGTTCCAAATCTCAGTTTTTATCTAGGTAGGAAATGTTTGGCTCCTCCCCCTGGCTGGAGCATCTCCCAATGGGATGATGTAATCTTATCAGTCACACAATAGGACTTAATGGCCCATTAACAGAATATATCTTCTGGAGGAAGGATGGGTTGTGAAAAGATAACGATGACCATCCCCCTGATCTTATCAGATGGCACATCAGCAGAGGATATCTCCCACAGAGATAAGGATCACCACCCCTCCCACATTTTAACAGATCCTGATAGAATACACATTTTTGCATTGTCCCCCAGGACATAATCCACCCCTTATTCTATTACCATCTTCATCATACCCAAACCAATACCCTGTTACAGATACATAATACAAAATGAAACCTTACCTACAGTTCTCACTAAAAATTAGGTCTCCTTGCAGTACACAACGGGTTTCCCCATCTTTCTGCATTACCCACCAAGTGCAACCAGGTCCTTGAGCAAAAACAATCCCACGGATTGGTTTGCCTTTGCCTGTGGTGGGATTAATCCAAACAGTCTTTCCTAAAATACCTTTCATATGTGCCTCAGGGACCTTGTCCCCATCCACTGTGTGCAGGGGTTCAGAGTGGGCAGGACCGGTTCGATTGATGGACCCTCGGGTGTTAACCATCCAGGTGGCTTTGGCCAAGTTCATTTCCCAAATTCTGAAGGTTCCACCACCTAGGGCTTTCAAAGTAGTCTTAAGGAGTCCATTAGACCATTCAACTTTCCTGGCAGCTGGCGCATGGTAAGGGATATGATATATCCATTCAATACCATGTTCTTTGGCCCAGGTGTTGATAAGGCCGTTCTTGAAATGGGTTCCCTTGTCTGATTCAATACCCTCAGGGGTACCATGCCTCCAAAGGACTTGTTTTTCTTGGCCCAAGATGGTGTTCCGGGCAGTGACATGAGGCACAGGGTAGGTTTCTAACCATCCTGTAGTTGCTTCCACCATGCTCAGTACGTAGCGCTTGCCCTGGTGGGTTTGGGGAAGGGTGGTGTAGTCAATTTTCCAGGCTTCCCCATACCTGTACTTTGACCATCGTCCACCGTACCACAGAGGCTTCACCCGCTTGGCCTGTTTGATTGCGACACAGGTCTCGACTTCGTGGATGACCTGTGAGATGCTGTCCATGGTAAGGTCCACCCCTCGGTCACGGGCCCATCGGTATGTTGCATCTCTCCCCTGATGACCAGAGGCATCATGGGCCCAATGAGCTAGGAATGATTCTCCCTTGTGCTGCCAGTCTAGATCTACCTATGATACTTTCACTTTGGCGGCTCGGTCCACCTGCTCTTTGTTGTGATGTTCTTCATTAGCCCGGCTTTTGGGTTCATGTGCATCCACGTGTCGAACCTTTATGGTCAATTTCTCTACTCGGGCAGCAATGTTCTGCCAAATCTCAGCTGCCCAGATGGGTTTCCCTCTGCGCTGCCACTTGGCCTTTTTCCAGCTTTCCAGCCATCCCCACAGAGCATTAGCTACCATCCACGAGTCAGTGTAGAGATAAAGCCTTGGCCATTTCTCTCATTCAGCAATATCCAAAGCCAACTGGAAGGCTTTTAGCTCTGCGACCTGACTCGATCCACCTTGTCCCTCGGTAGCTTGTGCAACTTGTCGTGTGGGGCTCCATACTGTAGCTTTCCATTTCTGGTTAGTGCCTACTATTCGGCGGGAACCATCAGTGAAGAGGGCATATCGTCTTTCAGTCTCCGGTAGCTCATTATATGGTGGGGCTTCCTCAGCACGTGCCACTTGCTCCTCTTCTTCTTCAGAAGACAATCCAAAAGTCTCACCTTAAGGCCAGTTTGTAATTATTTCCAGAATCCCAGGGCGATTTGGATTTCCAATACATCAGCAGAGGATATCTCCCACAGAGAGAAGGAACACCACCCCACCCACATTTTAACAGATTGTGATAGAATACACATTTTTGCATTGTACCCTGGACTGGGGTGAATTTGCAGAATGTGGGGAGTCCCAGTTGAATTTTAGGGGGAATTTGTGGAATTCTAGGGATCTCAGGGGAATTTTGGGGGGAATTTGGTGAATTTTAGGGTATACATGTGAATTTAAGGGTTCTCAGGTGAGTTTTGGGGATGCCAGGCAGATTTTGGGGTGAATTCTGTCAATTTTGGGGTATCCAGGTGAGCATTTGGGTGTCATGGGAGAATTTTGGGATGAATTTGGGGGGATGCAGTTGGATTTTCCCGGGAATTTTGGTGATTTTTGGGAGTCCCAGATGTGTCTTGGTGTGAATTTGATGGATTTGGGGTATCTAGATGGGTTTGGAGGGGGATTGGAGAGAATTTGGCGTGAATTTGGGAGGTGTTGGGGGGACTGGGTGTTGGGGGTGATTTGAGGGATTTTGGGGGTTGCAGGTGGGATTTTGGGGTGAAGCCCTGGGGTTTGGGGGTCTCCCGTGAATTTTGGGGTGAATTTGTGGAATTCTGGGAGTTGCCAGGTGAGTGCTGGGCATCCCAGGGAGGACTTCGGGGTGAATTTGGGGGATTTTGGGTTTCCCAGGTGAATTTCTGAGGTGAAAAGGTTCAAAAGGTTTTTTTTTTGAAAACAAGTAAAAGCCAGAAGGTTATTGAAAATTAATATATGTGATGCAAGTAGGTAATATGCAGACAATACACAGGGAGACAAATCATGGGGAAAATACAGTGGTAACACATGAGTTTGAGGACAGGATCAGTATAGCTAAGGCTCAGTTGAAGCTGAATTTGGAAAAGCATGCCAAATATAAGAATAGTAAAGGCACCTACAGGTATTTCAGTGGGAAAAGGAAGATGAAAAGAAACCTGTCACACCTCCCCTATTCCCCCCCACCCCCATAAGCCAGACAGGACTAGTGACAACAGACAAGGAGAAGGCTGAGGTACTCAACAAGTGTTGGTCTCAATTTTTACTGCCAGTCACTATTTCCACATCTGTCAGGTTACTGGACTGGTGGATTTGATTCTAAGCCATAGTAGCAGGTCAGCTTTCAGACCACTTGAGGAACCTGAGCATGCAAGACCATGGGACCCACCCAGAGGCATGTCAGGGCCCTGAGAGAACTGGTAGCTGTAGTTGCTAAGGTGCTTCATCCATCATATTTGAGAAATCAAGGCAACGAGCTGAAGTCTCCAGACACTGTGTTGTATTGACTCCAATACTCTTGGTCTTTTTTGCAAATCTTAGAGCTCTGAGTCAATTTCTGCAGAGGATTCCCAATGCAGTTTCAAAAATGGAATCTCTGTTATTGGTCCTCATGTTGATCTTGGATATTTCCATTTTCTGCACTCCTATATTTTCAAAACATTTGTAATGACTGAAAAGAAAGCTGAGATGAGGCATTATGCTCTTTCCAGTGATATAAATGGACCAGTGTTCTTTTCAGACAAATATATTTTTGCTGTGTCTAAGCACATGTGCATACCTGTGTTTGATTTATGTGTCCAGGTTTTGGCAATGGGGCAGCCACAGGGCCGTCCTGTGATAATGGCCCAGGTGCTGCCCTGTCCCGCTTTCTTCCAACTGGCTCCACCTCAGGATGTCCTCCCTGCTGAGAGAAGAGGCTGGGACAGCATCTTGGGAAATGTGACTTTCTGAGGTTTTTTTGTTTTGTTTTGTTTTGTTATTTTTAAAGTTACTAAAAACCTTCACCTTGATTTTTTTGATGTGTTGGGTTTGGGGTTTCCTTTCAGTTTTGGGTGGGTTTTTTTGTGGGCTTTTTTGGGGCTTTTTTTGTCTCTTTGTGGATTATTGGTTGGGGTTTTTTCTGTGTTTGTTTGGTCTGCTTTGTTTGTTTGTTTGTTTGTTTGTTACGGTTTTGTAGAGTTTTTTAAGCAAATTGATTGGAAAACTGAATAGTCCTCCACTATAGTCTCCTGGATTCACCTGAGACTCTTCCTAGGCATCTCCCTGATCCTTTTTGCGATGAGTCTCACATCATTCTCCTGAGGAAACTGTCTGCTTATGGTTTGGATGGGTGGGCTGTTTGCTGGGTGGTAAACTGTGTGATGGACAGGCCCGCAGAGTGGTGGGAAATAGAGTTCATCCAGCTGGTCCCCAAGGCTCAGTCTTGGGCCCAGTCCTGTTTAATATCTTTATCAGTGATCTGGACAAGGGGATAGAGTACACGCCCAGGAAGTTCACAAATGATGCAGAGTTGGCTGGTAGTGTTTTTTTCTTCTGGAGGACAGCAGGCTCTGCTTCTTCTTCCTCCTGTTCTGAGGTCGCTGCTCCCACTTCATCCCTCATTAAGTGTGCTGATTTTGTCACTTGGATGAGAAAACAAACAATTTTAGCAACATTACTAGTGGCAGAGTACAAGAAAGGAAGAGTTCACATGAATACTCCCCCCCCCCCAAAAAATAGACAATACCTGATGGCTCCTCTGAGCCCACTTACTGAGTACACCAGAACCCATTGTCCCCCAAAGATACTCCCTTCTCCCTGCCCCCAGCCATGATGTGAGATGGAATAGAATAACTAGGTTTAAGATTCTCCCTATGTAACTCCATCATACTTCGATTCTGGGAAAAAAATTTCTTGAAGTTCTATCATTTCAGATCAGTTGAATTTGAATTTGCATACTAACAATTCTAGCCAGAAACACATGACAATACTAATAGCCCATTCTAGAATGTCCAAGATGATATACACTTCTTTCAAGAGAATGTGATACCTCACGTGACTTCTACAGAATTTAAATGAACAGTGGGAGTAGTCTACAAGATTCTTGCTGCCATCTGGATTTCCTGGTATTTGGCTGGTCTATGTAAGCCAATCAGCTATTCAGCAGAGGGAATATTAGTGTGATACTAGATGCTATGTGAGATGGAACAAAGTAAGTTATGGCTTTTTGCATAGTAATGAAGCTGTAAAGAAAGCTCCATAATGCTCAGACAAGGAGGCTGCTGGACTTCAAGCAGCAAAGGCCCAAAACGAACCAGTGAAAAGGTGTCATTGAAAAAAAAAAGCCAGGTGGGGAGTAAAGTGATGCTATAGGGCAGTTTACTAAAAGAGGAAATCTAGTGAAAAAAAAAGTTCAAGAGTAAAGGAATAACAGGGAATATGAAACTAAGGAAGGAAATCAATCTCAGCTCATCATTTCAGAAGCTAACAAGTTGTCATTGCAATGATGCATAAAGTGAGAAATAATAAATATGTCTGCGCCAAAATCTGAAATATGAACTTTATTGAATTCTGTCTTTCATGGAATCATACAACAGTCTGTGATTAAAGAACATCTAGTCCCACTTCCTTGCCAGGTACATCTTACAGTCCATCAAATTGCTCAAGACTAGCCAAACTAAGGAGCACTCTCAATGATGGGGCATCCACAACTTCTCTGGAACACCCGTTTGAGTGTCTCACCAGCTTCATTGTAGAAAAGTTTTCCCTTTTAGCCAATATAAACCTAGTCTCAGTTTGAAAGCATGGCCCCTTGTCCTGTCTCTGCAAACCTTCCTAAAAAGTCTTTCTCCATTTGTCTTATACCCTCTTTACATATTCAAAGGCCACCATACTGTCTCTCCAGAAACCTCTCTTCTCCAGGCTAAAAGATCCTACTTTTCACAAGAACCAGGTCATAAACTGAGATGGAAGACATCTCAGGAGATCAGATCATCCAACAGCTCAGCGTAAGAATAGCTCTGAAGTCAGATCAACTAGCTTAGGGCTGTGTCTGTTTGAATTTTGAAAATTACCAGGAATTGAAATGCTTCAAGGAAGAGAACTCTGGGTGGCTCCAGAAACAGCCTGAGAAACTCGAGCAAACTCGAAACCTCAGAAACTACCACTGCTTTCTCTCCCTCAGCCCAAGCAGTCACAAAGAAGAAGTGCTCCCAGCAGGCTGGGATAGCACACATATACACTACATATACATGTCAGGCATCGCCAGCAGCCACATCCTGCTCCTTTCTGTGGCTGGCAGGAGTGAGACTGGATGTTTACATGTGGGCAAACTGGGTGCCTCCAGCAGCTCAGACATTCAGCCTGCCCAGTGACCCCACTGAATTCCAGTATTTGCAGTGTCCCAAGGCCACAGCACTACTCCGCTTGCTGGCACAGACCATCACACGCCTCCTAAATCAGTCAGGACTCACCTGGTCCCACAGCCAGCACCCCACTTGCTCTACCCCAGGCCACTGCCATTGTTCACCAACTTCTCCACTTTGATCTTTGCTGGTGCTCTCAACACTGGCACACCCAGATGTTCTGCAGCTGTTGTCTCCTGGTGGAAAGGACTTGTAAAGCCATGTTTCCTAAGAGGACCTCCACAACCTTTCAAAGCAACCTTTTCTGGGGTATGAACAATCTCATTCAAATGTCAACATTTCTTTTCTTATATGTGAAATCAAAATTTCCTTCTTCCGGGCATACCCAAAACAAGGCACAAACCAGATTGTGCCTTCTGTTTCACATGTTGACTTGGTGGAAAAAAATGCTAGGAGAATAACTGTTTTGATCCAAGCTAATCTCTGGCCTTTATAGTGCTTTCGGTAGTTAGTTTTGCTTTGCTATTTACTTGATGTCGCATTGAATTGTTGAATCATAAACAGACTATTTGTCTGTATAGCAGCATAGCAGTGATGAATAAATGCAAGTACCATCTGCTCCTTTACCAACTTTTCCATTTCCATATTCACAGTTGGGGGATTCTGTATTTCTGCACTTGCCCTAAATTCTCTGCAGGATGGAAAGTAGATATGCAGAATGGATTCACATGATATATGTGATATCAAACGTGATATCAAGTATAAAGAAAAAATGATCAAGCAATACTTTGATAGGAAACCAAAAGTGAACACTAGCCACTTTGTGTTGCCCATTGTCCAAAAGAAGACTGCCACATTTCTGACCTGAAACTCTGAACTACACACTTCTTTTGCATGAGCTTCCAGTCCTTGACTCTCCCTTGCCATTTCAGTTGATGCCATTTTTCTTTCTCAAGCTCTGATTTCATTCGATTCAAGAGTAGCTTGGCAGTTGCCCTCTCATTATCCAGCAGTGATCTCTTTACATTCTGTGTATTAAAAAATAAAACCAGAAGTAGAAGCAGCATACGACATGCAAAAGCAAACAAAAAATTGTCTCTTCTACAGAAAATGAGGGGAGAAAAGAACACAAATGATAACCAATACCCTGCCAAGTAGAAATTTCTTCTATATTTCAGTGATTGATAGGCAGAAAAAATGAATTTCATTTGGGGAAAGAAAGACATTCTAGGAATATTCAGACTGCTATCTTGCCCCAGGTAAAATATTTACCATGGCCTTAGCGTTAATGAGCTTGTGAACATCAGCTGCCAAGAGGAAGGACATTTCCTCCAGTTTCACAGAATACTTGGTCAGTACATCTGCTATCTGTGCAATCAAAGAATACAGAAAAGCAACAACAATGAAAAGTAGAACTCAAATATCAATTTCTCAAGTTAAAATCTACATGAACAAGACAATTTTTCCATTCAAGTGAATTCGATTTAATTAATTCATTAACTACATAAGTATCATTCTCACGTTCAAGAATAGAATCCAAAGAATCAACGTTGCTTCTTCTGAGACATTGAAGCCTGAGTAGATCCCAACTTCAAATCTATTAGGACGGCATGAAAGCAATACCTGCTACATTTAGTACATGTAAACTACAAAGACATCTAGAACAGCTCTAAAAGATGAACAAACCCATGAACTTTGAAGGAGACGCTAGCAAGAAATGTGGAAATAGGCTTTATCTGCCCAGTGCTTTTCCCAAAAGCTTGGGCAGTCCTTTGCGTCAGTGAGAGTCTCTGTCTCATTATTCAGCAGCTGGCTTGGGGTAAGAAAGGATGCATGCAATCACTTCATTCCTGTTCATGACATAAACTTACTGCATCATCATGGAAACCATTTACTTGGAAATATAGCCTAAAAAATATGTGTCAGACTGGGTACATATCTAGGTTGCTATGAGCAAAACCAATTTCTTTTTAACAGGAAAGCCATACAATATGCCTGCCATGGCAAATATTAGTCTACTAGCCCTGCACTTCAACGGGCAGTGAGCAGTTCATTACACCAAATTTACTTTTGGCAAGGAGACAGTCTATTTATTACAGGCCCCTAATTCTAGAATCAAGTATTCAGGAGTTGCTCATTCCCAATGAAAATCTGTCCATTTCATACCTTTGGGGTTTTATGCTTCTGTTCTTTACCTGTCTTGAGTGTGGCTTTCTTGTGAAGTCACTGACAGGTGTTTTTCCAACACATTTCTGCTGATTACATGGTAATTGCATGGCATCAGCAGACATCTCTGCATGTCTCTTTAAAGTATGCTTTTTACTCTTCTTAGAGGACCTTGTCTTCTTCTTTCCTTCACCCAAAAGGTGGGCTAAGTGAGCCTTCAAAGAACCATCATCACAACAATTAGAATTCTTTCCAACCTACTGAATGGAGAAAAGCCACAAAAAGAAAACTTAAAAAAAAACCTAGTACGTGAAAGACAGCAGAAGAGAAAGGTAAAATAATGAATTCTACATGCCACATGCATAACTCTCTTCATTCTAGGCTATTTACCAAATGAGAAAAAAAAAAAAAAAAGATCATCTTTTCCTCAGAGAGGAAAAGTGCCTTGCTTACAGTTACCAGAAAAGTCAACAGCAGAGTTGAAAACTCCTGAAGCTGGCTAACTACACCTCTAAATGTTTTACTACTGTGTTATGATTCTGTCTTCAGTTAATAGAACCTGATATAGAACAAAGAGATGGGATCACATGGAGATGCATTGGAGAGCCTACGCTGGAGGTAACACATTCATTTTTTACTCAAACAAATCCAAAATAGAAATGTTGAAAATGACCTGGGGCCATTTCAACAGCCAGCAAACTGACTAACACAACCAACCTTTGGCTTTTATTCAATCCTTTGCTTGTTTTACCTGGGCCTTGAAGATCTGTCTGCAGCCTTCCTCTCTGCAAATATATCACACTCGTCCTATTGAGAAGCCATGGCTCATCACAGCTGCTTGGCCAGGCCTGCTTCCAGAAGAACTGGCAACTACAAGCTGGGAGCCAAGAGATACAACACTTCACGTGGAAAAGGGCCTTCCATGAATCCTAGAATCCCAGAATGGTTTGGACTGGAAGCGACCTTAGAGATGATAGATTATCTTCTTCCCACATCCTGACATGAGCAGGGACACTTTTCCACTAGTCCAGGTTGCTCCATGTCCGCTCCAGCCTGGCCCTGGATACTTCCAGCCATGGGGCTCCCACACTGCTTCTTTGAGCAACATGTGCCAGGCCTCAGCACCCACACAAGAAAGAATTCCTTTCCAATATCCCATCTACCCCCGCCCTCTGGCATTTGAAGCTATGCCCCCTTGTCCTTTGAGTCCAGACCCATTTCCAAAGTCGCTCCACAGCTATCTTGGAGCCCCAGCAGGCACTGCAAGGGGCTTGAAGGCCGCCCTGGAGCCTTCTGTTAGCCAGATTGAACACACACAGCTCTCCCAGTTTGTCCTAGAACAGAGGAGCTCCAGCTTTCCAAGCAGCCTAGCAGCCTCCTCCCCGTGAAACTCGTTGCCACCGCTGGCCTTCGGGGCCCTACGGATATCGCTTCCGGTTTCGCTTGGGGTCACTCCCGGCTCTTTCCCCGCCCCCCATGGGGCCCTCAGGCGATGCCGCTCCGGCACAACTCTTGCTGCTCTCAGACCAACAGGGGCCGGGGAGCCAGCCCAGCCTCATCCACAATCCACAGTGTCCTCAGCGGCTGCTGCAGGCTCATGGCGCCCCACACACCCAGAAGCAGAGCTCTGGAACAGAGGATCATAGCCCCACATTTGTGTTCGTCTCTGCACAAGGCAGGCCGGACTTGCCATGCCCGGACTTTTCAGTTCAGCACGAGAATGAGAATACACCTGCGCCATGGGGGAGGAAACCTCTAAAGACTGCTCATACATGGTCTTTCAACATAATGCCTAGGCACTTGCAGTTCCTGAGGCCACACTAATGCCTCTTTTGCCTTGCGGTAAGAATAGCCATTGTTTTTGTGTGCAGCTAAAGGCGCAGCACAGGCAGGCCTAGGCAAAAGCTGGGGCAGTGCCCTTCCTCACACCTTCGCTCTGGTGTACTCCATGCCGCTAGAGCGAAGCGAGAAGGACGTGAGGAAGAGGAAGGCATTCTTAAATTAGCCCTCTGTCAAGCAGCCCTGAAATGGCGCATAACACATGGCGTCTTGCTGCCCTCCATTCTACACACTCACAGCCCATTTGCTGACTTGCAAAAGTTGCTACCAGAGCAGTGGGGGCCAGATTGAAGAGGCAGTACCTAGGTTCACCTTCTACTTATTGCACGTAAGCCACGTCCAGCTCGTCACTGCACTCTGTATTTCCCTTCTCCGTGGCATTTACCGTGGTGCTCTCTGCAACTCGGCGCCTAGAAGTGACCGTCAATGTTTCCACAGCAGGCTGCAAGGGAACCAAGGAGCAGCACAAGCAGCAATGCTTCAGCTTGCGCCTTTCGACTGCTAAGGGCACTTGGGAAGGTTAGCGAGAGGCAGCCACCTTCCTCTCCGAGTAGCCTGTAACGTGGTGCACACAAGCACGGTACTTGTGCGGCTTCATTCACCGCCCTCGCCCACGCCTGGCTCCCCTTTCAGTCCGCGGTGGCCAGAAGCCGATGAAGCAGCGCCACACAGCCAGCAGTGTGCCAGCTGCCAAGTGCTCGAGGACGCTGCTTCTGCCCAAGCCCGCCTAGGGCGTGCACCTTTGTTCTCAGAGCTCCTTGTAACAGTCTGCCTCTCTCGCAGTTCGAATGGAAATCGAAAGCTTTTCTCCCACGCCCTTCACAGAGAACTGTTTACAGGACGAGAAGGTCTTGTGGCCGGAGCTCGCCCCCGACGCGAGGAAGCTGCTATTAGCACGGCATTGCAGGGGCACTTCTCACTCCTTGACTACATGCTCAGCCCTCTCCGAATTCGCTGCTAGCTCCACGGTCCTTGTCAGCTGCAAGTAGCAGCGCTCACAGTACATAGATATTTGCATGGACCTAGGACCTGGAGGTGCATATAGCACTCGAAAATGTGCCAGGACAGTGACGTTTTCTACATTGCCCCTTCTTGTCATCCAGTTTGTGCTTCTGTTGCTTGTGCTGTTAGGAATTGCTCCTTGAAATATGAGCGAGAGCGTCTTTATGGGTGCATTGCACTGAGTGGGAGTTCGCTAGGGACTTTGCACTAGAGGCCAAGGCAAGAGGGCGTGATGGCCCGCAGAACTGAGGACAGGCTGTTGGGCAGAGCTGAAACTGACCCCAGGAGTTGAGCTCTCTCTGGACGGCAGAAGGTGAAGAACGAAGACGCTTGCGAGCGCAGTGCAGAGAAGGGTACACGAGCAGTCAAAGAGCTCCTTCACAATCGCTTTCAGTTCTCAGTGCCCTTGCTGCTTGGAAAAGTAGCTCACAGCCGTTGCACAGCAGGGCAAAAGCTGGGGCAGTGCCGTTCCCCACACCTTTGCTGTGGTGTACTCCATTGTTGGGGGTTGAATGCTTCCCTTTTCTTTCTGTGGAATTTATCCCATTTTTATGCTAATTGGTTACATCTTTAGGTAATGTTGTCTCCCAGGGAGGTGTGTGGAGGGAGGGGGGGTGAAATGGGAAAAAGGAAAGGTGGGATGGAAAACTCTCTTGTTTGGCCCATGGAGGGAGATGATGCCCCGTGCTCCTATCTGGCATCTCCCCTGCCACCCCAGAGCTGAGATCCACGCTCCCTGCCTTTGGACATCGCTCTGCTGCTCTCCTACCTCGCCCTACTACCGCCAGACACTCTGCCGAGCCCCATGACCAACACCGTGAGGGGGGAGTCACTTTCCCCATCCCTCTCACCCCTGGGCTGCAGCCCTCTTAAACTGCGCGGGATCTGCCCTGCCCCCACAGCATCGGTAACTGAGCACAAGGAGACGGCCTGCGGCCAAAAGGGACTGGAACTGAGTCATACTGTTCGGTTCTGTTGTCAATTTTTATAGCTGTTGTTGTTTTCTGCCTTGTTAGATATCAGTAAAGAACTGTTATTCTTATCCCCACATCTCCTGCCTGAAGGCCTCTGATTTAAAACTAAAATAATTAAAAGGGAGGGGGGGGTGCACTCTGCATCGCAGGAAAGGGGCTCTTGCCTTTCCTTAGACCATACCTGTCCTTCAAACCCAGACAGATTTTGGCTCCCGGAACGTGAGGCATTCCCTGAGGGCATTGAGAGAGGGTTAGAAAAGGGGATAACAGTTCTTGAATTACCCAAGCTTGTGATAGGTGACACCATGCTGTCCAGCTTACCCTGGATTGGCCTCCATGTGGTCACTGCTATATCTCTCCCATTTGCAAGCCCTTTTTTAAACATGAGTCTCATAACCAAGGTTACTGCGGCTATTATCTGGTTCCTTCTGTGGGTTGATCAGTTGAGGAATTCATGGATTTTTAATTTTCACTGGAAGATGGCCACATGGATTCAGAGCTATCGCACTCTAAATGTGTGTTTCTGGGGCTACTTCAATAATGGTACTTACTGTGAGGAAGTGGCAGCAGGTGAAATCTTCTCCCTACCCATCACACGGTTTTTGAAGTTCACCCCACTAGTCTTCAAGGGGTTCAAATCCGCTTTAAATGCTAATGACATTATACTGTGGCTAGTGTTGCTTATATCCCTGTTAAACCTGTTCTATCTAACATTCAGAGATAAGGGGAGATTGACTTGGATAACGACCCTGATACCTACCGCAGGGACTAGGGATGTTACCCCAGAGCCTGATCCTGTTTATGAGATTAGGGAGGTTACCCCAGAGCCTGACCCTGTTCCAGAGACTAGGGATATTAACCCAGAGTTTGACCCTGCCCCACAGCTCACCTTGGAAAGGAACCACCTATAATGGCTGGGAGTGCTAGCGAAGGAGATACATGAGATGGGCCAGATGCTGAAGGAGTACCTCTTCCCAGCTGGTTAGAAACCCTCCCCCTGCCTTAAAGAGGGAGACTCTGATGGTGCAGCAGTGGGACCCACAGACGTTACATCTGTCCAGGTTCCAGCTGAACTGCAAGGGCACTCAGCAGCAGCAGTTGCCCCTGTGGAAACTAGGAAGTCTAAGATGAAAACAAGGCACCCAGATAATAAGGGTCAGGAAGGGGGCCCCTCACAACCAGCAGGGGAGCCAGGAGTTGAGATCATCACCGAGTCCCTGTCATACGAGAGTCTCCGTAACCTGCGAAAAGACATTGTACGACGGGGTCGTGAGCCTTTTATAACCTGGTTACTGCGGGTCTGGGACCTTATGGGTACAGGTGTGCAACTGGATGGTACTGAGGCAAGGAATTTGGGAGCCTTGACCCAGGACTCAGGTGTGGACCAAGTATTTGTAAGGGAGACAGGTCTCCTTTCCCTCTGGGAGCAACTTTTAATGAGTGTGAGAGAGAGATTTGTCCACAGGGAAAGAATGCAGGAGCACCACCAGAGAACGCCTTGGAATACCCTTGAGGAAGGGATCCAACAGCTGAGAGAAGTGGCAGTACTGGAGGTGCTCTTTGGGAGGGATGGACAGCATGACAATGACCCTGACAAGGTCAGGTGCACAGGGCACAGGTTGTGGAATCTGGCAAACCTGGGCCCATCTCAATATACCCCCTTTATTGCAATGATTAATGCTGATACCAACCAAGTGACAGTGGGTTCTGTTGCCAACAGGCTCAGGAATTATCAGAGTATGATGGCTGGCCCAATGCAGGCTCATGTCTCTGCTGTGGTTAAGGACCTCAGAGAGGAGTTTAAGGAGGAGATGAAGGAGATAAGGGAAGAAGTGAGGAAGATCAGTGCAGCACCAGTGCGAGTCATGGACCCCAAAAGCAGAGCCCAACACCCCCCAGCTAGGGAGAGAGGGTACACCCCACGTGCTGACCTGTGTTTTTTTCTACGTGACCACGGGGAAGACATGAGAAGGTGGGATGGGAAACCCACTTCTGTCCTGGCAGCACGGGTGCGCCAACTCAGGGAGGGGAACACTAACAGAGGGAACTCCACTAAAGTGAAGGTAGCCTCAGCCTCCCATGACCAAGGTGCAGGGTATTACAGAAGGGAAGATGATCTGTCAGATCCCCTTGAAGGAACCTCCACTATGTATGCCCAGGAGAGAAATAATAACCAGGGCTAGAGGGGCCCTGCCTCTAGCCAGGGAGAGGCACGGGAAAACCGGATCTTTTGGACGGTGTGGATCCGATGGCCTGGCACATGAGAGTCACAGGAACAGAGTGCATTGGTTGACAATGGTTCACAGTGTACATTAATACCATTGGGACATGTCGGGGAGGAACCTGTTTCAATTGCCATGGTTACGGGGGGATCTCAGGAATTGACTTTGCTGGAGGCTGAGGTGAGCCTGACTGGGAAAGAGTGGCAGAAACATCCAATTGTGACTGGCCCAGAGGCACCATGTATCCTAGGCATAGACTTCCTCAGGAGCGGCTATTACAAAGACCCAAAGGGACTCAGGTGGGCTTTTGGAATAGCTGCTGTGGTGGCAGAGGGCATTAAGTAGTTGAACACCCTGCCTGGGCTATCAGAAAACCCATCTGCAGTGGGACTCCTCAGGGTGAAAGTGCAACAGGTGCCAATTGCTACCTCAACAGTGCACCGCCGGCAGTACCGGACGAAGCGAGATGCTGTGATCCCCATCCACAAGATGATCTGTGAGCTGGAGATCCAAGGGGTGGTCAGTAAAACCCACTCACCCTTCAACAGCCCCATCTGGCCTGTGCGTAAATCTGAAGGAGAATGGAGATTGACCGTGGACTATCGTCCATTGAATGAAATTTCTCCACCACTGAGAGCTGCTGTGCCGGACATGCTGGAACTCCAGTACGAGCTGGAGTCCAAGGCAGCAAAGTGGTACTCCACCATTGACATCGCCAATGCATTTTTCTCCATTCCTCTGGCAGCAGAATGCAGGCCTCAGCTTGCTTTCACCTAGAGGGGTGTGCAATACACGTGGAATTGTCTGCCCCTGGGGTGGAAGCACAGTCCCACCATCTGTCATTGACTGATCCAGGCTGCACTGGAAAAGGGTGAAGCCCCCGAACATCTACAGTATATCCATGACATCATTTTATGGGGCAGCACAGCAGGGGAAGTCTTCGAGAAAGGAGAGAAGATTATCCAGATTCTGCTGAAAGGTGGTTTTGCCATTAAGCGAAATAAAGTTAAGGGACTGGCTCAGGAAATTCAGTTTCTAGGAGTGAAGTGGCAAGATGGATGTCGTCAGATCTCACCAGAGGTAATTAATAAGATCACCGCTATGTCTCCACCTATCAAGAAGAAGGAAAAACAAGCTTTCCTAGGTGCCATAGGCTTTTGGAGAATGCACATGCCTGAGTACAGTCAGATTGTGAGCCCTCTCTACCTGGTTACCCGCAAGAGGAATGATTTCCGCTGGGGCCCTGAGCAGCAGCAAGCCTTCGCCCAGATCAAGCAGGAGATTGCACATGCAGTAGCCCTCGGTCCAGTCAGGACAGGACCAGATGTGAAGAACGTGCTCTACTCTGCAGCTGGGAACCATGGTCTGTCCTGGAGCCTTTGGCAGAAGGTGCCTGGTGAGACTAGGCGTTGACCACTGGGATTCTGGAGCAGAAGCTACAAAGGATCTGAAGCCAACTACACTCCCACAGTGAAGGAGATCTTGGCCGCCTATGAAGGGGTTCAAGCTGCCTCAGAGGTGATTGGCACGGAAACACAACTCCTCCTAGCACCCCGACTACCAGTGCTGGGCTGGATGATCAAGGGAAAGGTGCCTTCCACACATCACGCCACTGACACCACATGGAGCAAGTGGATTGCCCTCATCACTCAGCGTGCTCGTATTGGGAATCCAAATCGCCCTGGGATTCTGGAAATAATTACAAACTGGCCTGAAGGTGAGACTTTTGGATTGTCTTCTGAAGAAGAAGAGGAGCAAGTGGCACGTGCTGAGGAAGCCCCACCATATAATGAGCTACCGGAGACTGAAAGACGATATGCCCTCTTCACTGATGGTTCCCGCCGAATAGTAGGCACTAACCAGAAATGGAAAGCTACAGTATGGAGCCCCACACGACAAGTTGCACAAGCTACCGAGGGACAAGGTGGATCGAGTCAGGTCGCAGAGCTAAAAGCCTTCCAGTTGGCTTTGGATATTGCTGAATGAGAGAAATGGCCAAGGCTTTATCTCTACACTGACTCGTGGATGGTAGCTAATGCTCTGTGGGGATGGCTGGAAAGCTGGAAAAAGGCCAAGTGGCAGCGCAGAGGGAAACCCATCTGGGCAGCTGAGATTTGGCAGAACATTGCTGCCCGAGTAGAGAAATTGACCATAAAGGTTCGACACGTGGATGCACATGAACCCAAAAGCCGGGCTAATGAAGAACATCACAACAAAGAGCAGGTGGACCGAGCCGCCAAAGTGAAAGTATCATAGGTAGATCTAGACTGGCAGCACAAGGGAGAATCATTCCTAGCTCATTGGGCCCATGATGCCTCTGGTCATCAGGGGAGAGATGCAACATACCGATGGGCCCGTGACCGAGGGGTGGACCTTAACATGGACAGCATCTCACAGGTCATCCACGAAGTCGAGACCTGTGTCGCAATCAAACAGGCCAAGTGGGTGAAGCCTCTGTGGTACGGTGGACGATGGTCAAAGTACAGGTATGGGGAAGCCTGGAAAATTGACTACACCACCCTTCCCCAAACCCACCAGGGCAAGCGCTACGTACTGAGCATGGTGGAAGCAACTACAGGATGGTTAGAAACCTACCCTGTGCCTCATGTCACTGCCCGGAACACCATCTTGGGCCAAGAAAAACAAGTCCTTTGGAGGCATGGTACCCCTGAGGGTATTGAATCAGACAAGGGAACCCATTTCAAGAACGGCCTCATCAACACCTGGGCCAAAGAACATGGTATTGAATGGATATATCATATCCCTTACCATGCGCCAGCTGCCAGGAAAGTTGAATGGTCTAATGGACTCCTTAAGACTACTTTGAAAGCCCTAGGTGGTGGAACCTTCAGAATTTGGGAAATGAACTTGGCCAAAGCCACCTGGATGGTTAACACCCGAGGGTCCATCAATCGAACCGGTCCTGCCCACTCTGAACCCCTGCACACAGTGGATGGGGACAAGGTCCCTGTGGCATACATGAAAGGTATTTTAGGAAAGACTGTTTGGATTAATCCCACCACAGGCAAAGGCAAACCAATCCGTGGGATTGTTTTTGCTCAAGGACCAGTTTGCACTTGGTGGGTAATGCAGAAAGATGGGGAAACCCGTTGTGTACTGCAAGGAGACCTAATTTTTAGTGAGAACTGTAGGTAAGGTTTCATTTTGTATTATGTATCTGTAACAGGGTATTGGTTTGGGTATGATGAAGATGGTAATAGAATAAGGGGTGGATTATGTCCTGGGGGACAATGCAAAAATGTGTATTCTATCAGGATCTGTTAAAATGTGGGAGGGGTGGTGATCCTTATCTCTGTGGGAGATATCCTCTGCTGATGTGCCATCTGATAAGATCAGGGGGATGGTCATCGTTATCTTTTCACAACCCATCCTTCCTCCAGAAGATATATTCTGTTAATGGGCCATTAAGTCCTATTGTGTGACTGATAAGATTACATCATCCCATTGGGAGATGCTCCAGCCAGGGGGAGGAGCCAAACATTTCCTACCTAGATAAAAACTGAGATTTGGAACACCAAGGCAGTCCTTTCCACTGGATCACAGAGGAAAGTCGGAGCTTTTTCCTCATCATCGCTGGATCTTGGGAGGAAAACTGCACCTTCTACAGGAGCACTGCTTCAATTGAACCACATCTGTCATCCAGGAGGACTGCAGCCACCATTTATACGGACTGCTACCAACACCCTGACTGACAGGGTGTCAGGTAGTATTTCTGACTTAGTTGGTGGTTTTTTCTTCTATATTATTGCATGTATTTTATTTTTTCCCTTTTCTCGTATTAAATTGTATGACTGACTTGGAGTCTCGCACTGGTTTTACTTTCAAACCAACACAACCCCAAACCTCGCTACCCGGTATCCCCCAAAATTCCACAAATCCACCCCCAAAATCAACCTGGGACCCCTCAAAACTTACCTGGATGTCCCCAACCCCCCCCCCCACTTCACCTGGGAACCCCCAAATCCCCAGAATTCAACCCAAAATTCACCTGGGACCCCAAAAACCTCCAAATTAGCTCCAAAATGATTGGCAACTTTACACACTCCATTTTCCCACAAAAGGATCTAGAGCTGAATCATTAAAAATCCAGGTATAACCACTGAAAAAGACCCTCTAACTAATTAAAGTTAGAAAGTGATATGTATATTCACCGGCGGCTGGCACGGGCGTCACCTCCAAAAGGCGTGACCGCCCCGAACAAGGTTCTTTGCCATCTATTTATTCCCCAAGATCTTACATACAATATATATTCATAACCCCAGCACCTCCCATCCCATATTAAAACGAGCCCATTAGTCCTTCACACGTGCACAGCTCTTCTCTTGAATTGGGTCGGTGGTCTCGAAATGGGTCAGTGGTCTCGAAGGATGAAATCAGGAGAGTCTTCATCAGGTCTCAGTGACCCTCTGGCACTATCCAAGGCTCCGTGCTTCATGGTTAGCTGTTTACTTATTTTACGTTCTTCTGTACGTAAATTTATAATAGCAGATAATTATGCCAATTAGTTCTAGCCTAAGCATCTAGTAATTATTAAGCTACCATTTACCTACCTGTCCTAGGGTGATGTTATGGTGTTTGTATCTCCAATCGTGTGTCCTGATTATGTTTGGTATTATGTCCTGTGCTTCCAGGACTGACTCTGAAAGTGAAGCTTTGTTTTGTCTTGTTATCAGCCGGCTCACCTCCCCCATGGTCTATGTTTAGGAGAGGTTTTAGCTCGGTTTGCTTGCTTGCTTGCTTGCCTGCTTGCTTGTCTGCTTGCTCGCTTCTGCCTCTTTTTCTTTCCTTCGCTTTGCCGTTGCTTTTTGCTTATTAGTTAGTTCAGCTAGGCAGTCCAACTTTTTCCCTGGACTGTTTTCTTTTCCACCCCGTCCCCTCCCTCTCCTGGATACCATCTGAACCTGTTCTGGATGGGGACCTGGGAAACCCCAAGAAACACCGGGAGTCTACAGTTTGTCACCTGCAGCAGTCATCCCCAGCACCAGAGACTGATAACTGAGCGACCACTCGTCGGAGAGACTGAGTTTTTCATCCCTTCAGAACGGTGAAAGAGTTTTTTTGGTCAGCTGGTGTTGTTTTTTTTTCCCTGTGCTAAGGAGTGTCTTGCTTGTTAAATAATCAGGTTTTTTCTCCCACTCTTCTCTGAGGAAATTCTTCCCGAACCCGGTGGGGGGGGGGGGGGGGGGGGGGGGAGGAGTCGTGGGGTTTGCTGTCTGGGGGCTCCTTCTGGAGGTTTTCCCCCAAATTTGCCCAAAACCAGGACAAATATATATTGGCGCCCATCTCAGGGCTTGAGAAAGTGGGAAAAAAAAAAAAACCTGTTCTAATAATAATTTGGTTCAAATTATTTTGTGTTGGTATAGAGCAGTTATTGGCTATGTTGTTGGAATTCATGTCTTTTGGGGTGGACGCCTGCATGGGTTTTTGGTCCCTAGGGTTTTTTGAGGTCGTAATACCTCTGTGGTCCCTAGGTTTATTTGCTTATCCAGAAATAGCTCCGGTATTGTCCCTAACACGTAGTTTCTGTAGCAGAGGGCATTGACCAAAATATCCATTGGGCTGGGCTTGGTTTTATTGGCCTGCAGGAGATTTATAAAGGTGCTGGAGTCTGTTCCAGGAATGTATGGTTCTTGGTTGTGGTTGTGTACTCAGTTTGTTCGAGAAGAAGGGGATGAGGCTTTTCAGCCTTTGTTTTCCTTCTCCTCTGAATTTGTTACATCCTTATTAGAGAATGTTCAGTTTCCCCTAAATGTTAAAGAGACCATCTTTCTGGTGTTTAATATGGTAAGCTTTCTCTATATAGTTTGCAGTTTCTCTAGAATGAGAGCTGAGATTTCTAGAGGGGATGAGACCCCTGACCCCAGAGTAGAGCCAGGCGTGAGGAATCCTGAGTGGTGTGGGAAATGGGAGGATATGGGCCAAATCTTAAAGGAATTTTCTGACCCTACATCCTGGGATTTTCCATGTGAACAAATTCAGAACCCAGCTGAGGTGGCAAAGTACCTGAAAGAGAAGTGCCATGGTAATTCTAAGGAGAAGAAGATCATTGCAGTGAGCTGGGCCCTGGCATATGCTTACAGTACCCTGCTAGATACTGTAGGGCAGAAGACAGAGGAAGGGGGACAGGCAGATAAATCAGCCACTATCCCAGTCACTCAGGCTGCAGCCAACACCCCAGGCTCGAGGCCAACAACTACACCAGACAGTGAGCCTAAGCCAGCAGCTAAACCTGTCAGTAAGCCTCAACCAATGGCTGTTGCTACCAGCACGAGAAGTGGAAAGTGCACAGACAAGACTGATCGACCAGTGGATGACGATGATGATGATGATGATGATGCAGGAGAAGGACCCTCAACGCCTCCTGACATAAAACCAGGAGTCAAAGCAACTGGTACAAGATCAGAGGCCAATATTGAGTCTTTTTCCCTAAAGGACCTTCGTGGCCTGAGAAAGGATTACACCCGATGACCTGATGAATCTATAATTAGTTGGCTAGTCCGTCTCTGGGATGCTGCAGGCGAGGCTACAATTCTGGATGGCACTGAAGCCAGGCATTTGGGATCTGTGTCACATGATCCAGTTATTGACCAAGGAATGATGAGGGGGCCTAACCCTCACAGCCTCTGGGCACGGGTCCTGGACAGTGTAGCACAAAGATACCTGTGTGCAGATTATCCTTATATGCAGCAGACCCAGTGGAAGACGATAGAACAAGGGATCCAACGCCTGAGAGAAATGGCAGTGGCAGAGATTATCTTCTCAGATGACATAACAACTAGGAATCCGGACTTGGTACCGTGTACCTCTGTGATGTGGCGAAAACTTGTGCGGCTTGGGCCCCATGAATACGCTTCTGCTTTAGCAATAATGAAGCGGGACGAGAGGGATGAGACCGTGCTCGATATGGCCAAGAAGCTCCGAGCATATGCAGATGCCGTGCATGGCCCAACACATGCCAGAATTGCAGCTGTGGAAACACGTCTGCAGAAATTAGAAGACAAGATAGAGGAGAATCATAAAAGACTCAGGGAGGAGATTAAAGAGGACCTTCTCCAAATCTCAGCAGTACAAATTAGAGGCCCTGGTATCCAACGCAGACGTTCCCCTGATGGGGAGAGGAGGTACACCCCACGAGCTGAGCTGTGGTTCTTCCTACGTGATTGCGGAGAAAACATGAGGAGATGGGATGGAAAATCTACTGCTGCTCTGGCACAACGGGTGCGTGAATTGAAGGAAGGCAAGACTCAAAGAGGAAGTTCCACCAAAAGGAGAGCAGCTCCAGTTGCCCGTAGCCAAGCTGCCAAGTATGATGATGATGATGATATGTCTGATCCCCTTGAAGGAACCTCTAAGACATATGCCCAAGGAAAGAAGGATAAACAGGCTTAGAGGGGCCCTGCCTCTAGCCAGGGAGAGGCGAGGGAAAATCGTGTTTTCTGGACTGTGTGGATTCGTTGGCCTGGCACATCGGAACCACAAAAGTATAAAGCTTTGGTTGATACTGGTGCCCAATGCACATTAGTCCCATCAAGATATGTGGGGGCAGAATCTGTTTCTATTGCTGGTGTGACAGGTGGATCACAGGACTTTACCTTGGTGGAAGCTGATGTGAGCTTGACTGGACATGAATGGAAAAAACATCCTATTGTGACTGGCCCAGAGGCCCCATGCATTTTGGGCATACATTACCTCTGAAGGGGGTATTTTAAAGATCCAAAAGGATTCAGGTGGGCATTTGGGATAGCAGCTGTGGTGACAGAGGGCATCCAGCAATTGAACACCTTGTCTGGACTGTCTGAGAATCCAAGTACAGTAGGACTTCTGAAGGGAGAAGAGCAAAAGGTACCAATTGCCACTTCCATAGTGCATTGCCGACAATACAGAACAACTCGAGATGCTGTGGTTCCCATCCATAAAATGATCCGTGAGCTGGAGAGCCAAGGGGTGGTCAGCAAAACCCACTCACCCTTCAACAGCCCCATCTGGCCTGTGCGTAAATCTGAAGGAGAATGGAGATTGACGGTAGACTATCGTGCATTGAATGAAGTGACTCCACCACTGAGTGCTGCTGTGCCGGACATGCTGGAACTCCAGTAAGAGCTGGAGTCCAAGGCAGCAAAGTGGTACGCCACTATCGATATTGCCAATGCATTTTTCTCCATTCCTCTGGCAGCAGAATGCAGGCCTCAGTTTGCTTTCACCTGGAGGGGTGTGCAGTACACCTGGAATCGACTGCCCCAGGGGTGGAAGCACAGTCCTACCATCTGCCATGGACTGATCTAGACTACACTAGAAAAGGGTGAGGCTCTAGAACATTTACAATATATTGATGATATCATTGTGTGGGGGAACACAGCAGCAGAAGTGTTCAAGAAAGGAGAGAGAATCATCCGAATCCTCCTGGAAGCCGGCTTCGCCATCAAGAAGAGTAAAGTTAAGGGACCTGCTCGAGAGATCCAGTTCCTGGGAGTGAAGTGGCAAGATGGACGGCGTCAGATTCCTACTGATGTCATCAACAAAATCACAGCTATGTCCCCACCAACCAACAAGAAGGAGACACAAGCTTTCTTAGGCGCCATAGGTTTTTGGAGGATGCACATTCCTGAGTACAGTCAGATCGTGAGCCCTCTTTACCTGGTTACCCGCAAGAAGAACGATTTCCATTGGGGCCCTGAGCAGCAACAAGCTTTTGCCCAGATAAAGCAGGAAATTGCTCATGCAGTAGCCCTTGGCCCAGTCAGGACGGGGCCAGATGTGAAGAACGTGCTCTACTCTGCAGCCAGGAACCATGGTCTGTCCTGGAGCCTGTGGCAGAAGGTGCCTGGTGAGACTCGAGGCCGACCATTAGGATTTTGGAGTCAGAGCTACAGAGGGTCTGAAGCTAACTACACCCCAACAGAGAAGGAAATCTTGGCTGCCTACGAAGGAGTCCAAGCAGCCTCAGAGGTGGTTGGCACAGAAGCACAACTCCTTCTGGCACCCCGACTACCGGTGCTGGGGTGGATGTTCAGAGGAAAGGTTCCCTCCACCCACCATGCCACCAGTGCTACATGGAGCAAGTGGATTGCCCTCATTACACAGCGCGCCCGGATTGGAAAACTGAATCGCCCTGGGATTTTGGAAGTAATTACAAATTGGCCTGAAGGTGAAAGTTTTGGTGTCACAGATGAGGAGCAAGAACCAGTGACACGGGCTGAAGAAGCTCCACCATATAACTAACTGCCAGCAGAGGAATCACGCTATGCTCTATTCACCGATGGTTCCTGTCGCATTGTGGGGATGAATCGGAGGTGGAAAGCAGCTGTATGGAGCCCCACACGATGGGTAGCAGAGGCCACTGAAGGAGAGGGTGGATCCAGTCAACTTGCTGAACTCAAAGCGGTTCAACTGGCCTTAGACATTGCAGAAAGAGAGAGGTGGCCAAAGCTTTACCTTTATACCGATTCATGGATGGTAGCCAATGCTCTGTGGGGATGGTTGGAGAGATGGAAAGAGGCTAACTGGCAGCGTAGAGGAAAACCAATTTGGGCTGCCGAAGAGTGGAAAGATATCGCTACCCGGTTAGAGAAACTACCTGTGAAGGTTCGCCATGTAGATGCCCATGTTCCCAGAAGTAGGGCTAATGAAGAGCAGCAAAACAATCAGCAGGTAGATCAGGCTGCAAAGATAGGGGTGTCGAAGATAGACCTTGATTGGGAACACAAGGGAGAGTTGTTCCTAGCACGATGGGCCCATGATGCCTCAGGCCACCAGGGTAGAGATGCCACCTATAAGTGGGCACGAGACCGAGGGGTGGATCTAACCATGGACAGTATTTCTCAAGTTATCCATGACTGTGAGACGTGCACTGCCATCAAACAAGCCAAGTGGGTGAAGCCCCTCTGGTATGGGGGGCGGTGGTCCAAGTACAAGTATGGAGAGGCCTGGAAAATTGATTATATCACACTGCCCCAGACACGCCAAGGCAAGCGCTACGTACTGACCATGGTGGAAGCCACCACTGGATGGTTGGAAACCTACCCTGTGTCTCATGCTACAGCCCGTAACACCATCCTGGGCCTTGAAAAGCAGGTCCTTTGGAGGCATGGTACCCCTGAGAGGATTGAGTCAGACAATGGGACTCATTTCAAGAATAGCCTTATCAATACCTGAGCTAGGGAACACAGCATTGAGTGGGTGTACCATACCCCCTACTATGCACCAGCTGCAGGGAAAGTGGAAAGGTACAATGGACTGTTAAAAACCACCTTGAGAGCATTGGGTGGGGGATCTTTCAAAAACTGGGAGCAGCATTTAGCAAAGGCCACTTGGTTAGTTAACACCCGAGGTTCCACCAACCGAGCGGGCCCTGCCCAGTCTGAGTCCCTGAATATAGTAGATGGAGACAAAGTCCCAGTGGCACATATCAGAGGTTTGTTAGGGAAGGCAGTCTGGATCAATTCTGCCCCGAGTACAGACAAACCCATTCGTGGGATTGTCTTTGCTCAAGGACCAGGTTGTACATGGTGGATAATGCAGAGAGATGGAACAACACGATGTGTGCCTCAGGGAGATCTGATTGTGGGGTGAGGCAGCATGAGACAGAAGGAAATGTGTAAGTGTCGAAGGTTTGAGCAAGTGAGATGGAAGAAAATGTGTCCCAGTAAGTGAAAGATGGAAATTTCTACTTGCTGAAGTTTTTACATGCTGTTTAGTATGTTCACGATATGGAGATAAGGGGTGGAATGTCCTAGGGTGATGTTATGGTGTTTGTATCTCCAATCGTGTGTCCTGATTATGTTTGGTATTATGTCCTGTGCTTCCAGGACTGACTCTGAAAGTGAAGCTTTGTTTTGTCTTGTTATCAGCCGGCTCACCTCCCCCATGGTCTATGTTTAGGAGAGGTTTTAGCTCGGCTTGCTTGATTGCTTGCTTGCTTGCCTGCCTGCTTGCTCGCTTCTGCCTCTTTTTCTTTCCTTCGCTTTGCCGTTGCTTTTTGCTTATTAGTTAGTTCAGCTAGGCAGTCCAACTTTTTCCCTGGACTGTTTTCTTTTCCACCCCGTCCCCTCCCTCTCCTGGATACCATCTGAACCTGTTCTGGATGGGGACCTGGGAAACCCCAAGAAACACCGGGAGTCTACAGTTTGTCACCTGCAGCAGTCATCCCCAGCACCAGAGACTGATAACTGAGCGACCACTCGCCGGAGAGAC
The DNA here is from genome assembly GCF_052056855.1 of Sturnus vulgaris. NCBI lineage: Eukaryota > Metazoa > Chordata > Aves > Passeriformes > Sturnidae > Sturnus > Sturnus vulgaris. Next base: position 30,754,339 of record NC_142282.1, on the reverse strand, counting down.
TGAGTTTGTCATCCCTTCAGAACGGTGAAGGAGTTTTTTTTGTCAGCTGGTGTTGTTTTTTTTCCCCCTGTGCTAGGGAGTGTCTTGCTTGTTAAATAAACAGGTTTTTTCTCCCACTCTTCTCTGAGGAAATTCTTCCCGAACCCAGTGGTGGGGGGGGGAGGAGTCGTGGGGTTTGCTGTCTGGGGGCTCCTTCTGGAGGTTTTCCCCCAAATTTGCCCAAAACCAGGACACTACCTAACTTACATCTTGGTCATGGAAACTACTTCTACCCTAAGCAAAAATCTTAACTTTTTAAAAACATGATTCAGAGCCCGGGGTGCTTCATATACAAACTAAACGGAAAAAACCTTTCTATTCCTTCTCAGCAAAAAGACTTCCTATATCTACTTCTTTTGGACAAAAGTGCCTTCACTTTCAAACTTATTCTCTTGCTCACCTGCATAATGCCTAGTCCCTGTTCTGCATGATCATTTTCTTCACTTTTACAAGGAATCCTCTCCTCATCTTCTTCTTCCCCTGCTTCTTCCATTTCCTGTGCCAAGATCACCTGTTTCTCTGTTAGATTTGTTTCTCCAGCTGATTTTTGACAACTGCCCATTTCTTGTGGCACCGCACGCTCGAGAGAGGTGATTGTCCTGCTCTGCTCTGGGCTGGGACTGCGCTCTCTTCAAGCCCTGGGGGCAATTTTGGATGCCACAACTTCAGAAAGACCTCAGGCTATTGGAGAAATGTCCAAAGGAGGGACATAGAGACCATGAAGGGGCTGGAGGGGAAGCCATACAAAGAGTGGCTGAGGGCATTTGGTTCAGCTGCAGAGAGGACACGGAGCTCACACCTCACTTGGCACCTCTCAGCTCCTCTCAAGGGCAGCACAGGGACAGCTTTGCTCTCTGCTCTCTGCGACCGGGGACAGGAGCCAAGGGAATGCCAGGAGCTGTGTCAGGGGACGATTAGGCTGGCTATCAGGGAAAGGGTTTTTTCCTCAGAGGCTGGTCAGGCACTGAATAGGTTCTCCAGGCAATGGGCACAGCCCCAAGGCTGCCAGAGATCCAGGAGCGTTTGGCCAATGCTCTCAGGGATGCAGAGGGTGGGACTGTTGGAGTGTCTGTGCAGGGCCAGGAGTTGGACTTTGACGATCCCTAGGGGTCCCTTCCGACTCAGGAAACTCTTACCATTTTCCCCTCTTTCCTCTCCTTGCACAATGCTCTCAGCTTACCGTTCCACTATATGTTCCACTTGTGAAATCTCTGCTACTTCTTTCCAGTTCAAGCACAGTTCTACTGGTTACAATCCAAAGATATACAGATTGAAAAACAAGCAAAAAGAAACACCTGTTTGGAATGTCGTGGTCGTATTTGGATCTCGATCTATGAAGTCGATTGTGCCTTGCAAGTTCTAAAAGCAAAACAACAACAAAAAACACCCACCACACCGTTTTAACATAGGGATTTGCTTTCTTCTAAGAAATCCATATCCCTTCTCAAAATGGATCTATTTCAGTAAGAGATCATCTTGAATAGATCACTTACTATCTAAAGAACCTGGAACACTCAAATCCGTAATGATAAGCCTGTTACCTTGTCGTTTTCTGTTCCAAAGGCAAATGAATTTGCTCAAGTGCCATTTGTAACAAGGACAGAGTTCAAAGCGTGGCTCTGAGAAATATTTTGGTTTCCCTCTCCTATCTCTATCAAAAGCACTTTCTTCAATGGCTGAAACAATACTTGATATAGTCTGAATTTTAAAGGTCATGAAAATTTTCTCAAAAGTGAAAAATTAATATAGCAGTCAGATTTTAAACCAACGGGAATTTTTGTTTTACCTGTTTGAAGATTCCCTAAACACTAAAATCCTGGCTGATGGATACCTAGAAGAAATCAATTCCCACGAAATGCTTCCGGGTAAGCCATTACGTCATCCATTACAATTTGCTTCAGTGTCCCGTTCCTGTCCAATTGAAGGTCCCTGTTTAAGAGACTCAAGTACGGAGAGAAATAAAATTAAATATGACTACAGTGCCTTTAAATCTAAATCGAACTTCCTGATCAAGCTCATAAAACCTTTAGGCTAAATGTTGCTATTGATCTGTTTCTAATGAACACAATCACGTCCTGGCATGTTAGACATTAGTTCATTACAAAGAAAGAAATGCACATAAGTTAAAATATTTCCAAAGAAGCATTTGACATCCTTCCTTTTGGATGCGGAACCATTCCAACACTGCTTACATAAGAGGTCAAATTACCATCTTCCATGTTACTTCTGCACTGTGCTCAGCGGAGCCTTTCTGGTTTATTTGCCTTTGACTTGGACATAAAGCTGAGTCTTGATTCAAGAAAAATCAATATTCACACTTGTTTTCATTTACACGGACATTGGCTTGGTCTCCTAAACAAAGAGAATGATGGGGAATTTATGTAGGTGTTCAGATAGGTAACATTCTCTTTCCGCAACCTGGCGTTGTATTTTCACTTGGTCTGTTACCTCTGGCTTTGTTTTAACGGCTCAAATTATTAGGAAGAGTATCAAACCTCCAGCTCTAACCACAGTCCCACTGCGCGGTGTGTCAAGGTATGTGCATCTGCCCCTTAGGTCCATACTGCTCTTCTAATGTACCTCTGATCGAGCAGGTAGGAAAGACCTCCTGGGTGTGTGAACAGTGCTGCTTCCTCTATGGCTTCAGAGCTGCTGCTAACATCATCAGGAAGGAGAGCGGTATTGTACTAATTTTTAGATGGTTTTTAAAGTTGCAAGTGCTTGGCTATCTTAAACGTCTGAGTTGCTAGGACTTTGAATGAGATCAAATGTATGAGTGAAGAGATGATGGTGCAGACCAACTTCTAATTCCAGTTATCCAAGCATCTGCACTACTACTTTTACCTTCTGAATAAGGCATGGATGTGATGGTATGCACAGTAATACTGATGTGCTATGGTTTTTGAATGATAGCCGTCTTCCTTTGTCCCATTCCTAAACCGTGGGCATTATTTGCCTTAACCTTGTTCAGTAGGGCCATTATTCTATATTCTTACATGAAGTGGAAAGCACTCTTTTTCCATACCTTCACAAAACAGCATTAAATCAAGGCCTAAGTTGTACAACCAATGTTCAAAGATGCTCTACCTTTTAAGTTGACGATACAAAATTCATACTTTGTTCTAACTTGATCTCAAGAAAAAAGGGTGTTCTCCAAATACTCCCTCAGCTCTTCCTCACAGCTCACTGTTTTCCTTTTACCTAAAATTGTATCCAGATCACTTTCATCATCTAAGGCCACATAAAAAAAGCTAGTAAAAATGTTTCGTAGATACTAAAATCTCCCCAACTATTTAGGATTCAAGGAAGTTAATTATGCACATATATCCTACACCCAGGAGAGAAAGCTACCTCAGCAAAACTCATCGCCTATGAAAATCTTCCTAGATAATGAACACCTCTGACACTGCCACCCCGAGTTGCTTGTTGAAACAATGAGAACCTCACATCCAATCAGTCTCTAGACCTGCACAAGATCTCGTAATAGCAACTTGCAGCCTCTTTCTACAGAAAGCAGCAGTGATCTCTATCACTGTTGCCATACCAAGAATTAAACAGGACTGTCCATTCAGCGTGAATCAAGCAGTTAGCAAAAATGCACCTGACAGAATGAAACTGAAGAGTAGAAATTCCCATCTAAAAGTCAAAGATTACATTTTTAATTTTATAGCAGGTATTTTGAATTTCAGAGTGCTCTTTGCATTAAGAGGTCCTGTCTTTATAGCACACCCTTTTTTCTATATTTCTACCTGTTTTATGGCCATTTAGCCGTCTCCTTAAAATCACTCCAAAGAAAAACATTCAAGTGAACAAGTTCTTTCTAAACTGCTGGAAGGTGAAATGAATGAGTAAGAGGATATGTAAAATGATAAAAGGCTGCCTGGAATTTTACGACTGGTATCCAACATGGCATCTTCTATCTGGAGGGTAAAAAAAACTCAGTCTCCAAGTAAACTGCTAAGAATGCGGATTATCCAAACTTCTGTTTATTCTGGCACCCTAAAGCACCAAATCACATTCTATAATTTATCCCTTTAGAAACAACTGCCCGACTTTTTTATGTATATAAAAGATTGGAAGACATTTGGGAGACCATTTCCAGCTATTCCTAAAGTCTGATCTTAAGCAGACTGGGCCATACGTCATTCATCGCTATCATATGTATTTCAGATAGAAATCATCATAAAAATACTATCTATTTATATTGCAAATAATAAACACAAGAATTATGAACACTTCCACATGAAACTCTTCCACACCAAACTGTTTCTTTGGAGTGTTTTGCCACACTATGGACCTCTTTCTAAGGTGACATCAATAGCCTACCACGCAGAAGGCATTGCAGGTGGGAACACAGGAAGAACAGACTAATCCCAAGGAGTGGTTAAAATATATTTCATCAAATAAAAGAAACGTACATCCACGTGCTCCACTTCATCTTCAAAACTACGTTTTAGTTTCTCAGTCACCTGAAGTATGTTGGAGTGCACAAGTTCAGCATCTTCTGCTGTGCAAATGTTCATATCCAACAGGGTCATCAGAAGGAAAAGAAGAACAAATTATTGACATGCACAGAAGAAATACTTTGTGGATTTCAGAGAGCCTGGCAAAACGTAGTGTTTCTTTTCTTGTGATGGACAGAGATAGATTCAGCCTCCTACATGCCATATTGGATTAGTAAACAATACCATCTGGTTGGATACAAAGGGACAAATTGAGGCAGAGGTGGAATTTCTTTCCCAAGACAAGACAGATTTAGCACAAGGGCTGAGGCTCCTTGCATCTTCCACATTCATGTAGGACAGCACTCCCTTCATTACCCGCATTTGCTACGGCTTTTCCACATTTCAAGTACAAATACCAACTACTACTGTGAAACCAAACGGATGGCTTACTTTTTGAGCAGAGTAAGGCAGAGGTTAAAAAGGAATTCCACTTGTTATCTCAATGATTGGTGCATCCTCAGACGCATTTTACTCGAATGACACATTGGACCACGGCTATCACAGCCAAAAGCTGTGGCACGTGTTGGAGGCAACAAGGTGCTATCAAAGCAGGAAACACGAGTCAGGTATCGATTCGATTGAATTAATTCATTAACTACATAAGTATCATTATCAGGTTCAAGAATAGAATTCAAAGAATCAATGTTGCTTCTTCTGAGACTTTGAAGCCTCTGTAGATCCCAACATCAAATCTATTAGGACGGCATGAGAGCAATATCTGCTCCATTATTCCGTGTAAACTACAAAGACATCTAGAACAGCTCTAAAAGATGGACAAACCCATGAACTTTGAAGTAGATGCTAGCAAGAAATGTGGAAATAGGCTTTATCTTCCCAGTGCTTTTCCCAAAAGCTTGGGCGCTCCTTGGTGTCAGTGAGAGTCTCTGTCTCATTATTCAGCAGGTGGCTTAGGGTAAGAAAGGATGCATGCAATCACTTCATTCCTGTTCATGACATAAACTTACTGCATCATCCCAGAAGCCTTTTACTTGGAAATATAGCCTAAAAATAGGTGTCAGACTGGGTACATATCTAGATTGCTATGACCAAAACCAATTTATTTTTAACAGGAAAGCCATACAATATGCCTGCCATGGCATATATTAGTCTACTAGCCCTGCACTTCAACGGGCAGTGAGCTGCTCATTACACCAAATTTACGTTGGGCAAGGAGACAGTCTATTTATTACAGGCCCCTAGTTCTAGAACCAAGAATTCAGGAGTTGCTCATTCCCAATGAAAATCTGTCCATTTCATACCTTTGGGGTTTTCTGCTTCTGTTCTTTACCTGTCTTGAGTGTGGCTTTCTTGTGAAGTCACTGATGGGTGTTTTTCCAACACATTTCTACTGATTACACGGTAATTGCGTGGCATCAGCAGACATCTCTGAATGTCTATTTAAAGTATGCTTTTTACTCTTCTTAGAGGACCTTGTCTTCTTCTTTCCTTCACCCAAAAGGTGGGCTAAGTGAGCCTTCAAAGAACCATCATCTCAACAATTAGAATTCTTTCAAATCTACTGAATGGAGAACAGCGAAAAAAAAATTTAAAAAAACTAGCACGCGAAAAACAGCAGAAGAGAAAGGTAAAATAAGGAATCCTACATGCCACATGCATAACTCTCTTCAATCGAGGCTATTTTCAAAATGAGAGAAAAAAAAAAGAAAAAAGATCATCTTTTCATCAGAGAGGAAAAGCGGAGTAACTGGATTGTGTTGCCTTGCTTACAGTTACCAGAAAAGTCAACAGCAGAGTTGAAAACTCCTGAAGCTGGCTAACTACACCTCTAAATGTTTTACTACTGTGTTATGATTCTGTCTTCAGTTAATAGAACCTGATATACAACAAAGAGATGGGAGCACATGGAGATGCATTGGAGAGCCCACGCTGGAGGTAACACATTCATTTTTTACTCAAACAAATCCAAATTAGAAATGTTGAAAATGACCTGGGGCCATTTCAACAGCCAGCAAACTGACTAACACAACCAACCTTTGGCTTTTATTCCATCCTTTGCTTGTTTTACCTGGGCCTTGAAGATCTGTCTGCAGCCTTCCTCTCTGCAAATATATCACAGTCGTCCTATTGAGAAGCCATGGCTCATCACAGCTGCTTGGCCAGGCCTGCTTCCAGAAGAACTGGCAACTACAAGCTGGGAGCCAAGAGATACAACACTTCACTTGGAAAAGGGCCTTCCATGAATCCTAGAATCCCAGAATGGTTTGGACTGGAAGCGACCTTAGAGATGATAGATTATCTTCTTCCCACATCCTGACATGGGCAGGGACACTTTTCCACTAGTCCAGGTTGCTCCATGTCTGCTCCAGCCTGGCCCTGGACAATTCCCGCCATGGGGCCTCCCACACAGCCTCTTTGAGCAACATGTGCCAGGCCTCAGCACCCACACAAGGAAGAATTCCTTTCCAATATCCCATCTACCCCAGCCCTCTGGCAGTTTGACGCTATACCCCCTTGTGCTGAGAGTCCAGGCCCTTTTGCAAAGTCCCTCCCCATCTATCTTGGAGCCCCAGCAGGCACTGCAAGGGGCTTGAAGGTCTCCCTGGAGCCTTCTGTTCTCCTGATTGGACACCCTCAGCTCTTCCAGTCTGTCCTAGAGCAGAGGGGCTCCAGCTTTCAAAGCAGCATAACATCCTCCTACCCGTGAAACTAGATGCCACCGCTGGCCTTCCGAGCCCTACGGATATCGCTTCCGGTGTCGCTCGGGGGCACTCCCGGCTCTCTCCCCGCACCCCATGTGGCCCTCAGGTGATGCCGCTTGGACGCCACTCCTGCCTCTGTCAGACCAACGCCTATGGCATGCACCTTTCTTCTCAGAGCTCCGTGCAACATTCTGCCTTTCTCGCAGTTCGAATGGAAAACGAAAGCTATTTGCCTACGCCCTTCACAGAGATCTGTTGCCAGGACGAGAAGGTCTCGTGGCCGGAGTTCGCCCCCACAGCGAGGAAGCTGCTATTAGCACCGCTTTGCAGGGGCGCTTCTCGCTCCTTTAATACCTGCTCAGCGCTGTCCAAATGCGCTGCTAGCTCCGCGGTCCTTCTCAGCTGCAAGTAGCAGCGTTCACAGTACATAGAGCTTCACATGAACTGAGGACCTGGAGGGACATATTGCACAGGAAAATGTGCCAGGAGAGAGACCTGCACTACATCATCCCTAATCGTCATCCAGTTTGTGCTTCTGCTGCTTCTCCTCTTAGAAATCGCTCCTTGAAAGACGAGCGAGAGCATCTTTCCGGATGCATTGCACTGAGTGAGAGCTTGCTAGGCACTTTGCACTCGGAGCCAAGGCAACAGGGCGTGCTTTCCCACAGAACTGAGGACAAGCTCTTGGGCGGAACTGAAACTGACCGCTGGAGTTCAGACCTGTCTGGATGGCAGAAGGCGTAGAACGAAGCCACAGGGCACCGGGCTTGTGAGCGCCGTGCAGCGAAGAGGACATGAGCAACCAAAGACCTCTTTCACGACCGCTTTCACTTCCCAGTGCTCTTGCTGCTTGGAAAAGTACCACACAGCCGTTGCATGCCATGGAAAAAGCTGGCGCAGTGGCCTTCCTCACACCTTCGCTGTGGTGTACTCCATGCAGCTAGAGCAAAGCGAGAAGGACGCGAGGAAGAAGAAGGCATTCTTAAAGTAGCCCTCTGTCAAGCAGCCCTGAAAGGGCGCATAACACACGGCGTCTCGCTGCCCTCCATTCTATATACTCGTAGCTCCCTTTGCCGACTTGCAAAAGTTGCTACCAGAGCAGAGGGGGCCAGATTGAAGAGGCAGCGCCTAGGTTCACCTTCTACTTATTGCACATAAGCCACGTCCAGCTCCTCGCTGCACTCTGTATTTCCCTTACCCATGGCATTTACTGTGGTGCTCTCTGCAACGTGGCGCCTAGAAGTGACCGCCAATATTTCCACAGCGGGCTGCAAGGGGACCAAGGAGCAGCACAAGCAGCAGTGCTTCAGCTTGCTCCTTCCAACTGCTAAGGGCACTTGGGAAGGCAAGTGTGAGTCAGCCACCTTCCCCTCCTAGTAGCCTGTAACGTCGTGCACACAAGCACAGGACTTGTGCGTCTTCGTTCACCGCCCTCCCCCACGCCTGGCGCCGCTTTCACGATCCACTATTAATACAGAGCGGGAGTCATGATGGTTCTTTTGATCTTAAAGGTGCAAACAGGCCAAGTGCAGGGGACAAAATCAGTTTATTCAACAGCAGAAAATCAGTTTATTCAACAACAGCAATGCATTTCATCAAATGCCAACAACTCAGTTACTGTAAGGGGGAGAGGTATAGGAAACAACGTATAGGGAGAGGGGAAGGAAGGAAAGAAAGGGATGGGAAACTAGCTACCAACAGATGAGACGGGCGTCCTCACGGCTCATCCGATAGACGAATCTTCGTCCATGGGGAGATCTCAGGGGTCCTCTCCAGGGGGTAGAAGGGTCTTCATCAGCGGAGAGATCTCAAAGGGTCTTTCTCAGAGAGTCACTCTTTTATAGTCTTTCTCCAAAGCGAGTGGCCTCTGGCCAAGAGGTGGGAAGATTTATGGACCATTGTGTGGTGCTGCAGGAGACAGGTACAGTCAAGCAGTCCTCAGTTGGTGGTACAACACAACCTCTGGTTGGTGCCATGACAGCACAGTCCAGTGAACACAATACAACCGCACACAGTCATGGGCATCCACCTTGGCTGGGCCAGGAAACCATTGTTCAGAGTCAGCCTGGGTGGGTGTCCTCGAGGTCTCCTTGCGACGGTCAGGAGGCAAAATCGAGGGGAACTTCGAACCGACCCTTACAGCCCCCGACGCGAGGAAGTTGCTATTAGCACCGCATTGCAGGAGCACTTTGCGCTCCTTGACTACATGCTCAGCGCTCTCCGAATTCGCTGCTAGCTCCATGGTCCTTGTCAGCTGCAAGTAGCAGTTATCACAGTATATAGAGCTTCGCAAGGACCGAGGACCTGGAGGGACATATCACACTGAAAATGTGCCAGGAGAGAGTCGTGTACTACATCATCCCTAATCATCATCCAGTTTGTGCTTCCGCTGCTTCTGCTGTTAGGAATCGCTCCTTGAACGACGAGCGAGAGCGTCTTTCTGGGTGCATTGCACTGAGTGAGAGCTCGCTAGGGACTTTCCACTTGGAGCCAAGGCAACAGGGTGTGCTTGCCCGCAGAACTGAGAACAAGGTGTTGGGCAGAGCTGAAATTGACCGCTGGAGTTCAGCTCTGTCCGGAAGGCAGAAGGCGAAGAACGAAGCCGCAGGGCACCAGGCTTGTGGGCGCAGTGCAGCAAAGAGCACACGAGCAGTCAAATAGCTCCTTCACAATTGCTTTCACTTCTCAGTGCTCTTGCTGCTTGGAAAAGTAGCACACAGCCGTTGCACGGCAGGGCAAAATCTGCGGCAGTGCCCTTCCTCACACCTTCACTGTGGTGTACTCCATTGTTGGGGGTTGAATGCTTCCCTTCTCTTTCTGTGGAATTTCTCCCATTGTTATGCTAAGTGGCTACACCTTAAGGTAACGTTCTCTCGCAGGGAGGTGGGTGGAGAGAGGGGGGGCGGGAAACCGGAAAAAGGAAAGGTGGGACGGGTTTCTGGAGCGGGCTGGAAAACTCTCTCGTTTGGCTCGTGGAGGGAGAGGATGCCCCGTGCTCGGATCTGGCATCTCCCCTGCCACCCCAGGGCTGAGATCCACGCTCCCTGCCTTTGGACATTGCTCTGCTGCTCTCCCACCTCACCCTACTACCTCCGGACACTCTGCCGAGCACCACGACCGACACCGTGAGGGGGGAGTCACTTTCCCCATCCCTCTCACCCCTGGGCCGCTGCCGCCTTCACTCCAGCCCTCTTAAACTGTGCGGGACTTGCCCTGCCCCCACAGCATTGGTAACTGAGCACAGGGAGACTGCCTACAGCCAAAAGGGTCTGGAAGTGAGTTACACTGTTCTGTTCTGTTGTCAATTTTTATAGCTGTTGCTGTTTTCTGCCTTGTTAGATATCAGTAGAGAACTGTTATTCTTATCCATACATCTCCTGCCTGAAGGCCTCTTATTTGGACCTAAAATAATTAAAAGGGAGGGGGGTTACACTCGGCATCGCAGGAAAGGGGCTCTTGCCTTTCCTTAGACCATACCTGTCTTTCAAACCAAGACAGATTTTGGCGCCCGGAACGTGAGGCATTCCCTGAGGACATTGAGAGAGGGGTAGAAAAGGGGATAACAGTTCTTGAATTACCCAAGCTTGTGGTAGGTGACACCATGTTGTCCAGCTTACCCTGGATTGGCCTTCATGTGGTCACTGCTATATCTCTCCCATTTGCAAGCCCTTTTTTAAACATGAGTCTCATAACCAAGGTTACTGTGGCTATTATCCGGTTCATTTTGTGGATTGATCAGTTGAGGAATTAATGGATTTTTAATTTTCTCTGGAAGATGGCCACATGGATTCAGAGCTATCGCACTCTAAGTGTGTGTTTCTGGGGCTACTTCAATAATGGTACTTACTGTGAGGAAGTGGCAGCAGGTGAAATCTACTCCCAACCCATCACAGGGTTTTTCAAGTTCACCCCACCAGTCTACAAGGGATTCAAATCTGCTTTAAATGCTGATGAAGGCGAAGAACGAAGCCACAGGGCACCGGGCTTGCGAGCACGGTGCAGCGAAGAGAACATGAGCAACCAAAGAGCTCCTTCACAACCGCTTTCACTTCTCAGTGCTCTTGCTGCTTGGAAAAATAGCAAACAGCCATTGCATGCCAGGAGAAAAGCTGGCGCAGTGCCCTTCCTCACACCTTCGCTGTGGTGTACTCCATGCTGCTAGAGTGAAGCAAGAAGGACGTGAGGAAGAAGAAGGCGTTCTTAAAGTAGCCCTCTGTCAGCAGCCCTGAAAGGGCGCATAACACACGGCGTCTCGCTGCCCTCCATTCTACATACTCTCAGCTCCCTTTGCAGACTTGCAAAAGTTGCAACCATAACTGAGAGGGCCAGATTGAAGAGGCAGTGCCTGGGTTCACCTTCTACTTATTGCACGTGAGCCAAGTCCAGCTCCTAGCGGCATTCTGTATTTCCCTTCTCCTCGGCATTTACCGTGGTGCTCTCTGCAACTCGGCACCTAGAAGTGACCGCCAATGTTTCAAAAGCGGGCTGCAAGGGAACCAAGGAGCAGCACAAGCAGCAGTGCTTCAGCTTGCTCCTTTCGACTGCTAGGGGCACTTGGGAACGCAAGCGAGAGGCAGCCACCTTCCTCTCCTAGTAGCCTGTAACGTGGTGCATGCAAGCATGGTACTTGTGCTGCTTCGTTCACCGCCCTCGACCACGCCTTGCGCACCTTTCACTCCCCAGCGGCCAGAAGCCCCTGAAGCGGCACCACACTGCCAGCAGTGTGCCGGCAGCCGAGCACTCGAGAACGCTGCTTCAGCCCAAGCCCGCCTAGGGCGTGCACCTTTGTTCTCAGAGCTCCGTGGAACAGTCTGCCTCTCTCACAGTTCGAATGGAAAATGAAAGCTTTTAGCCTACGCCCTTCACAGAGATCTGTTGCCCGGACAAGAAGGTCTTGTGGCCGGTTCTCGCCCATGCCGCGAGGGTGCTGCTATTAGCACCGCATTGCAGGGGCACTTCTCGCTCCTTGACTACGTGCTCAGGGCTCTCCAAATTCGCTGCTAGCTCCACGGTCCTACTCAGCTGCAAGTAGCAGCGCTCACAGTACATAGAGCTTCGCATGGACCGAGGACCTGGAGGGACGTATTCCACACGAAAATATGACACGACAGAGACCTTCTACACTGAGTAGAGACAGAGAAAGACAGAGTTCTACACTGCCCGTTTCCGTCAGCCATATTGTGCTCCTGCTGCCTCTGCTGTGACAAATCGTTCCTTGAATGAAGAGCAAGAGCGCCTCTCCAGGCACATTGCACTGAGGAGAGCTCACCTAGGGACTTTTGGATGTAAAACTTTTTCCACCTACAAAAAAACATGGCTTAGTCCAAAAAGTTTTGTTTTTATTAAGAATATTTTCGTCCAAGTATTGCTGTTCTAAACACCCTTGGTTTCAGTCTGAAATTAACTGCTCCTTTCTGTCTTTTTGCCTAGTGGCAATCTAATTCTAAGGTAACTAGATGTGTTGGAAATCCATAAATTATATCTCAGGTTAGGTGGGATAATTGGCTCGGAAGAAAATGGAATGGAGAATTTGGAAAGAATCCAAAGTGAGCTGATGTCACCATCTGAGATTCCCTTGGGTTCCAAATCCTTTCATTTGTGTTTTTGTGGGCTGTTTTGAAGACGGTGTACAGTTGAAGCCATGATTTAGCTGCGGTGCGACCTGCTCTGCTGAAAAAGCATTATTTTCTCAGTGAGCATGGCCAACAGTTACAGTGTCGTCTTTTAAGATTCCCTGCACTCCACTTATGGTGGCAAAAGCACTGCCTTGACTGTAATCATAAAAGTGATTACAGTTTGATTGCTTTGACATCATGTAGGATGCTTCTTCCATCTGCTGTGGTCAGCATTAAGTAACAGATTTCTCAGTTTCTAGGAAGAGTCTAGCAAACAATCACCTTGCTCCTTCTCTTGCCTTTATTCATCACTGCTATGCTGCTATACAGACAGGTAGTCTGTTTATGATTCAACAATTCAATGGGACATCAAGTAAATAGCAAAGCAAAACTAACTACCGAAAGCACTATAAGGGCCAGAGATTAGCTTGGATCAAAACAGGTATTCTCCTAGCATTGTTTACAAACGAGTCAGCATGTGAAACAGAAGGCACAATGTAGTTTGTGCCTTGTTTTGGGCATGCCCGGAAGAAGGACATTCTGATTTCACATATGGGAAAAGAAATGTTGACATTTGAATGAGATTGTTCATACCCCAGAAAAGGTTGCTTTGAAAGGTTGTGGAAGTCCTGTTAGGAAATATGGCTTTACAAGTCCTTTCCACCAGGAGACAACAGCTGCAGAACATCTGGGTGTGCCAGTGTTGAGAGCACCAGCAAAGATCAAAGTGGAGAAGTTGGTGAACAATGGCAGCGGCCTGGGGGTGAGCAAGTGGGGTGCTGGCTGTGGGACCAGGGGAGTCCTGACTGATTTACGAGGCGAGTGATGGTCTGTGCCAGCAAGCGGAGTAGTGCTGTGGCCTTGGGACACTGCAAATACTGGAATTCAGTGGGGTCACTGGGCAGGCTGAGTGTCTGAGCTGCTGGAGGGACCCAGTTTGCCAACATGTAAACATCCAGTCTCACTCTTGCCAGCCACAGAAAGGAGCAGGATGTGGCTGCTGGCGATGACTGTCATGTAGTGTATACGTGTGCTATCCCAGCCTGCTGGGAACACTTCTTCTTTGTGACTGCTTGGGCTGAGGGAGAGAAAGCAGTGGTAGTTTCTGAGGTTTCAAGTTTGCTTGAGTTTCTCAGGCTGTTTCTGGAGCCACCCAGAGTTCTCTTCCTTGAAGCATTTCAATTCCTGGTAATTTTCAAAATTCAAACAGACACAGCCCTAAGCTAGTTGATCTGACTTCAGAGCTATTCTTACGCTGAGCTGTTGGATGATCTGATCTCCTGAAATGTCTTCCATCTCAGTTTATGACCTGGTTCTTGTGAAAAGTAGGATCTTTTAGCCTGGAGAAGAGAGGTTTCTGGAGAGACAGTACGGTGGCCTTTGAATATTTAAAGAGGGTATAAGACAAATGGAGAAAGACTTTTTAGGAAGGTTTGCAGAGAGAGGACAAGGGGCCATGCTTTCAAACTAAGACTAGGTTTAGATTGGCTAAAAGGGAAAACTTTTCTACAATGATGCTGGTGAGACACTCAAACGGGTGTTCCAGAGAAGTTGTGGATGCCCCATTATTGAGAGTGCTCCTTATCAGTTTGGCTAGTCTTGAGCAATTTGATCCACTGTAAGATATACCTGGCAAGGAAGTTGGACGAGATCATCTTTAATCACAGACTGTTGTATGATTCCGTGAAAGACAGAATGCAATAAATTCATATTTTAGATTTTGGAGCAGACATATTTATTATTTCTCACTTTATGCATCATTGCAATGACAACTTGTTAGCTTCTGAAATGATGAGCTGAGTTTGATTTCCTTCCTTAGTTTCATTTTCCCTGTTATTCCTTCACTCTTGGGCTTTTTTTTTCCCTACATTTCCTCTTTCAGTAAACTGCCCTTAAGTATCACTTTGCTCCCCACCTGGCTTTCTTTTCTTTTTTCAATGACACCTTTTCACTGGTTCGTTTTGGACCTTTGCTGCTTGAAGTCCAGCAGCCCCCTTGTCTGAGCATTATGGAGCTTTCTTTACAGCTTCATCACTATGGAAAAAGCCATAAATTACTGTGTTCCATCTCACATACCATCAAGTATCACACTAATATTCCCTCTGCTGAATAGCTGGATGGCTTACATAGACCAGCCAAATACCAGGAAAACCAGATGGCAGCAAGAATCTTGTAGACTACGTCTGCTGTTCATTTAAATTCTGGAGAAGTCACGTGAGGTATCACATTCTCTTGAAAGAAGTGTATATCATCTCAGACATTCTAGAATGGGCTATTAATATTGTCATGAGTTTCTGGCTAGACTTTTTAGTATGCAAATTCAAATTAAAATGATCTGAAATGATAGAATTTCAAGAAATTTTCTTTCCCAGAATCGAAGTATGATGGAGTTACATAGGGAGAATCTTAACCTTAGTTATTCTATTCCATCTCACATCATGGCTGGGGGCAGGGAGAAGGGAGTATCTTTGGGGGACAGTGGGTTCCGGTGTAGTCAGTAAGCTGGGCAGAGGAGCCATCAGGTATTGTCTGTTATTGGCGGGGGAATTCATGTGAACTCGTCCTTTCTTGTACCCTGCCACTAATATTGTTGCTAAAATTGTTTGTTTTCTCATCCAAGTGACAAAATCAGCACACTTAATGAGGGATGAAGAGGGAGCAGTGACCTCAGAACAGGAGGAAGAAGAAGCAGAGCCTGCTGTCCTCCAGAAGACAAAAACACTACCAGCCAACTTTCCATCATCTGTGAACTTCCTGGGCTTGTACTCTATCCCCTTGTCCAGATCACTGATAAAGATATTAAACAGGACTGGGCCCAAGACTGAGCCTAGGGGACCAGCTGGATGAACTCTATTTCCCACCACTCTGTGGCCCTGGCCATCACCCAGTTTGCCACCCAGCAAACAGCCCACCCATCCAAACCATAAGGAGACAGTTGCCTCAGGAGAATGATGTGAGACTCATTGCAAAAAGGATAAGGGAGAGGCTTAGGAAGAGTCTCAGGTGAATCCAGGAGACTATAGTGGAGGACTATTCAGTTTTCCAATCAATTTGCTTAAAAAACTCTACAAAACCGTAATAAAAAACATACAAACAAACAAACAAACAAACAACCAAAAAAAGCAGACCAAAGAAACACACAAAAAACCCCAACCAATAATCCCCAAAGAGACAAAAAAGGCCACAAAAAAACCCACCCAAAACTGAAAAAAAACTCCAAACCCAACACATAAAAAATCAGGGTGAATGTTTTTAGTAACTTTAAAAATAAGAAAACAAAACAAAAAAACAAACCAGAAAATCACATTTCTAAAGGTGCTGTCCCAGCCTCTTCTCTCAGCAGGGAGGACATCCTGAAGTGGAGCCAGTTGGAAGAAAGCAGGTCAGGGCAGCACCTTGGCCATTGTCACAGGACGGCCCTGTGGCTGCCCCACTGCCAAAACCTGGACACATAAATCAAACACAGGTATGCACATGTGCTTAGACACAGCAAAAATATATTTGTCTGAAAAGAATACTGGTCCATTTATATCACTGGAAAGAGCATAATGCCTCGTCTCAGCTTTCTTTTCAGTCATTACAAATGTTTTGAAAATATAGGAGTGCAGAAAATGGAAATATCCAAGATCAACATGAGGACCAATAACAAAGATTCCATTTTTGAAACTGCATTGGGAATCCTCTGCAGAAATTGACTCAGAGCTCTAAGATTTATAAAAAAGACAAAGAGTATTGGAGTCAATACAACACAGTGTCTGGAGACTTCAGCTGGTTGCCTTGATTTCTCAAATATGATGGAGGGAGCGCCTTAGCAACTACAGATGCCAGTTCTCTCAGTGCCCTGACATGCCTCTGGGTGGGTCCCATGGTCTTGCATGCTCAGGTTCCGCAAGTGGTCTGAAAGCTGACCTGCTACTATGGCTTAGAATCAAGTCCACCAGTCCAATAAAATGAGAGATGTGGAAATAGTGTCTGGGAGTAAAAATTGAGACCAACATTTGTTGAGTACCTCAGCCTTCTCCTTGTCTGTTGTCACTAGTCCTGCCTGGTTTAAGGGGGTGGGGGGGAAGAGGGGAGGTGTGATAGGTTTCTTTTCATCTTCCTTTTCCCACTGAAATACCCATAGGTGCCTTTATTATTCTTATTTTTGGCATGCTTTTCCAAATTCAGCTTCAACTGAGCCTTAGCTATACTGATCCCATCCTCACACACTCATGTGTTAGCACTGTATTTTTCCCATGATTTGTGTCCCTGTGTATTGTCTGCATATTAGCTACTTGCAACACATCTATTAATTTTCAATAATCTTCTGGCTTTAATTTGATTTCAAAAAAACCCTTTTTGAACCTTTCACCTCAGAAATTCACCCGGGAAACCCAAAATCCCCAAAATTCACCCCGAAGTCCCCCCTGGGATGCCCAGCACTCACCTGGGAACTCCCAGAATTCCACAAATTCACCCCAAAATTCACGGGGGACTACAAATCCCAGGGCTTCACCCCAAAATCCCACCTGCAACCCCCA
This sequence comes from Sturnus vulgaris, assembly GCF_052056855.1. Lineage (NCBI taxonomy): Eukaryota > Metazoa > Chordata > Aves > Passeriformes > Sturnidae > Sturnus > Sturnus vulgaris. Next base: position 30,736,997 of record NC_142282.1, on the reverse strand, counting down.
AAATCCCTCAAATCACCCCCAAGACCCAGTCCTTCGAACACCTCCCAAATTCGCCACAAAATGTCTCCAATCCCCCTCAAAACCCACCCAGATATCCCCAAATCCACCAAATTCACTCCAAGACCCAGCTGGGACTCCCAAAAATCACTAAAATTCCCTGGAAAATCCACCTGCATCCCCCCAAATTCATCCCAAAATTCTCCCACGACTCCCAAATGCTCACCTGGATACCCCAAAATCGACAGAATTCACCCCAAAATCCGCCTGGCGTCCCCAAATCTCACCTGAGAAACCTTAAATTCACATGTATACCCTAAAATTCAACAAATTCCCCCAAAATTCCCCTGAGATCCCTAGAATTCCACAAATTCCCCCTAAAATTCATCTGGGACTACCCACATTCTACAAATTCACCCCTGTCCGGCGGTACAATGCAAAAATGTGTATTCTATAACGATCTGTTAAAATGTGGGAGGGGTGGTGATCCTTATCTCTGTGGGAGATATCCTTTGCTGATGTGCCATCTGATAAGATCAGGGGGATGATCATCGTTTTCTTTTCACAACCCATCCTTCCTCCAGAAGATATATTCTGTTAATGTGCCATTAAGACCTATTGTGTGACTGATAAGATTACATCATCCCATTGGGAGATGCTCCAGCCAGGGGGAGGAGCCAAACATTTCCTACCTAGATAAAAACTGAGATTTGGAACACCGAGTCAGTCCTTTCCACTGGATCCCAGAGGAAAGTCTGAACTTTTTCCACATCATCGCTGGATCTTTGGAGGAAAACTGCACCTTCTAGAGGAGCACTGCTTCAACTGAACCACATCTGTCATCCAGGAGGACTGCAGCCACCATTTAAACGGACTACAACCAACACCCTGACTGACAGGGTGTCAGGTTGTATTTCTGACTTTGTTGCTGGTTTTTCTTTTATATTATTGCATGTATTTTTTTTTCCCTTTTCTCCTCTTAAATTGTATTACTGACTTGGAGTCTCGCATTGGTTTTACTTTCAAACCAACACAACCCCATACCTCACTACCCGGGAACCCCAAAATTCCACAAATTCTCCCCCAAAATCAACCTGGGACCCCTCAAAACTCACCTGGATCTCCCCAACCCCCCCCCCTTCCCCTCAATTCACCCGGGAACCCCCAAATCTCCAGAATTCTACCCAAATTTCACCTGGGACCCCAAAAACCTCCAAATTCGATCCAAAATGATTGGCAACTTTACACACTCCATTTTCCCACAAAAGGATCTAGAGCCATGTGCGCTTCGTATACAAACTAAACGGAAAAAACCTTTCTATTCATTCTCAGCAAAAAGACTTCCTATTCCTCCTTCTTTTGGACAAAACTGCCTACACTTTCAAAATTATTCTCTTTCTAACTTACATGCACAATGCTTAGTCCCTGTTCTGCATGCTCATTTTCTTCACTTTTACAAGGAATCCTCTCCTCATCTTCTTCTTCCTCTGCTTCTTCCATTTCCTGTGCCTATATCACCTGTTTCTCTGTTAGATTTGTTTCTCCAGCGGATTTTTCACAGCTGTCCCTATCTTGTGGCACCCCTAACTCAAGAGAGGTGATTGTCCTGCTCTGCTCTGGGCTGGGACTGCGCTCTCTTCAAGCCCTGGGGGCAATTTTGGATGCCACACCGTTTGAAAAACCTCAGGCTATTGGAGAAATGGCCAAAGGAGGGACACAGAGATAGTGAAGGGGCTGGAGGGGAAGCCATACAAAGAGTGGCTGAGGGCATTTGGTTCAGCTGCAGAGAGGACACTGAGCTCACACCTCACTTGGGACCTCTCAGCTCCTCTCAAGGGCAGCTCAGGGAAAGCTTTGCTCTCTGCTCTCTGCGACCAGGGACAGGAGCCAAGGGAATGCCAGGAGCTGTGTCAGGGGACGATTAGGCTGGCTATCACGGAAAGGGTTTTTTCCTCAGAGGCTGGTCAGGCACTGAATAGGTTCTCCAGGCAATGGGCACAGCCCCAAGGCTGCCAGAGATCCAGGAGCGTTTGGCCAATGCTCTCAGGGATGCAGAGGGTGGGACTGTTGGAGTGTCTGTGCAGGGCCAGGAGTTGGACTTTGACAATCCCTTGGGGTCCCTTCCGACTCAGGAAACTCTTACCATTTTCCCCTCTTTCCCCTCCTTGCACAATGCTCTCAGCTTACTGTTCCACCGTATGTTCCACTTCTGAAACCTCCGCTACTTCTTTCCAGTTCAAGCACAGTTCTACTGGTTACAATCCAAAGATATACAGATTGAAAAACAACCAAAAAGAAACACCTGTTTGGAATGTCGTGGTCTTATTTGGATCTCGAACTATAAAGTCGATTGTGCCTTGCAAGTTCTAAAAGCAAAACAACAACAAAAAACACCCACCACACCGTTTTAACATAGGGATTTGCTTTCTTCTAAGAAATCCATATCCCTTCTCAAAATGGATCTATTTCAGTAAGAGATCATCTTGAATAGATCACTTACTATCTAAAGAACCTGGAATACTCAAATCCATAATGATAATCCTATTACCTTGTCGTTTTCTGTTCCAAAGGCAAATGAATTTGCTCAAGTGCCATTTGTAACAAGGACAGAGTTCAAAGCGTGGCTCTGAGAAATGTTTTGGTTTCCCTCTCCTATCTCTAACAAAAGCACTTTCTTCAATGGCTGAAACAATACTTGATATAGTCTGAATTTTAAAGGTCATGAAAATTTTCTCAAAAGTGAAAAATTAATGTAGCAGTCAGATTTTAAACCAACGGGAATTTTTGTTTTGCCTGTTTGAAGATTCCCTAAACACTAAAATGCTGGCTGATGGATACCTAGAAGAAATCAATTCCCACAAAATGCTTCCGGGTAAGCCATTACGTCATCCATTACAATTTGCTTCAGTGTCCCATTCCTGTCCAATTGAAGGTCCCTGTTTAAGAGACTCAAGTACGGAGAGAAATAAAATTAAATTTGACTACAGTGCCTTTAAATCTAAATCGAACTTCCTGATCAATCTCATAAAACCTTTAGGCTAAATGTTGCCATTGATCTGTTTCTACTGAACACAATAACATCCTGGCATGTTAGACATTAGTTCATTACAAAGAAAGAAATGCACATAAGTTAAAATATTTCCAAAGAAGCATTTGACATCCTTCCTTTTGGATGCGGAACCATTCCAACACTGCTTACATAAGAGGTCAAATTACTGTCTTCCATGTTAGTTGTGCACTGTGCTCAGCGGAGCCTTTCTGGTTTATTTGCCTTTGACTTGGACATAAAGCTGAGTCTTGATTCAAGAAAAATCAATATTCACACTTGTTTTCATTTACACGGACATTGGCTTGGTCTCCTAAACAAAGAGAATGATGGGGAATTTATGTAGGTGTTCAGATAGGTAATATTCTCTTTGTGCAACATGGCATTGTATTTTCACTTGTTCTGTTGCCTCTGGCTTTGTTTTAAGGGCTCAAATTATTAGGAAGAGTATCAAACCTCCAGCTCTAACCACAGTCCCACAGCGAGGTGAGTGAAGGTATGTGCATCTGCCCCTCAGGTCCATATTGCTCTTCTAATGTGCCTCTGATCGAGCAGGTAGGAAAGACCTCCTGGGTGATTGAACAGTGCTGCTTCCTCTACGGCATCAGAGTTGCTGTTAAGATCTTCAGGAAGGAGAGCGGTATTGTACCAATTTTTAGTTGTTTTTTAAAGGTGCAAGTGCTTGGCTATCTTAAACTTCTGAGTTCCTAGAACTTTGAATGAGATCAAATCTATGAGTGAAAAGATGATGGTGCAGACCAACTTCTGATTCCGGTGACCCAAGAATCTGCGCTACTCCTTTTACCTTCTGAATAAGGCATGGATGTGATGGTATGCACAGTAATACTGATGTGCTATGGTTTTTGAATGATAGCAGTCTTCCTTTGTCCCATTCCTAAACCGTGGGCATTATTTGCATTAACCTTGTTCACTAGGGACATTATTCTATATTCTTATATGAAGTGAAAAGCACTCTTTTTCCATACCTTCACACAACAGCATTAAAACAAGGCCTAAGTAGTACAACCAATGTTCAAAGATGCTCTACCTTTTAAGTTGAAGATACAAAATTCATACTTTGTTCTAATTTGATCTCAGGATGAAACGGTGTTCTCCAAATACTCCCTCAGCTCTTCCTCACAGCTCACCGTTTTCCTTTTTCTTAAAATTGAATGCAGATGACTTTCATCATCTAAGGCCACATAAAAAAAGCTAGTAAAAATGGTTTCCTGGATACTAAAATCTCCCCAACTATTTAGGATTCAAGGAAGTTAATTATGCACATATATTCTGCACCCAGAATAGAAAGCTACCTCAGAAAAACTCATCGATTATGAAAATCTTCCTAGATAATGAACACCTCTGACACTGCCACCCCAAGTTGCTTGTTGAAACAAGGAGAACCTCACATCCAATCGGACTCTAGACCAGCACAAGATCTCGTAGTAGCAACTTGCAGCCACTTTCTACTGAAAGCAGCAGTGATCTCTATCACTGTTGCCATACCAAGAATAAGACAGGACTGTCCATTCAGCGTGAATCAAGCAGTTAGCAAAAATGCACCTGACAGAATGAAACTGAAGAGTAGAAATTCCCATCTAAAAGTCAAAGATTACATTTTTAATTTTATAGCAGGTATTTTGAATTTCAGAGTGCTCTTTGCATTAAGAGGTCCTGTCTTTATAGCACACACTTGTTTTTATGTTTTGACCTGCATTATGGCCATTTAGCCGTCTCCTTAAAATCACTCCAAAGAAAAACATTCAAGTGAACAAGTTCTTTCTAAACTGCTGGAAGGTGAAATGAATGAGTAAGAGGATATGCAACATGGTAAAAGGCTGCCTGGAATTTTACAACTGGTATCCAACATGGTGTCTTCTATCTGGAGAGTAAAAAAAAATCAGTCGCCATGAAAACTGGTAAGAATGGGGATTTTCAAAAATTCTGTTTATTCTGGCACCATAAAGCACCAAATCACATTCTATAATTTAACCCTTTAGAAACACCTTCCCGATTTTTTTATGTATAGAAAATATTGGAAGACATTTGGGAGATCATTTCCAGCTATTCCTAAATCTGCTCTTAAGCAGACTGGGCCATACGTCATTAATCGCTATCACATGTATTTCAGATAGAAATGATCATAAAAATACAATCTATTTATATTACAAATAATAAACACAAGAATTATGAACACTCGCACATGAAACTGTTTCTTTGGAGTGTTTTGTTACACTATGGACCTCTTTCTAAGGTGACATCCATAGCCTACCACGCAGAAGGCATTGCAGGTGGGAGCACAGGAAGAACAGACTAATCCCAAGGAGTGGTGAAAATATATGTCATCAAATAAAAGAAACGTACATCCACGTGCTCCACTTCTTCTTCAAACCGACATTTTAGTTTCTCAGTCACCTGAAGCATGTTGGAGTGCACAACTTCAGCATCTTCTGCTGTGCAAATGTTCATATCCAACAGCGTCATCTGAAGGAAAAGAAGAACAAATTATTGACATGCACAGAAGAAATACTGTGTGGCTTTCAGAGAGCCTGGCTAAACGTAGTGTTTCTTTTCTTGTGATGGACAGAGATAGATTCAGCCTCCTACATGCCATATTAGATTAGTAAACAATACCATCTGGTTGGACACAAAGGGAGAAATTGAGGCAGAACTGGAATTTCTTTCCCAAGATAAGACAGATTTAGCACAAGGGCTGAGGCTCCTTGCATCTTCCACATTCACGTAGGACAGCACTCCCTTCGTTACCGGCATTTGTTAAGGCTTTTCCACATTTCAAGTACAAATACCAACTACTACTGTGAAACCAAACGGATGGCTTACTTTTTGAGCAGAGTAAGGCAGAGGTTAAAAAGAAATTCCACTTGTTATCTCAATGTTTGACCCATCCTCAGACGCATTTTACTGTAATGACACATTGGACCACGGCTATCACAGCCAAAAGCTGTGGCACTCAACTTGCACAACTGCCCTTTCTCCTGACATTTGCCCTCGACCAGCTCATACTGGATGCTCATTTTCTCCACGCACTCCACATTAGGGCTGTCTGAATGACATGGAACCGACCACAGTCAAAATTCCCATCTTTCATAGTGCAGTGTGACATGGAAACATGACAGAGGCCATGTGCTGAATCCCAGCACACGGAACAGATCCCAGCAGTGCCTACCCAGCTTTGCCCACAGACACCAGACACTAACAGCCAAAGAAATCAAGACATTTTCATACACAGCTCTTTATCATTATGCTTCAAAGTAGCAAGGTACTTACAATCGCTACCAACTTCTTTGCTACCATACAGGCTACATAGATCCCAACAGGATGTGCTCTGGAGCAAGAGAAGGCAGACACAGAGAGGGAAGGCATGCTGCAAGGACACAGAGAAAGGAAGTATCTCCAATACTTCCCCTCTTCTTCTCATACTTCCCCTCTTCTTCTGCAAGAGTTAAAAAGGAGTATTTTTGTATGATTGAGAAGGGATCCATGTCAAAATTAACTTTTGATTTCCCCCAGATTCATTCTAACCAAGCCAGTTCCTGCTAGATCTCACCATGCACAGGTGTTTGTACTGGCCAAAGGAAAGCCATGCCACAGGCAGCTTCTTTGGCTCTTACTGCCACCTCCAAGCAACTGAGAAGGGATGTGGGAACACACGGAACAAAGAATAGAGCAAACATGCACTCTCAATGCAACTTTCTGCCTCATCGTTGCCCCGGAGAAAAGAAAATATTGCTTGAATTCCAGACTGTTCTTAGGATTTCCCGACCTACCTAGACTTTTGTTTCAATTCTCCATAGTTCTGCACCATTCGTTTCCATAAGATTTGGCACGTGTTGGAGGCAACAAGGTGCTATCAAAGTAGGAAACAAGAGTCAGGTATCCTAAAATACAAACCACTCAGTACTTCAAATATAAAATTATGAATGGAAATATCCATACTACTGGGCTTTCTTTTATTTACAGCCATCTTGGCAATGAAAATAAACCTGAGATTGTTGTTGTTCCAGGCCAACTGTTTAGTGCCCGATAAGGAACTAACTGTCATCTACCTTGTTTCTACAACCACCATAAAAAACCTCCCTGTAAAGATCGTAATGCATTGCACCCACACCAATGTGTCTTGTGTTCCGGATGGATATTCAAACGTAGCAACGTTAGATTTCTATCCAGACTCCTCTCTTAATTTATTAGGCAAATAAAATCCCATGCCATGGAGAAAAAATGCCTTGAAAAAAGCACCAACTTCTAGCTCTCCACCCATCTTTGCCCATTTCTACTAGGTTTCAAGATTTACTTCTGCTGTCCTCCATTTTTAGAGCCTGGTCGCCACCTATTAAGTGTAGCTGGGGCACTGAAAATCAAGAATGCATTTTTTCCGTTCAAAAGAGCTGTGCAGAAATAGATGTAGACCCTGCCTTACTGCTGCATTTAGCAATCACACACTGACAGGAAGTAAAGTGCATTTTGTAGCCAAGTTCTTCATTAACTCCAGCATCAATTGTTTTCCTTTATGCTATACCCTCTTTTGCCATACCCAATATATTGCAAAACCTTTAGTCTCTGTTCACTGAGTACCATCTGCTCCTTTACCAACTATTCCATATTCACAGTTGGGGGAATCTGTATTACTTCACTTGCCATAAATTCTCTGCAGGATGGAAAGTAGATATGTAGAATTGAATCACTTGATATATGAGATATCATATGTGATATCACGTAGAAAGAAATAATGATCAAGTATTACTTTGATAGAAACCAAAAGTGAACACTAGCCACTTTGTGTTGCTCATTGTCCAAAAGAAGACGGCCACATTTCTGACCTGAAACTCTGAACTCCACACTAGTTTTGCATGAGCTTCCAGTCCTTGACTCTCTCGAGCCATTTCAGTTGATGCCATTTTTCTTTCTCAAGCTCTGATATCATTCGATTCAAGAGTAGCTTGGCAGTTGCCCTCTCATTATCCAGCAGTGCTCTCTTTATATTCTGTGTATTAAAAAATAAAACCAGAAGTAGAAGCAGCATACGACATGCAAAAGCACACAAAAAATTGTCTCTTCTACAGAAAATGAGGGGAGAAAAGAACACAAATGATAACAAATACCCTGCCAAGTAAAAATTTCTTCTATATTTCAGTGATTGAGAGGCATAAGAATTGAATTTTATTTGGGGAAAGAAAGACATTCTAGGAATATTCAGACTGCTATCTTGCCCCAGGTAAAACATTTACCATGGCCTCAGCGTTAATGAGCTTGTGAACATCAGCTGCCAAGAGGAAGGACATTTCCTCCAGTTTCACAGAATACTTGGTCAGTACATCTGCTATCTGTGCAATCAAAGAACACAGAAAAGCAACAACAATGAAAGGAAGAACTCAAATATCAATTTCCCAAGTTAAAATCTACATGAACAAGACAATTTTTCCATTCAAGTGAATTCGATTTAATTAATTCATTAACTACATAAGTATCATTCTCTCGTTCAAGAATAGAATTCAAAGAATCAACGTTGCTTCTTCTGAGACATTGAAGCCTCAGTAGATCCCAACTTCAAATCTATTAGGACGGCATGAAAGCAATACCTGCTACATTTAGTACATGTAAACTACAAAGACATCTTGAACAGCTCTAAAAGTTGAACAAACCCATGAACTTTGAAGGAGACGCTAGCAAGAAATGTGGAAATAGGCTTTATCTGCCCAGTGCTTTTCCCAAAAGCTTGGGCAGTCCTTTGCGTCAGTGAGAGTCTCTGTCTCATTATACAGCAGCTGGCTTAGGGTAAAAAAGGATGCATGCAATCACTTCATTCCTGTTCATGACATAAACTTACTGCATCATCATGGAAGCCATTTAATTGGAAATATAGCCTAAAATATAGGTGTCAGACCGGGTACATATCTAGGTTGCTATGAGCAAAACCAATTTATTTTTAACAGGAAAGCCATACAATATGCCTGCCATGGCAAATATTAGTCTACTAGCCCTGCACTTCAACGGGCAGTGAGCTGCTCATTACACCAAATTTACGTTGGGCAAGGAGACAGTCTATTTATTACAAGCCCCTAGTTCTAGAACCAAGAATTCAGGAGTTGCTCCTTCCCAATGAAAATCTGTCCATTTCAGACCTTTGGGGTTTTATGCTTCTGTTCTTTACCTGTCTTGAGTGTGGCTTTCTTGTGAAGTCACTGATGGGTGTTTTTCCAACACATTTCGACTGATTACACGGTAATTGCATGGCATCAGCAGACTTCTCTGAATGTCTCTTTAAAGTATGCTTTTTACTCTTCTTAGAGGACCTTGTCTTCTTCTTTTCTTCACCCAAAAGGTGGGCTAAGTGAGCCTTCAAAGAACCATCATCTCAACAATTAGAATTCTTTCAAACCTACTGAATGGAGAACAGCGACAAAAAAAATTTAAAAAAAATAGTGTGTGAAAGACAGCAGAAGAGAAAGGTGAAATAATGAATCCTACATGCCACATGAATAACTCTCTTCATTCGAGGCTATTTTCAAAATGAGAGAAAAAAAAAAAAAAATATCATCTTCTCCTCAGAGAGGAAAAGTGGAGTAACTGGATTGTGTTGCCTTGCTTACAGTTACCAGAAAAGTCAACAGCAGAGTTGAAAACTCCTGAAGCTGGCTAACTACACCTCTAAATGTTTTACTACTGTGTTATGATTCTGTCTTCGGTTAATAGAACCTGATATACAACAAAGAGATGGGAGCACATGGAGATGCATTGGAGAGCCTACGCTGGAGGTAACACATTCATTATTTACTCAAACAAATCCAAAATAGAAATGTTGAAAATGACCTGGGGCCATTTCAACAGCCAGCAAACTGACTAACACAACCAACCTTTGGCTTTTATTCCATCCTTTGCTTGTTTTACCTGGGCCTTGAAGATCTGTCTGCAGCCTTCCTCTCTGCAAATATATCACACTCGTCCTATTGAGAAGCCATGGCTCATCACAGCTGCTTGGCCAGGCCTGCTTCTAGAAGAACTGGCATCTACAAGCTGGGAGCCAAGAGATACAACACTTCACTTGGAAAAGGGCCTTTCATGAATCCTAGAATCCCAGAATGGTTTGGACTGGAAGCGACCTTAGAGATGATAGATTATCTTCTTCCCACATCCTGACATGGGCAGGGACACTTTTCCACTAGTCCAGTGTCCTGGGTTTGGGCAAATTTGGGGGAAAACCTCCAGAAGGAGCCCCCAGACAGCAAAACCCACGACTCCTCCCCCCCCACCCCACCGGGTTCGGGAAGAATTTCCTTGGAGAAGAGTGGGAGAAAAAACCTGTTTATTTAACAAGCAAGACACTCCCCAGCACAGGGAAAAAAGACAACACCAGCTGACAAAAAAAAACTCTTTCACCGTTCTGAAGGGATGACAAACTCAGTCTCTCTGGCGAGTGGTCGCTCAGTTATCAGTCTCTGGCGCTGGGGATGACTGCTGCAGGTGACAGAGTGTAGCCTCCCGGTGTTTCTTGGGGTTCCCAGGTCCCCGTCCGTTCAGATGGTATCCAGGAGAGGGAGGGGACGGGGTGGAAGAGAAAACAGTCCAGGGAAAAAGTTGGACTGCCTAGCTGAACTAACTAATAAGCAGAAAGCAAGGGCAAAGCGAAGGAAAGAAAAAGGCAGAAGCGAGCAAGCAGGCAAGCAAGCAGGCAAGCAAGCAAGCAAGCAAGCAAGCAAGCAAGCAAGCAGGCCGAGCTAAAACCTCTCCTAAACATAGACCATGGGGGAGGTGAGCCGGCTGATAACAAGACAAAACAAAGCTTCACTCTCAGACTCAGTCCTGGAAGCACAGGACATAATACCAAACATAATCAGGACACACGATTGGAGATAGAAACACCATAACATCACCCTAGGACATTCCACCCCTTATCTCCATATCGTGAACATACTAAACAGCATGTAAAAACTTCAGCAAGTAGAAATTTCCATCTTTCACTTATTCGGACACATTTCCTTCTGTCTCATGCTGCCTCACCCCACAATCAGATCTCCCTGAGGCACACATCGTGTTGTTCCAACTCTCTGCATTACCCACCATGTACAACCTGGTCCTTGAGCAAAGACAATCCCACGAATGGGTTTGTCTGTACTCGGGGCAGAATTGATCCAAACTGCCTTCCCCAACAAACCTCTGATATGTGCCACTGGGACTTTGTCTCCATCTACTATATTCAGGGACTTAGACTGGGCAGGGCCCGCTCGGTTGGTGGAACCCCGGGTGTTAACTAACCAAGTGGCCTTTGCCAAATGCTGCTCCCAGTTTTTGAATGATCCCCCACCCAATGCTCTCAAGGTGGTTTTTAACAGTCCATTGTACCTTTCCACCTTCCCTGCAGCTGGTGCATGGTAGGGGATATGGTACACCCACTCAATGCCATGTTCCCTAGCCCAAGTGTTGATAAGGCTATTCTTGAAATGAGTCCCATTGTCTGACTCAATCCTCTCAGGGGTGCCATGCCTCCAAAGGACCTGCTTTTCCAGGCCCAGGATGGTGTTACGGGCTGTAGCGTGAGACACAGGGTAGGTCTCCAACCATCCAGTGGTGGCTTCCACCATGGTCAGTACATAGCGCTTGCCCTGGCGGGTTTGAGGCAGTGTGATGTAGTCAATCTGCCAGGCCTCTCCATACTTATATTTGGACCACCGCCCCCCATACCAGAGGGGCTTCACCCGCTTGGCTTGCTTGATGGCAGCGCACGTCTCACAGTCATGGATAACTTGAGAAATACTGTCCATGGTTAGATCCACCCCTCGGTCTCGTGCCCACTTATATGTGGCATCTCTGCCCTGATGACCTGAGGCATCATGGGCCCATCGAGCCAGGAACAACTCTCCCTTGTGTTCCCAATCAAGGTCTATCTTCGACACCCCTATCTTTGCAGCCTGATCTACCTGCTGATTGTTTTTCTGCTCTTCATTAGCCCTACTTCTGGGAACATGGGCATCTACATGGCGAACCTTCACAGGTAATTTCTCTAACCGGGTAGCGATATCTTTCCACTCTTCGGCAGCCCAAATTGGTTTTCCTCTACGCTGCCAGTTAGCCTCTTTCCATCTCTCCAACCATCCCCACAGAGCATTGGCTACCATCCATGAATCGGTATAAAGGTAAAGCTTTGGCCACTTCTCTCTTTCAGCAATGTCTAAGGCCAGTTGAACCGCTTTGAGTTCAGCAAGTTGACTGGATCCACCCTCTCCTTCAGTGGCCTCTGCTACCCGTCGCGTGGGGCTCCATACGGCTGCTTTCCACCTCCGATTCATCCCCACAATGCGACAGGAACCGTCGGTGAATAGAGCATAGCGTGTTTCCTCTGCTGGCAGTTGGTTATATGGTGGAGCTTCTTCAGCCCGTGTCACTGGTTCTTGTTCCTCATCTGTGACACCAAAACTTTCACCTTCAGGCCAATTTGTAATTACTTCCAAAATCCCAGGGCGATTCAGTTTTCCAATCCGGGTGCGCTGTGTAATGAGGGCAATCCACTTGCTCCATGTAGCACTGGTGGCATGGTGGGTTGAGGGAACCTTTCCTCTGAACATCCACCCCAGCACTGGCAGTCGGGGTGCCAGGAGGAGTTGTGCTTCTGTGCCAACCACCTCTGAGGCTGCTTGGACCCCTTCGTAGGCAGCCAAGATCTCCTTCTCTGTTGGGGTGTAGTTAGCTTCAGACCCTCTGTAGCTCCGACTCCAAAATCCTAATGGTCGGCCTCGAGTCTCACCAGGCACCTTCTGCCACAGGCTCCAGGACAGACCATGGTTCCCGGCTGCAGAGTAGAGCACGTTCTTCACATCTGGTCCCGTCCTGACTGGGCCAAGGGCTACTGCATGAGCAATTTCCTGCTTTATCTGGGCAAAAGCTTGTTGCTGCTCAGGGCCCCAATGGAAATCGTTCTTCTTGCGGGTGACCAGGTAAAGAGGGCTCACAATCTGACTGTACTCAGGAATGTGCATCCTCCAAAAACCTATGGCGCCTAAGAAAGCTTGTGTCTCCTTCTTGTTGGTTGGTGGGGACATAGCTGTGATTTTGTTGATGACATCAGTAGGAATCTGACGCCGTCCATCTTGCCACTTCACTCCCAGGAACTGGATCTCTCGAGCAGGTCCCTTAACTTTACTCTTCTTGATGGCGAAGCCGGCTTCCAGGAGGATTTGGATGATTCTCTCTCCTTTCTTGAACACTTCTGCTGCTGTGTTCCCCCACACAATGATATCATCAATATATTGTAAATGTTCTGGAGCCTCACCTTTTTCTAGTGTAGTCTGGATCAGTCCATGGCAGATAGTAGGACTGTGCTTCCACCCCTGGGGCAGTCGATTCCAGGTGTACTGCACTCCCCTCCATGTGAAAGCGAACTGAGGCCTGCACTCTGCTGCCAGAGGAATGGAGAAAAATGCATTGGCGATATCGATAGTGGCGTACCACTTTGCTGCCTTGGACTCCAGCTCGTACTGCAGTTCCAGCATGTCCGGCACGGCAGCGCTCAGTGGTGGAGTCACCTCATTCAATGCACGATAGTCTACGGTCAGTCTCCATTCTCCTTCAGATTTACGTACAGGCCAGATGGGGCTGTTGAAGGGTGAGTGGGTTTTGCTGACCACCCCTTGGCTCTCCAGCTCACGGATCATTTTATGGATGGGAACCACGGCATCTCGAGTTGTTCTGTATTGTCGGCGATGCACTATGGAAGTGGCAATTGGTACCTTTTGCTCTTCTCCTTTCAGAAGTCCTACAGTACTTGGATTCTCAGACAGTCCAGACAAGGTGTTCAATTGCTGGATGCCCTCTGTCACCACAGTTGCTATCCCAAATGCCCACCTGAATCCTTTTGGATCTTTAAAATACCCCCTTCGGAGGTAATCTATGCCCAAAATGCATGGGGCCTCTGGGCCAGTCACAATAGGATGTTTTTTCCATTCATGTCCAGTCAAGCTCACATCAGCTTCCACCAAGGTAAAGTCCTGTGATCCACCTGTCACACCAGCAATAGAAACAGATTCTGCCCCCACATATCTTGATGGGACTAATGTGCATTGGGCACCAGTATCAACCAAAGCTTTATACTTTTGTGGTTCCGATGTGCCAGGCCAACGAATCCACACAGTCCAGAAGACACGATTTTCCCTCGCCTCTCCCTGGCTAGAGGCAGGGCCCCTCTAAGCCTGTTTATCCTTCTTTCCTTGGGCATATGTCTTAGAGGTTCCTTCAAGGGGATCAGATATATCATCATCATCATACTTGGCAGCTTGGCTACGGGCAACTGGAGCTGCTCTCCTTTTGGTGGAACTTCCTCTTTGGGTCTTGCCCTCCTTCAATTCACGCACCCGTTGTGCCAGAGCAGCAGTAGATTTTCCATCCCATCTCCTCATGTTTTCTCCGCAATCACGTAGGAAGAACCACAGCTCAGCTCGTGGGGTGTACCTCCTCTCCCCATCAGGGGAACGTCTGCGTTGGATACCAGGGCCTCTAATTTGTACTGCTGAGATTTGGAGAAGGTCCTCTTTAATCTCCTCCCTGAGTCTTTTATGATTCTCCTCTATCTTGTCTTCTAATTTCTGCAGACGTGTTTCCACAGCTGCAATTCTGGCATGTGTTGGGCCATGCACAGCATCTGCATATGCTCGGAGCTTCTTTGCCATATCAAGCACGGTCTCATCCCTCTCGTCCCGCTTCATTATTGCTAAAGCAGAAGCATATTCATGGGGCCCAAGTCGTACAAGTTTTCGCCACATCACAGATGTACATGGTACCAAGTCCGGATTCCTAGTTGTTATGTCATCTGAGAAGATAATCTCTGCCACTGCCATTTCTCTCAGGCGTTGGATCCCTTGTTCTATCGTCTTCCAGTGGGTCTGCTGCATATAAAGATCATCTGCACACAGGTATCTTTGTGCTACACTGTCCAGGACCCGTGCCCAGAGGCTGTGAGGGTTAGGCCCTCTCATCATTCCTTGGTCGATGACAGGATCATGTGACAGGGATCCCAAATGCCTGGCTTCAGTGCCATCCAGAATTGTAGCCTCGCCTGCAGCATCCCAAAGACGGACCAACCAACTAATTATAGACTCATCAGGTCGTCGGGTGTAATCCTTTCTTAGGCCACGGAGGTCCTTTAGGGAAAAAGACTCAATATTGGCCTCTGATCTTTTACCAGTTGCTTTGACTCCTGGTTTTATGTCAGGAGGCGTCGAGGGTCCTTCTCCTGCATCATCATCATCATCATCCACTGGTCGATCAGTCTTGTCTGTGCACTTTCCACTTCTCGTGCTGGTAGCAACAGCCATTGGTTGAGGCTTACTGACAGGTTTAGCTGCTGGCTTAGGCTCACTGTCTGGTGTAGTTGTTGGCCTCGAGCCTGGGGTGTTGGCTGCAGCCTGAGTGACTGGGATAGTGGCTGATTTATCTGCCTGTCCCCCTTCCTCTGTCTGCTGCCCTACAGTATCTAACAGGGTACGGTAAGCATATGCCAGGGCCCAGCTCACTGCAATGATCTTCTTCTCCTTAGAATTACCATGGCACTTCTCTTTCAGGTACTTTGCTACCTCAGCTGGGTTCTGAATTTGTTCACATGGAAAATCCCAGGATGTAGGGTCAGAAAATTCCTTTAAGATTTGGCCCATATCCTCCCATTTCCCACACCATTCAGGATTCCTCACGCCTGGCTCTACTCTGGGGTCAAGGGTCTCAGCCCCTCTAGAAATCTCAGCTCTCATTCTAGAGAAACTGCAGACTGTATAGAGAAAGCTTACTATATTAAACACCAGAAAGATGGTCTCTTTAACACTCAGGGGGAACTGAACATTCTCTAATAAGGATGTAACAAATTCAGAGGAGAAGAAGGAGAACAAAGGCTGAAAAGCCTCATCCCCTGCTTCTCCTCTAACAAACTGAGTGCACAACCACAACCAAGAACCATACATTCCTGGAACAGATTCCAGCACCTTTATAAATCTCCTGCAGGCCATTAAAACCAAGCCCAGCCCGATGGATATTTTGGTCAATGCCCCTCTGCTACAGAAACTACGCATTAGGGACAATACCGGAGCTATTTCTGGATAAGCAAATAAACCCAGGGACCACAAAGGTATTAAGACTTCAAAAAACCCTAGGGACCAAAATCCCATGCAGGTCTCCACCCCAAAAGACATGAATTCCAACAACATAGCCAATAACTGCTCTATACCAATGCAAAAGAATTTGAACCAAATTATTATTATTAGAACAGGGTTTTTTTCCCACTTTCTCGAGCCTCGAGTTGGGCGCCAATTTATTTGTCCTGGGTTTGGGCAAATTTGGGGGAAAACCTCCAGAAGGAGCCCCCAGACAGCAAAACCCACGACTCCTCCCCCCCCACCCCACCGGGTTCGGGAAGAATTTCCTTGGAGAAGAGTGGGAGAAAAAACCTGTTTATTTAACAAGCAAGACACTCCCCAGCACAGGGAAAAAAGACAACACCAGCTGACAAAAAAAAACTCTTTCACCGTTCTGAAGGGATGACAAACTCAGTCTCTCTGGCGAGTGGTCGCTCAGTTATCAGTCTCTGGCGCTGGGGATGACTGCTGCAGGTGACAGAGTGTAGCCTCCCGGTGTTTCTTGGGGTTCCCAGGTCCCCGTCCGTTCAGATGGTATCCAGGAGAGGGAGGGGACGGGGTGGAAGAGAAAACAGTCCAGGGAAAAAGTTGGACTGCCTAGCTGAACTAACTAATAAGCAGAAAGCAAGGGCAAAGCGAAGGAAAGAAAAAGGCAGAAGCGAGCAAGCAGGCAAGCAAGCAGGCAAGCAAGCAAGCAAGCAAGCAAGCAAGCAAGCAAGCAGGCCGAGCTAAAACCTCTCCTAAACATAGACCATGGGGGAGGTGAGCCGGCTGATAACAAGACAAAACAAAGCTTCACTCTCAGACTCAGTCCTGGAAGCACAGGACATAATACCAAACATAATCAGGACACACGATTGGAGATAGAAACACCATAACATCACCCTAGGACATCCAGGTTGCTCCATGTCCGCTCCAGCCTGGCCCTGGACACTTCCTGCCATGGGGCTCCCACACAGCCTCTTTGAGCAACATGTACCAGGCCTCAGCACCCACACAAGGAAGAATTCCTTTCCAATATCCCGTTTACCCAAGCTCTCTGGCAGTTTGAAGCTATTCCCCCTTGTCCTGCGAGTCCAGACCCTTTTCCAAAGTCCCTCCCCATCTATCTTGGAGCCCCAGCAGGCACTGCAAGGGGCTCGAAGGTCTCCCTGGAGCCTTCTGTTCTCCAGATTGGACACCCTCAGCTCTCCCAGTCTGTCCTAGAGCAGAGGAGCTCCAGCTTTCAAAGGAGCTTAGCAGCCTCCTACCCGTGAAACTCAACGCCACCGCAGGCCTTTTGGGCCCTACGGATATCGCTTCCGGTGTCGCTCAGGGTCACTCCCGGCTCTCTCCCCGCCCCCCATGGGGCCCTTAGGCGATGCCGCTCGGACGCCACTCCTGCCGCTGTCAGACCAACGGGAGGCGCTGGGCCAGCCCAGCCTCATCCACAATCCACAGTGTCCTCGGCGGCTGCTGCAGGCTTATGGCGCCCCACACACCCGGAAGCAGTGCTCCAGAACAGAGGATCATAGCCCCACATTTGTGGTCGTCTCTGCACAAGGCAGGCCAGAATTGCCATGCCCGGACTTTTCAGTTCAGCACGAGAATGAGAATACACCTGTGCCATGTGGGAGGAAACCTCTAAAGACTCCCTCATTTGTGGTCTCTCATCTTAATGCCTAGGCACTTGCCAATCCTGAGGATACACTAACACCTTTTTTACCTTGCGGGTAAGAAATGCCATTGTTCTGGTGTGCGGCTAAAGGCGCAGCACAGGCAGGCCAGGCCAAAAGTTGGGGCAGTGCCCTTCCTCACACCTTCACAGTGGTGTACTGAGGCTTTTGCTCTGCCCTAAAATAGGGTTCTTCACCCTTCCTCCGGTCTAGCTCATGTGTTAGGATGACGCCTCCAGGGACCTTGCCTCATTGGCGTAAATAAGATAACAAAAGGGGCTCTTTTCCCTGATGAAGTTGCAGGGTTTATTTCTCGTGGGGAGCTTGGAAAAGAGGGAGAAAGAGAATAAGAGAAAAAGAAACAGAGGTCAGGGGGTACAGATCTTTTCTAGGGTCTGAAAAGGGGGTCGGGGAGAAATTGGATGCCAGCCAGCCCTGTATGGCTAGGAGGGGAGAGGGACCAATCTACAGGGCATAGCAGGGGGCACGGAAAGTACCATTTACAATGCATCTAGGAAATGCAACATCTCCCCATTTTTTGTTTAACAAAGTTGAAAGAAGGATATTAGTTTCATTCAAATAATGATTTTGCCTACCACCCTGTGAGTCCCCAGCTTTTGAACAGTCCATTGAACCAATCTTCAGATTAGGGTAGCATGGATGTTAGGAATTTTTGAGGTTAGGTCCATACAGCAAAGTCCTTCAAATTCCTGGCACTCATGTCCGTGCAGTAGTAGGAGAAAATCTGTAGCAGCACGATTTGGGAGTGGTGTGCCAGGGTCACCCAGATGTTCTGACGTGGCTGAAGGACGATTCATGCAGCTGCTAAACTGTTCAGCGTTAACAGGAATACAACTTGAATGGGGTTCCTCGCAGGACCTAGAGAAGGGAAGCTTTTCTCTAAAAGGAAAGACAAACATTATAAAACCTGTTAAAAGACTCTAACTGCCAGAATGTCATCCTTTAGGAGGATTTCTTTTTCTTTTTTCTGGCAGCGTCTTCTTTTTGAAGCCACAGCCACCTGCTCCTCGTTCCCCTCAGTTGGAGCAGGATGTTTGGGGACATACGGTTTCACCCACGTTTGGGGAATCCACCGAGGGCCTGAGGGAGTGGATACGCACACATAGCCACGTCCCCAGGTGATGAGCTCATAGTGTTGCCCGATGCCCCAAACAGAACACAAACTAACAGAGTTAGTTTATGCGGTGCTTTATTCAGGGCCCGGGGAACCTGCGGACTAGCGTCCAAAGTCAGGGTCCCACAGTTCCCTTTTTCGTCAAGTTTTTTATACCTTTTTACAAAGTAGTCTACGTGCAGAGGTACACATTCTTCAAGACAATACAGATACATAAATCTTGTAGGTATCATTCCTAAAAGTTATAAATTTTGCATGCTTGTCTATTCAAAACTATAGGCTACCCCCCTTTAATTCCCCCTTGCATGTTTTCCCATCACCAGAACCCTTTATTTATTATTATACTTTAGCCTTATCCTGAAAGTTTCTAAATGTTCTATATGCTCCACTAAATTCTTTAATTATCTTTAATTATTGTTTCCACAGTCCCCAGCTCATTCCCAGAGCTGGTTCCCAGGGCCTGTCCGAGAACTGCAGTTTTCTAAGCCTTAGCATGACTACTACTATATCTACATTAGTCCTTTTTCTCATTATTTTGGTATCAACTCCCCCCTTTTGAGCATTCTTCAGATTTTCTGCAAGGATGCTCAATTCTGCAAGTTATGGTTTCTAAGTAGGATGGTGAGTCTTCTTTTCGAGTTGGCAGGATTACTTCTTTCCGGGTCAGTGCTCTCATAACACGTCGAGTATGAGTTCCTTCTCTGGCAATCATTCCTAAAAGACATCTATACATAATCATGCATACTACAATAATCAATACAATCATTATTACATATTGTACAATTGATGATATCCAACCAGAGACTTGGATTCCTAGGGAGCTAAACAGTGCTCCTACCCAGTTATGTTCAGCTTCCTCCTGGACTTCATGCACTTTTGTTTCAATTTGTTCTAATTGGCTTATGTCTTTTTCTACTTCTTCTGTGACATTTGGGATATGTACGCAGCAATGGTCAACCTTTCCTTGGAGGTACCCACAGACTCCATGTTCTTTTAATAAAAGCAAATCTAATGCCATTCTATTTTGAATTGTCATTCTTGTCGTTGCCTGCAACTGTAAGTTTAGATCCCTAAATCCTTTCTTTGTAACTGCGGCTAGCCTCTCAGTTTGTCCTACTAATTTGTACAGCATCTCCCGGTTTCTTTATGTAGAAATTGGTGCAAACAAGGATTCCAATACCCATCCAAATTTAACTCCTGATGAGGGTTCATGCCATTCATCTTCATCTCCCAATCCTAGTTCTTCTGCCACTTCATTTGTTTCTCTCTTTGTTCGTGACTGCATCTCTTTCTGTGTTAATTTAGACTGTTTCCAAAAAGGGCAAAGTGTAGGGACTCCTAAAGTAATCTGTGTGACCGGGCCATTAATAGGCATATGAGTAGTCCACTATCCGTGCCCCATTACCCACACTGAATGCCCTGGACTCCTGATGGTAGTCGTCTGACAGTCTTTCCATGCCCCTTTTATTTCACCTGTTATTGTATGATTATACCTTTGACATTCACAGCCCCATTTTAATAGTATCCATACTGGCACTAAACCAATTTGGGATTCAGGGGTATCACAGGTGATGATTTTGCTACAATTCCAGCTAGGTGTGAGGGTCACTCGATCCCGTCTTACTGTTTCAGTTCCTAACACTCCTAGATGTCCTTGCTCTCTCTGGCCTGACCATTCGACACACCAATGTACTGGTCCTATGTAACTGTAAGGTTCTAACAAACTAGGACCCCAAATCGTTTTCCAATGTTCACATTCTTCCTTCCCTTCTTGACATACTATCTCATAAGAAAATTCTGTGACTGGTTTTTGTCTTTTTTGTCTTATGTCATAAGTACACCATCCTACATTCTTGAACCGTCCAATTCTTGTAAAAACTGGATTTAGTAATTTTAGGCACTCACTCCTTTGTCCCGGTGTTGACCATTTCCCTCGAACTGTATAGGTTTCCTCTATCATCTTAGTATGATTCCGTATTTCTTTATTACATCTTTTTGTCCCATTTATAGTTACTGGAGGCATTTCCCCAACGGGAATGATGCCCCATGGTATTGGATCTCCCGCCGCTTTAGGTAAAGGTAAACATGCAGTGATGGACGTAGTATTTTGTACTTGTCCAAAATCCCTAACTAATCCCACTATTAAATTCTCTTGTCCCAATTCTTGTTGTGTTTTTCCAGCATCTGTCACCTGCCATGTTCTCCCATTCTCTTTTAGAATACCTACATTTATGTTCCCATAATCAAAACTTTCTCTAATCCGCACAATGCATGAGAATTGTCCTACCTGATCAGCTTGCATATGAGATATTGTCAATGTGGTGTTACCTCTTTGCTGTTCCATATCCCAAAGTGTCACAATTCCTTCTGTAAATACCTCGTCTGTGGTGATTTGTCTCCAGGCTGCATGTACTTCTTTTAATCCAGTTCTCTGGTTGTCAGAAAACAAACAGGTTAAATTTACTCCCGCACCCTCAGGCACCATTACATCTGGCTCCGGAACTGTAATTTTAACAAACGCTTCTCCCACCTGCATTATACAGACTAATGTTAAAAGAACTAAGGCCTTGCCCTGAACACCAGCTTTGTTGCTGACAGAGGCTGTACTTCCCATCTTGACGGGACCTTCTTGATTCGAGTGTAGTGAATCCAGTTTTCGATCCCTTGGACTTTCACTGCCGTGTAGGTAGTCATGATCACCTGGTGAGGACCGTCCCATACTTCTTTCAAGGGTTCCGTATTCCAGTTTTTCACATATACTTGATCTCCTGGCTGTATGTCATGGACAGGATTCTCCAAGGGCAGAGGCCGGTTCCACTGCAATGCTCCTCGCAGCGCTGTAAGGACTTTATTTAAAGACAAAATGTAACTCAACAATACTTGATCTCCTACTAAGTGAGGGTCCCCTTTGTAGGTTGTAGCATGATATGGTTTGCCATACAAAATTTCGTATGGACTTACTCCTATCCTTTCTCTGGGTTTAATCCTGATTCTTAGCAAGGCTAGAGGTAGTGCCTGAGGCCACTGTATCTTCGCTTCCTGACAAATTTTCTTAATCTGCCCTTTTAATGTCTGATTCATCCGTTCCACTTGGCCACTAGATTGTGGTCTCCAGGGCGTATGGAGATGCCAAACTATCCCTAACACTCTGGCTACCTCTTGGACTACTCTAGCTACAAAGTGAGGTCCTCTATGTGAGGACATTCCTAATGGGATTCCAAATCTAGGGATGATTTCCCGTAGTAAAGTTTTAATTACTTCCTTTGCTTGGTTAGTCCTGCATGGGAAGGCTTCTGGCCACCCTGAAAAGGTACACACATACACCAGTAAATAACGGTACCCTTGTGCTTTTGGTAGCTCTGAGAAATCTATTTGCCAATAGTCTCCTGGTTGCGGCCCCACTTGTAACTTTCCTAGTTGTATTTGCCTTCGTGTCACTGGGTTATTTTTAATACAGACTGGACACATGGCGTTAATCCGTTTTGCCATTGTTAACATCCGATTGGAAATCATCTCACGTTTTAAAAATTGTACCAATGCGTCTGCTCCCCAATGGCACTTGTTATGTTCGATTTCTAAAATTGTTTTCATTACTTTTGTTGGCAGTACAACCTGACCTTCAGCTGTGACATACCATCCTTTTTCGTTCTTCTGGGCCTGAACAAATTGAGCAAGCTTCTCATCTTCATGTGTATACCATGGTTTCTGCTCAAGAAAAGAAGTGGCAGGGTTAATTCGCACTGGCAATAAAGCTAATTGTGTCCATACCTCTCGAGCAACCTGTTTGGCAACTCTGTCAGCCAGCTGGTTTCCTTGAAACGCTTTTCCCTCTTCCTTTTGATGTCCTTTTACATGCATCACTGCTACTGCCTGAGGTTTATGCACTGCTTCCAATAGTGCTAATATTTGTTCTTTGTGCTTAATTTCTGATCCTTGAGAATTCAACAGTCCTCTTTCTTTCCACAGTGCTCCATGTACATGTATTACTCCAAAGGCATATTTTGAATCAGTCCAAATGTTTACTCTTTTCCCCTGACTCAATTCTAAGGCTCTTACCAGAGCTTGTATCTCGGCTTTCTGGGCTGAAGTTCCCGGGGTTAAAGCTCGAGCTTCTATTATTTCTGTCAAAGTCACTACTGCGTATCCCGCATACCCGATTCCGTTTTCCACAAAGCTGGATCCATCTGTAAACAGTTCCCATTCCGGATTTTCCAAAGGCTCATCTTTCAGGTCCTTCCGGCTGGCATACACCTGTTCAATGATTTCTACACAATCATGTGTCAATTCGCCTCCTTCTTCCTGGCTGCTGCTCCTAAGAAGTTCTGCTGGATTGAGATGATTGGTTATTTTTAATTCAATGTCATCCTGTTCTAGGAGGAGTGCCTGATATTGTAACATGCGACTCGACGAGAGCCAATGCCCCCCTTTTTGTTCCAAAACTGCAATGACCATATGGGGAACAAATACTTCCATCCTTTTTCCCAAAGTCAATTTTCTGGCTTCTCGAATTAGGAGCACTGTTGCTGCCACAGCCCTAAGACAACTGGGCCATCCGGCACTTACAGAGTCTAGCTGCTTTGAGAAGTACCCCACCGGGCGCTTCCATGAGCCCAATTTTTGGGTGAGAACCCCTATTGCCAGTCTCTGTCTCTCATTTACGTATAGTTGAAAAGGTTTTGTGAGATCTGGCAATCCTAGTGCTGGGGCTTCCTTTAAAGCTTGTTTCAGACTCTGAAATGCCTTTTCTTGCGTTTGTCCCCACTGAAACACAGGGCTTTTGGCTGCTTCATACAAGGGTTTTGCTTTCAGTCCAAATTCCGGAATCCACAAGCGGCACCACCCTATCATGCCCAAAAAGGGTCTTAACTCTTGTGGATTTCGTGGTGTGGGTATGGTGCAAATTGCTTGTACTCGATTGATTCCTAACTTTCGCACCCCTTGTGAAATTTCGCAGCCTAAGTAAATCACTTGGGTTCTTACCAGCTGAGCTTTTTCTTTCGATACTCAGTATCCAGCCTGTCCCAGCATATTAAGTAATTCAATGGTGAGTCTAAGGCAAAATTCCTTTTCTGCGGAGGCTATAAAGATATCATCAACATATTGTAGGAGAACATATAAGAAAGGTGATTCTTTTACCTGAGTCATCTTCCATTCTTCTAACTCTCGAGCCAATTGATTTCCAAAAATAGTTGGTGAGTTTTTGAATCCTTGTGGTAGACGCGTCCAGGTGAGCTGCTTCTTGCGTCCCGTGTCTGGGTTCTCCCACTCAAAGGCAAAGTATTTCCTACTTTCAAGTGCCAAGGGGATACAGAAAAATGCATCTTTCAAATCAATCACTGTGAACCACTTAAACTTTTCCGACACAGCTGTCAACAATGTATACGGATTAGCTACTACTGGGTGTATATCTTTAGTGATATTATTAATCGCTCTTAAATCTTGAACTAATCTATACTTACCATTTGGCTTTCTAACTGGGAATATCAGAGTATTGAATTCTGACTCACATTCCTGTAAAATTCCTAAGCTAAGAAATTGTTCAATCATAGGTGCTATTCCTATTCGTGCTTCCAATTTCAAAGGATATTGTTTTACCCTTACTGGGGAGGCTCCTTCTTTTAGTTCTATTACAACCGGTTGTGCCGCTTTTGATTTTCCAGGTACTCCTGTTTCCCATACCCATGGTACTACAGCTTGCTCTATTTCTTGTGGTATTTCTACTGCTTCTACTTCTTTCACTACAAACAGCTTAGCAATATTCTCCTCGGGAAATTCCAATCTTACTCTACCTTTTTCAAATATTATCTTCGCTTCTAACATTGACAATAAATCCCTCCCAAATAGTGATTCTGGGCTATTTGGCATATATAAAAATCGATGGTCAAATTCCTTCCCCCCAAATTTTATATCTAATGGCCGCAAAAATGTTCGTTCCTCAACTTGTCCCGTAACTCCCACTACTTGAATAGTAGAATCACTCAAAGGTCCCATCTTAGTGTTGACAGCTGAGAATGATGCCCCAGTATCTACTCTAAATTCTAACGGTTCCCCATCTACTTCCATTATTACCTTTAAATCCTGGTCTAGTCAGCTCTGATTCTGGTAATTCCCCATCATAAAGGCCTGGGCGACACCTTGTGGATTTCCCGGGAAAGCACCTGTATTATTCATCAGTCCCTGATTTCCATCCCCACTGGCTATAATTCCTCCCCCAAAACCCATTCCTTGGTTGAGAGGACACTCATTTTTCCAATGTCCTCTATTTTTACATAGAGCACATTGATCTATCCCCAGCTGCATTCTTCCTCTTCCCATATTCAATTGTCCCATGAGTCCTCCCGCCCCCATTGGCATTTCCCCCTTTGCTATTCCTCTTCCACTTCCTCGTCCACGTCCACGGCTCCCTCCTCTCATATTATTTCCAGCCACTTGCTGTAACACCGCTAACATAGTAGCCTGTTGTTTCCTGGCCGTTTCTTTTTCCCTGTTATTATATACCTTCCACGCAACTTCCAATAGTTTATCTAAATTCCGAGTATCTTCTCCCTCCAATTTTTGTAATTTCTTTCTAATATCTTCCTGGGACTGCCCCATAAAAATTAATGCTAGCTGTAATTTTCCCAATTCTCCCTCAACTTCTAAATTAGTGTATCTACGAGCTGTCTCCTTAAGCCGCTCTAAAAAGGTTGATGGAGACTCATTCTTTTCCTGTCTGACCGAATATAACTTAGACCAATTCAAAGTTTTTGGTATTCCATTCTCTATTCCTTCTGTTAACAAATCCTGATAAGCTTTAAGTCTCCGAGACCCGCCCGTCGAGTTGGGATCCCACTCGGGATCTTCCCTAGGCACTAAGTCATTTACTGTACCATCCGCAAGCCGCAACCTAATCATTTCCCGTGCTTTCTCTGTCATGGCTTTAAACACCATTTCCTTTTCAGTAGAATCCATTATTGTGTCTAACAGAACTTGTAAATCATTCCAATCTGGGTTCTGAGTCTTAATTACCATTTTTACCACCCGCGCAGTTCGTTCAGGATCCTCCCGATACGCCCCCGCTGATTGTTTCCAAATTAGCAAATCATTCGGAGAAAAGGGAACTTTCACTATGACCCGTTCCCCCTGCGGCCCGACTGCTTCAAGCAGCGGAACCATTAAATGAGCACCTCCTCCCTTTTTCTTCCTTTCTACCTCCCACCGCCCTCTCCGAGTTCTTTCGCATAAGGGGGTTTGTGGTATATCTGTGGTTCCTATTTTTGTTTCTTGATCCTCCCTTTCTGCCTCTAACATACTTTCTCCACGTTCTTCCATCGGAGGGGCACTAGGGGCTATCAGCAAAGAAACATCCTCTTCAGGTTCCGAAAACTTAACTGAGCATTCCTTCTCTTTCTGCCACCCCTTACATCCTTCACAATTCAGGTTTAATGTTTTCAAAACCATGATCCCACACTCCTTTTGCCACTCTGGTTTATCTTTCAAATAATAAAAGAGGTCTAGGTACGGTATTTCATCCAATTTTTCATTACTTTGCAGGAAATGCATCAAAGGTGTAATAATGTCAGGATTCAGTGTACCGGTCCTAGGCCATTGCATACCATCGGGTTCATATAAAGGCCATACATGATTACAAAAATCAATCAATTTCCTTTTACTTAATTCTTGACCAAAGTTCCCCGCATTCCAGTGTTGTAATAAACAGCCCAATGGATTTCCATCCCGGAACTTGCTAGAGTTTTAAACGTTTTTAAAGGCATCATTACACTTTATTTTTTTTTTTTTTTTTTTTTTTTACACAATACACACCACACACAACACTCACACCCTTTCCAATACACACCACACACATCACTCACACCCTTTCCACAAACCTTGCCTTTCTGGTCTCTGCGAGTGGCAAGTGCTGAACCTGCGCAGTCACTGCTGCGTCTGACGGTCAGCGCCTAGGCTTTTCCACAACCTTAAAGACGTCTGTGACCCCCGTGCGGAAACGCCGTTCCGACTTAATTTGCAGGCCCCCCTTTCCCTCGATAAAAGGAATAAAGCACCTTCGGGCTTACCTCCTGGTCATCCGTCAGGCGCGGGGTTGGGCACGGGTTGATGTCCTCCCCAGAAATCACCTGGTGCCGGCGTGGAGTGGATCAGCCCACGAACCGCCCCTGCCGCCTCCGGAGTCCCATCTGGGGTGCCAGAAAACTGTTGCCCGATGCCCCAAACAGAACACAAACTAACAGAGTTAGTTTATGCGGTGCTTTATTCAGGGCCCGGGGAACCTGCGGACTAGCGTCCAAAGTCAGGGTCCCACAGTTCCCTTTTCGTCAGGTTTTTATACCTTTTTTACAAAGTAGTCTACGTGCAGAGGTACACATTCTTCAAGACAATACAGATACATAAATCTTGTAGATATCATTCCTAAAAGTTATAAATTTTGCATGCTTGTCTATTCAAAACTATAGGCTACCCCCTTTAATTCCCCCTTGCATGTTTTCCCATCACCAGAACCCTTTATTTATTATTATACTTTAGCCTTATCCTGAAAGTTTCTAAATGTTCTATATGCTCCACTAAATTCTTTAATTATCTTTAATTATTGTTTCCACAGTCCCCAGCTCATTCCCAGGGATGGTTCCCAGGGCCTGTCCGAGAACTGCAGTTTTCTAAGCCTTAGCATGACTACTACTATATCTACATTAGTCCTTTTTCTCATTATTTCGGTATCAATAGGGACCTTTGATTTCCCAGGTTTCTGGGTCCCTAATCAAAACTGGAGGATGTTGGGATAACTTGAATTGTTTACTACTGTTAAAGTGACGTACCACAGGTGGACTCATGTTCTGAAATGAACAATTCAGGAAATTGATAGTAAACATGGCTTTGAAGAGCTTCTGCTGTGGAGACATCCACGCAGTTGAATTGCTCTGTGTAGCCAAAACCTGCTTGAGCATCTGATTAGCTCGCTCAGCAACACCTTGGCCTGTGGGGGAGTGGGAGGTGCCAGTTTTATGTTCCACTCCCCACTGCCGGACGAATTCTAGGAACTCCTTGTACTTATACGCTGCGCCCTTAACAGTTTTGATTTCCTTAGGGATCCCCAACACTGAAAAGTCTTGCACTAGTTGTTTTTTGGCGTGCATTGCCCTTTCTCCTGCATGGGCAGAGGCAGAGACGGCGCCTGAATATGTGTCAATGCTTACATGCACATATTTGAGGCGAGCAAAACTAGCAATGTGTGTGATGACTGTCTGCCATACCTCACAACTGCCGAGACCTCGGGGGTTAACCCCCATGCCCATTGAGGGCATGGTGTGCAACTGACAGTTGGGACAGGTGGCCACAATGGCTAGAGCCTGACTCCGTGTTAGCTGGAACTGACGCATTAGACCTGGTGAATTTTGGTGATACTGCTGGTGGCTCAGCTTTGCCTGTTGGAAGATGTCAGGAAGGCATGCTTGTTCTGCTGGGGTTGCTTGTTCTGGTGGGGTTGCAAGGGAGTCTGCCTGACGGTTCCCTTCTGCAATTTTGCCTGGCAAACCTGTGTGTGCTCTCACATGCATCACATAGAACGGGTGTTCTCTAGGAGAAATCAAATAAATTAGTTTGGAAAGCAACCTGAAAAGCTGCTCGTTCTCGAAGTCTCTGAGCACTGCCTGCTCCGCCCTGGACACTACCCCCGCTGCATAGGCTGAGTCTGTTACCAAGTTGTTTTCCTCTGAGAACTTCTCAAAGGCTCTCACGACTGCTGCCAGTTCAGCTACCTGGGGTGACCCCTCCACAAACTCAACACCAGCTTCCCAATGCTGAGTCTGAGGATTTCTCCAAGTCATCACCTACTTGTGGGACGCCCCAGATGCATCCGTGAACACAGTGAGAGCTTTGAGTGGTCTCCCACTCCTCTTCTCACGAGGAATCAGGTGGAATTCCTCATTGAACAGCTTGTGAGATGGGGCATGGACTGATATTTGTCCTCTGTAGGTGTCCAGGGCTAATTGGAGACTGGCATTGCTCTGGAACAAGTGCTCATATATCTCTTTAGTCAATCTTTCAGGAGAGTTCCTTCCCTCCTCAGACAGTTTAACAGGGAGGTGAATACATGTGAAGTCACAACCAGCTAGTTCATACAGTCTCATCCTTGCTTTCCGAATCAGCTGAGCTATCATTTCCTGTGGCTTAGTGATAGTTTTGGATCTTTGGTGGGAGAGGAAGACCCACTCTATGATTAAGAGTGACTCTCTCTGCCCCTGGATCCATTGGAATATTAACCCGTGTAAGCGTGGCAGTTTTCCTAGGACAATGAATTTGAAGGGCAGCTCGGGCTGGTAACGGTGAGCTTGCCTCTCTCCTAAAGTCTTTTGAACCTTTTCGATTGCAGTCTTTCCCTCTGGGGTCAGTTCCCTGGGAGAAAGCAGCTCTCTCTCCCCCTTCAATAAATTGAAGAGAGGTTCTAGGTCCTCATTAGTGAGGCCTAGCCAGGGCCTAACCCAATTCAATGACCCACACAGGGAATGGAGATCTGCTAAGGTTTTTGGATTACAATTAATTTCCAATTTCTGCGGAACAATGGTCCGTGCAGAAATTTCCAAGCCCAGGCACTTCCAAGGTGGCATCCTCTGGACTTTGTCCTCCTGCAATTCAAATCCAGCAGAGGTTAAAACTTTAACCACTAGGTCAAGTGTGTCTTGGAGTAGAGAGTTATAGGGGGCACACACAAGCACATCATCCATGTAATGAAGGATGATGGCCTCCCCTCTCTGGGCAAGCACCTGGCACAACAATGAAGCCACATGGCACTGGCAGATGGAGGGACTACATTTTAATCCCTGGGGCAAAACCTTCCAGTTGTAGCGCTTCATTGGGGCTTCTGGATTTATGGCAGGGACCGAGAAGGCGAACCGTGGGGCATCTTCTGGGTGTAGAGGAATGTGGAAGAAACAGTCCTTGATGTCTAGAACAGCCAATTGCCAATCTTTAGGAAGCATTGTTGGAGAAGGCATTCCAGGTTGGAGAGACCCCATCCATGTCCTCAATTACTTTGTTTATTTCCCGGAGGTTGTGGAGAAGCCTCCACTTGTCCTTCCCCGGTTTCTTTATCACAAAAACCGGGAAATTCCACGCACTTGTAGTCTCCTCTATGTGGCCTTTAGCCAATTGCTCCTCCACAAGCTCCTCAAGGGCCCTGAGCTTCTCCTTACTCATCGGCCACTGTGCTACCCACTTTGGGGTATCATCTAGCCATTTCAACTTTTGGGTAGGGCCCTGTACAGTGGCCGCCTCTAAAAATCCCGAGGAGTCTTAGGAATAATCAATTTTACCCCCCACTGGGACATGGTGTCTCTCCCCCATAGAGGGCATTTATAGTCTGTAACAAATGGACGGATGCTAGCCAATTTTCCATCCGGCTCCTAAATTTGTACGATTCTTTTTGATATTTTTGCCAATTTTACTCCTCCTACACCTTGGATTTTGCCTGCCACAGGCTGAAGTTCCCAATGTGACGGCCACATCCTTTCGGGTATGATAGTCACATCAGCACCTGTGTCCAGTACGCCCTCCACATGGAGGTGATCTCATCCGCGGGTTAGGTTGCATGCCAGAGCAGGTTTGTCCTCACCCACCACTTCTGCCCAGTAGACTTCAGATGATTTTCCATCTACTGGGAAGTCTGCTGGAACAGGAATGGCCTGGGCAAGGATTTGTCCCTCAACCAGGTAATATGGTGGTAGAGGACATCATGCCAGGAGAATGAGGCCAGTTATGCTTCCCTTGATGGTCATGGGAGCTACCTCAATCTCTGGGGGTGTGTGTGCTGTGTCCCCGACAACAAAGTACTCACTGTCCAGTTTCATGTGGTTTAACGTCACGTCCTGTGTACTGTTAGGTAAGTCCACTGTAATGACTGTCCAATCAGGTGACCTGAAATGAAAACCTTTGTTAGTCACAAGCCTAAAACCGCCTAGTGGCTTCCAAACCTTGTTAATTGAACATTTAATATTTTGATTGCCATGCATCCCCACACCCTCTATCCCATCCTCCCCCTTTTTGTTTATTAAGAGAGAGTCCTTTGCGCGTGCGGAGCCCGCCGCATTCATAGCCGAGCGCGCTATTGTGTTAATGGCAGGTACGGGCTGTAAAGCTAGTTTTTTTGTTTGTTGGTCTTCTTCTGTTTCTGGTTGTGTGGACAGTCTCTGGCGAAGTGTCCTGGCTGCTTGCACTGGAAGCAGAGGATGTGCTGCAGCTGCTCTGGTGACATTGGTTGCTTCTTGGCTTCTGGTGTTACAGCTGCCATGGTCTTTGGGTGTGCCAGTCCTGGATTTCTCTCGTGTCCACTGAGCAGTTCTGCTTTCCTGGCGCAGGCTTCTATCATCTGTGCTAAGCTAGGTGCTGGCTCGAGGGGAAGGCCAAGAACAACCCAACGGCAGGTTTCATTAGCATTCCTCTGAGCCATCTCTTTAATTAATTCAGTTTGTACCCCTGGATCAGACACCTGTCTTTCCACTAGCGCACGAAGGCGGTCCACAAACTGTAAGAAATTCTCAGAAGCAAACTGTTTAATGTTAACATAACTGCCTCTAGTATCTACTGTTGGTAATTGATTAAAAGCCTTTTCTGCAACATTGCATATTTTATCCAGGACAGACTTGGATAGTACTCTGGTTTGGCTTTCGGGGCAATGCCAATCCTTTTCCCCACATAGGTGTTCATATGTTATGTCATTATTATCAGCATCTTTTGCATCATCTGAGCTTTTTAAAAGCTCTAGTAAAAGCACTTTCAAAGATCTTTTCCACAGGCTTACCCATAGATCATATTCTGAAGGAGTTAACAGACATCGGAAAAGCTCTTTGATATCATATGGAACCAGTTCGTTTGAGTTAAAGGTGGCTCTCATCATGCCTTTAAAGATGTCCCTATTTCAACCAAATTCTCTCTGTAATTTACAAATTTCTTTTTTATCTTGGTAGGACAAAGGTTGATAACTTCTTCTACCATTCCTCTTACCAAGATAAACTACAGGAGCAACTGATGGTATATACTCTTTTTCCTGGTGTTGACTTTCAGGGCTGGGCATCCCCCCCCCAACCGGACCCGGGGGCTGCCCACCCCCCCCCACCACGGGGACACCATCAGTCCCGCAGGGGCTGTGAGATGATCCCTCCCCACCCCCACCGGCACTGGCACTGAAACTAGCAGGGGCTCCACTGCCCTCCCCCACCCCGCAGCAGCTTGGAGGGAAGGAATGTGAAACCGGAGCGGGGGAGGGGTGGTGGGATTCAGGGTTGCGGCACCTGTGGGCGGGGTCGCTGGTTGCCGTGCAGGGCTGGGTCTTGGATGGGGGAGGGGGCAGTGGAGCCGAGGGCAGGGATGGGTTATGGCAGGGGACAGGCTTAGGGGCAGCGTCCGGAGGGTGAAGGGGGTTGCGGGATGATGGAGGAGACACGTGGCTGCCACCATATGGGACCCCCCCCCTACGGGCTGTATCGCATGGCCAGAGCTATCTGGGACCCCGACACCTTCAGGTGTAGCCACGTGGCCGTTGCCCAGAGGGGAAGGGAACAAGGAAGGAGTGCTGACAATTTTCGAAAAATTATCAGAACCGGGATACCGGGGAGGACCCATGGACTCAGAGCAGCCACAGCAGTGCTGGGAGCCCTGCACCCCCCAGGGAGACCCGTGGGTCCCCTCCAGCTCTGGGTTATAGGGTTTTGGGGAAAGGGAAGGTGAGTCTGAACCGTTTTGCTGCTGCTGTCTGTTGTTTTCTGTCTGAATTAAAAGTTTCCGAATTTGTAAAAACTTCGGGAGGAATACAGAAGCTGTTTTATCTCCATTTTCCACTTTTAAAGTTAATAAATCCCCTATTTCATCCCAAAATGAAATCGAATTTATATTTTGCAATTCAAAGTCAGATTTTTCAACAGACAGCCAGCTGGCAAAACGGGCTAATTTTTTCTTAGATATTAAAACATTTCCTGAACTTAATATTTCCCTTAGTTGGTTTCTTATACTCTTTTGTAAGGCAGATTGCTGTAAGCCCATGATGTTTAGCAATTTGCCACTAAATCTACCCCACTACAGTTAAAAACACAGGAAGACAGTTAGTTGTTAAGACGTGCTAGGTACACTATGGTTTTCAGGCTTTACCAGATGCGGAGCCGATGTTAATTTCGCCGTTTCTGTCGGTAAAACCCACGTGGCACCCGCGCCGCTGTAGGGACCGACCCCGCAGCAAAAACCCACAAAAACCGCAAAAAAACGCAAAAAAACCTCCGTGCCACCGGTTTGAAACCGATCAAAGCTGCCTGCCTGCCACCGCTCCGTGTCTCTCCTCGAGAGCAGCGCCACGCCAACCAAATGCCACCAGTGAGACCCCCACACGGAGCTCCAGGAACCCACCCGCTGCGAAAGGAGGCTTCCAGTCACCTTTTTTTTTCTTGCAGGCAGAGGGGTCTGAGTAACTGTAGTGTGTCTACTTCCAGAACCGACCTCCGTGGGCTTCTGACAGGCTCCCGGTTCGTGCTTAAAAGTCTTCGAACTGCACAAAATGCAGATAAAAGAAATTTAAGCTAGTTGATCAGCTCCAAGGCTTTCTGAATCCTGAAAATAGGAGTCACAGCTGAACGTGGGGTGCTCTGTAGAGACCATTCACGTTGGGCGCCGACTGAGGCTTTTTCTCGGCCCTAAAATGGGGTTCTTCGCCCTTCCTCCGATCGAGCTCAGGTGTTAGGGTGATGGCTCCCGGGGCCCTTTCCTCAGGGACGTAAATAAGATAACAAAAGAGGATCTTTTCCCTGATGAAGTTACAGGGTTTATTTCTCGTGGGTAGCGAGGAAAAGAGGGAGAAAGAGAAAAAGAGGGAAAAAGAGACAGAGGTCAGGGGGCACAGATCTTTTCTAGGGTCTGAAAAGGGTGTCAGAGAGAAAGTGGATCCCAGCCAGCCCTGTATGGCCAGGACGGGAGAGGGACCAAGCTACAGGGCATAGCAGGGTTCACGGAATGTACCATTTACAATGCATCTAGGAAATGCAACAGTCTTTCCTACCTGCTCGATCAGAGGTACATTAGAAGAGCAGTATGGACCTGAGGGGCAGATGCACATACCTTCACAGACTTGGCAGTGGGACTGTGGCTAGAGCTGGAGGTTTGATATTCTTCCTGATAATTTGAGCCGTTAAAACAAAGCCAGAGGTAACAGACCAAGTGAAAATACAATGCCATGTTGCAGAAAGAGAATATTACCTATCTGAACACCTACATAAATTCCCCATCATTCTCTTTGTTTAGGAGACCAAGCCAATGTCCGTGTAAATGAAAACAAGTGTGAATATTGATTTTTCTTGAATCAAGACTCCGCTCTATGTCCAAGTCAAAGGCCAATAAACCAGAAAGGCTCCGCTGAGCAGAGTGCAGAACTAACATGGAAGACAGTAATTTGACCTCTTATGTAAGCAGTTTTGGAATGGTTCCCCATCCAAAAGGAAAGATGTCAAATGCTGCTTTGGAAATATTTTAACTTCTGTGCATTTCTTTCTTTGTAATGAACTAATCTCTAACAAGCCAGGACGTGATTGTGTTCAGTAGAAACAGATCAATGGCAACATTTAGCCCAAAGGTTTTATGAGATTGATCAGGAAGTTCGATTTAGATTTAAAGGCACTGTAGTCATATTTAATTTTATTTCTCTCCGTACTTGAGTCTCTTAAACAGGGACCTTCAATTGGACAGGAACGGGACACTGAAGCAAATTGTAATGGATGACGTAATGGCTTACCCGGAAGCATTTCGTGGGAATTGATTTCTTCTAGGTATCCATCAGCCAGCATTTTAGTGTTTAGGGAATCTTCAAATAGGAAAAAGAAAAATTCCCGTTGTTTTAAAACCTGACTGCTACATTAATTTTTCACTTTTGAGAAAATTTTCATGACCTTTAAAATTCAGAGTATATCAAGTATTGTTTCAGCCATTGAAGAAAGTGCTTTTGAAAGAGATAGGAGAGGGAAACCAAAACATTTCTCAGAGCCACACTTTCAACTCTGTCCTTGTTACAAATGGCACTTGAGCAAATTCATTTACCTTTGGAACAGAAAACGACAAGGTAACAGGCTTATCATTACGGATTTGAGTGTTCCAGGTCCTTTAGATAGTAAGTGATCTATTCAAGATGATCTCTTACTGAAATAGATCCATTTTGACAAGGGAAATGGATTTCTTAGAAGAAAGCAAATCCCTATGTTAAAACGGTGTGGTGGGTGTTTTTTGTTGTTGTTTAGCTTTTAGAACTTGCAAGGCACAATCGACTTCATAGTTCGAGATCCAAATAAGACCACGACATTCCAAACAGCTGTTTCTTTTTGTTTGTTTTTCAATCTGTATATCTTTGGATTGTAACCAGTAGAACTGTGCTTGAACTGGAAAGAAGTAGCTGAGGTTTCAGAAGTGGAACATACGGTGGAACAGTAAGCTGTGAGCATTATGCAAGGAGAGGAAAGAGGGGGAAATGGTAAGAGTTTCCTGAGTCGGAAGGGACCCCTAGGGATTGTCAAAGTCCAACTCCTGGCCCTGCACAGACACTCCAACAGTCCCACCCTCTGCATCCCTGAGAGCATTGGCCAAACGCTCCTGGATCTCTGGCAGCCTTGGGGCTGTGCCCATTGCCTGGAGAACCTATTCAGTGCCTGACCAGCCTCTGAGGAAAAAACCCTTTCCCTGATAGGCAGCCTAATCGTCCCCTGACACAGCTCCTGGCATTCCCTTGGCTCCTGTCCCTGGTTGCAGAGAGCAGAGAGCAAAGCTGTCCCTGTGCTGCCCTTGAGAGGAGCTGAGAGGTCCAAAGTGAGGTGTGAGCTCAGTGTCCTCTCTGCAGCTAAACCAAATGCCTTCAGCCACTCTTTGTATGGCTTTCCCTCCAGCCCCTTCACTATCTCTGTGTCCCTCCTTTGGCCATTTCTCCAATAGCCTGAGGTTTTTCAAACGGTGTGGCATCCAAAATTGCCCCCAGGGCTTGAAGAGAGCGCAGTCCCAGCCCAGAGCAGAGCAGGACAATCACCTCTCTTGAGTTAGGGGTGCCACAAGATAGGGAAAGTTGTCAAAAATCAGCTGGAGAAACAAATCTAACAGAGAAACAGGTGATATAGGCACATGAAATGGAAGAACTAGGGGAAGAAGAAGATGAGGAGAGGATTCCTTGTAAAAGTGAAGAAAATGAGCATGCAGAACAGGGACTAAGCATTATGCAGGTAAGTGAGCAAGAGAATAATTTTGAAAGTGAAGGCAGTTTTGTCAAAAAGAAGGAGGAATAGCAAGTCTTTTTGCTGAAAATTAATAGAAAGGTATTTTCCGTTTAGTTTGTATACGAAGCGCTGAGGGCTCTAGATCCTTTTGTGGGAAAATGGAGTGTGTAAAGTTGCCAATCATTTTGGAGCGAATTTGGAGGGTTTTGGGGTCCCAGGTGAAATTTGGGTAGAATTCTGGGGATTTGGGGGTTCCCAGGTGAATTGGGGGGGGGAATCAGGGGAGATCCAGGTGAGTTTTGAGGGGTCCCAGGTTGATTTTGGGGGAGAATTTGTGGAATTTTGGGGGATCCCGGGTAGCGAGGTTTGGGGTTGTGTTGGTTTGAAAGTAAAACCAGTGAAAGACTCCAAGTCAGTCATACAATTTTATAGGAGAAAAGAGAAAAAATAAAATAAGTGCAATAATATATAAGAAAACCACCAACAAAGTCAGAAATACAACCTGACACCCTGTCAGGCAGGGTGTTGGTTGTAGTCCGTTTAAATGGTGGCTGCAGTCCTCCTGGATGACAGATGTGGTTCAGTTGAAGCAGTGCTCCTGTAGAAGGTGCAGTTTTCCTCCGAAGATCCAGCGATGATGTGGAAAAAGGTCCGACTTTCCTCTGGGATCCAGTGGAAAGGACTGACTTGGTGTTCCAAATCTGAGTTTTTATCTAGGTAGGAAATGTTTGTCTCCTCCCCCTGGCTGGAACATCTCCCAAAGGGATGATGTAATCTTATCAGTCACACAATAGGACTTAATGGCCCATTAACAGAATCTGTCTTCTGGAGGAAGGATGGGTTGTGAAAAGATAACGATGATCA
This sequence comes from Sturnus vulgaris, assembly GCF_052056855.1. NCBI lineage: Eukaryota > Metazoa > Chordata > Aves > Passeriformes > Sturnidae > Sturnus > Sturnus vulgaris. Next base: position 30,699,954 of record NC_142282.1, on the reverse strand, counting down.
TCCCCCTGATCTTATTAGATGGCACATCAGCAAAGGATATCTCCCACAGAGATAAGGATCACCACCCGTCCCACATTTTAACAGATCTTGATAGAATACACATTTTTGCATTGTACCCCAGGACAGGGGTGAATTTGTGGAATGTGGGGAGTCCCAGTTGAATTTTAGGGTGAATTTGTGGAATTCTAGGGATCTCAGGGGAATTTTGGGGGAATTTGTTGAATTTTAGGGTATACATGTGAATTTAAGGTTTCTCAGGTGAGATTTGGGGACGCCAGGCGGATTTTGGGGTGAATTCTGTCGATTTTGGGGTATCCAGGTGAGCATTTGGGAGTCGTGGGAGAATTTTGGGATGAATTTGGGGGGATGCAGGTGGATTTTCCAGGGAATTTTAGTGATTTTTGGGAGTCCCAGCTGGGTCTTGGAGTGAATTTGGTGGATTTGGGGGTATCTGGGTGGGTTTTGAGGGGGATTGGAGACATTTTGTGGCGAATTTGGGAGGTGTTCGAAGGACTGGGTCTTGGGGGTAATTTGAGGGATTTTGGGGGTTGCAGGTGGGATTTTGCGGTGAAGCCCTGGGATTTGGTGGTTCCCCGTGAATTTTGGGGTGAATTTGTGGAATTTTGGGAGTTGCCAGGTGAGTGCTGGGCATCCCAGGGGGGACTTCGGGGTGAATTTTGGGGATTTTGGGTTTCCCAGGTGAATTTCTGAGGTGAAAATTTTCAAAAAGGTTTTTTTTGAAAACAAATTAAAGCCAGAAGATTTTAGAAAATTAATAGATGTGTTGCAAGTAGCTAATATGCAGACAATACACAGCGAGACAAATCATGGGAAAAATACAGTGGTAACACATGAGTGTGTGAGGATGGGATCAGTATAGCTAAGGCTCAGTTGAAGCTGAATTTGGAAAAGCATGCCAAAAATAAGAATAATAAAGGCACCTATGGGTATTTCAGTGGGAAAAGGAAGATGAAAAGTAACCTATCACACCTCCCCTATTCCCCCCCACCCCCATAAGCCAGACAGGACTAGTGACAACAGACAAGGAGAAGGCTGAGGTACTCAACAAGTTTTGGCCTCAATTTTTACTGCCAGTCTCTATTTCCACATCTCTCCCCTTATTGGACTGGTGGACTTGATTCTAAGCCATAGTAGCAGGTCAACTTTCAGACCACTTGAGGAACCTGAGCGTGCAAGACCATGCGACCCACCCAGAGGCATGTCAGGGCACTGAGAGAACTGGCATCTGTAGTTGCTAAGGTGCTGCCTCCATCATATTTGAGAAATCAAGGCAACCAGCTGAAGTCTCCAGACACTGTGTTGTATTGACTCCAATACTCTTGGTCTTTTTTGTAAATCTTAGAGCTCTGAGTCAATTTCTGCAGAGGATTCCTAATGCAGTTTCAAAAATGGAATCTTTGTTATTGGTCCTCATGTTGATCTTGGATATTTCCATTTTCTGCACTCCTATATTTTCAAAACATTTGTAATGACTGAAAAGAAAGCTGAGACGAGGCATTATGCTCTTTCCATTCATATAAATGGACCAGTGTTCTTTTCAGATAAATATGTTTTTGCTGTGTCTAAGCACATGTGCATGCCTGTGTTTGATTTATGTGTCCAGGTTTTGGCAATGGGGCAGCCACAGGGCCGTCCTGTGACAATGGCCCAGGTGCTGCCCTGTCCCGCTTTCTTCCAACTGGCTCCACTTCAGGATGTCCTCCCTGCTGAGAGAAGAGGCTGGGACAGCACCTTTAGAGATGTGACTTTCTGGGTTTGTTTTGTTTTGTTTTGTTTTGTTATTTCTAAAGTTACTAAAAACCTTCACCCTGATTTTTGATGTGTTGGGTTTGGGTTTTTTCCAGTTTTGGGTGGCTTTTCGTGGGCTTTTTTTGTGGGCTTTTTTGTCTCTTTGGGGATTATTGGTTGGGGTTTTTTGTGTGTTTTTTTGTCTCCTTGTTTGTATGTTTGTTTGTTTATTGCGGTTTTGTAGAGTTTTTTAAGCAAATTCATTGGAATACTGATTAGTCCTCCACTATAGTCTCCTGGATTCACCTGAGACTCTTCCTAGGCATCGCCCTGATCCTTTTTGCAATAAGTCTCACATCATTCTCCTGAAGAAATTGTCTGCTTATGGTTTGGATGGGTGGGCTGTTTGCTGGGTGACAAACTGGGTGATGGCCAGGCCCACAGAGTGGTGGGAAATAGAGTTCATCCAGCTGGTCCCCAAGGCTCAGTCTTGGGCCCAGTCCTGTTTAATATCTTTATCAGTGATCTGGACAAGGGGATAGAGTACACGCCCAGGAAGTTCACAGATGATGCAAAGTTGGCTGGTAGTGTTTTTTTCTTCTGGACGACAGCAGGCTCTGCTTCTTCTTCCTCCTGTTCTGAGGTCGCTGCTCCCTCTTCATCCCTCATTAAGTGTGCTGATTTTGTCACTTGGATGAGAAAACAAACAATTTTAGCAACAATACTAGTGGCAGGGTACAAGAAAGGAAGTGTTCACATGAAATCCCCCCACCAACAACAGACAATACCTGATGGCTCCTCTGCCCAGCTTACTGACTACACCAGAACCCATTGTCCCCCAAAGATACTCCCTTCTCCCTGCCCCCAGCCATGATGTGAGATGGAATAGAATAACTAAGATTAAGATTCTCCCTATGTAACTCCATCATACTTCGATTCTGGGAAATAAAATTTCTTGAAAAAAAAAGCCAAGTGGGGAGCAAAGTGATACTTAAGAGCGGTTTACTGAAAGCGGATATCTGGTGAAAAAAAGTCCAAGAGTGAAGGAATAACAGGGAAAATGAAACTAAGGAAGGAAATCAATCTCAGCTCATCATTTCAGAAGCTAACAAGTTGTCATTGCAATGATGTATAAAGTGAGAAATAATAAATATGTCTGCTCCAAAATCTAAAATATGAATTTATTGCATTCTGTCTTTCACGGAATCAGACAACAGTCTGTGATTAAAGATCATCTAGTCCAACTTTCTTGCCAGGTAGATCTTACAGTAGATGAAATTGTTCTAGACTAGCCAAACTGATAAGGAGCACTCTCAATGATGGGGTATCCACAACTTCTCTGGAACACCCGTTTGAGTGTCTCACCAGCTTCATTGTAGAAAAGTTTTTCCTTTCAGCCAATCTAAACCTAGTCTCAGTTTGAAAGCATGGCCCCTTGTCCTGTCTCTGCAAACCTTCCTAAAAAGTCTTTCTCCATTTGCCTTATACCCTCTTTACATATTCAAAGGCCACAATACTGTCTCTCCAGAAACCTCTCTTCTCCAGGCTAAAAGATCCTACTTTTCACAAGAACCAGGTCATAAACTGAGATGGAAGACATCTCAGGAGATCAGATCATCCAACAGCTCAGCGTAAGAATAGCTCTGAAGTCAGATCAACTAGCTTAGGGCTGTGTCTGTTTGAATTTTGAAAATTACCAGGAATTGAAATGCTTCAAGGAAGAGAACTCTGGGTGGCTCCAGAAACAGCCTGAGAAACTCGAGCAAACTCAAAACCTCAGAAACTACCACTGCTTTCTCTCCCTCAGCCCAAGCAGTCACAAAGAAGAAGTGTTCCCAGCAGGCTGGGATAGCACACGTATACACTACATGACAGGCATCGCCAGCAGCCACATCCTGCTCCTTTCTGTGGCTGGCAGGAGTGAGACTGGATGTTTACATGTGGGCAAACTGGGTCCCTCCAGCAGCTCAGACACTCAGCCTGCCCAGTGACCCCACTGATTTCCAGTATTCGCACTGTCCCAATGTCACAGCACTACTCCGCTTGCTGGCACAGACCATCACATGCCTCCAAAATCAGTCAGGACTCCCCTGGTCCCACTGCACCCCAATTGTTCTCCCCCAGGCCACTGCCATTGTTCACCAACTTCTCCACTTTGATCTTTGCTGGTGCTCTCAACACTGGCACACCCAGATGTTCTGCAGCTGTTGTCTCCGGGTGGAAAGGACTTGTAAAGCCATGTTTCCTAAGAGGACTTCCACAACCTTTCAAAGCAACCTTTTCTGGGGTATGAACAATCTCATTCAAATGTCAACATTTCTTTTCCCATATGTGAAATCAGAACGTCCTTCTTCCGGGCATGCCCAAAACAAGGCACAAACTACATTATCCCTTCTGTTTCACATGCTGACTTGTTTGTAAACAATGTTAGGAGAATACCTGTTTTGATCCAAGCTAATCTCTGGCCCTTATAGTGCTTTCGGTAGTTAGTTTTGCTTTGCTATTTACTTGATGTCCCATTGAATTGTTGAATCATAAACAGACTATTTGTCTGTATAGCAGCATAGCAGTGATGAATAAATGCAAGTACCATCTGCTCCTTTACCAACTTTTCCATTTGCATATTCACAGTTGGGGGATTCTGTATTTTTTCACTTGCCATAAATTCCGTGCAGGATGGAAAGTAGATATGTAGAAGGAAATCACATGATATATGTGATATCATATGTGATATCACGTAGAAAAAAATACTGATCAAGTATTACTTGGATAAAAACCAGAAGTGAACACTAGCCACTTTGTGTTGCTCATTGTCCAAAGGAAGACTGCCACATTTCTGACCTGAAACTCTGAACTACACACTTCTTTTGCATGAGCTTCCAGTCCTTGACTCTCCCGAGCCATTTCAGTTGATGCCATTTTTCTTTCTCAAGCTCTGATATCATTCGATTCAAGAGTAGCTTGGCAGTTGCCCTCTCATTATCCAGCAGTGCACTCTTTACATTCTGTGTATTAAAAAATAAAACCAGAAGTAGAAGAAGCATACAACATGCAAAAACAAACAAAAAATTGTCTCTTCTACAGAAAATGAGGGGAGAAAAGAACACAAATGATAACCAATACCCTGCCAAGTAGAAATTTCTTCTATATTTCAGTGATTGATAGGCAGAAAAAATGAATTTCATTTGGGGAAAGAAAAACATTCTAGGAATATTCAGACTGCTACCTTGCCCCAGGTAAAACATTTACAATGGCCTTAGCGTTAATGAGCTTGTGAACATCAGCTGCCAAGAGGAAGGATATTTCCTCCAGTTTCACAAAATACTTGGTCAGTACATCTGCTATCTGTGCAATCAAAAAATACAGAAAAGCAACAACAATGAAAAGCAGAACTCAAATATCAATTTTCCAAGTTAAAACCTACATGAACAAGACAATTTTTCCATTCAAGTGAATTCGATTTAATTAATTCATTAACTACATAAGTATCATTCTCACGTTCAAGAATAGAATTCAAAGAATCAACGTTGCTTCTTCTGAGATATTCAAGCTTCAGTAGATCCCAACTTCAAATCTATTAGGACAGCATGAAAGCAATACCAGCTACATTTAGTACATGTAAACTACAAAGACATCTAGAACACCTCTAAAAGATGAACAAACACATGAACTTCCAGGAAGACGCTAGCAAGAAACGTGGATATTAGCTTTATCTGCCCAGTGCTTTTCCCAAAAGCTTGGGCAGTCCTTTGCGTCAGTGAGAGTCTCTGTCTCATTATTCAGCAGCTGGCTTAGGGTAAAAAAGGATGCATGCAATCACTTCATTCCTGTTCATAACATAAACTTACTGCATCATCATGGAAGCCATTTACTTGGAAATATAGCCTAAAAAATAGGTGTCAGACTGGGTACATATCTAGGTTGCTATGAGCAAAACCAATATCTTTTTAACAGGAAAGCCATACAATATGCCTGCCATGGCAAATATTAGTCTACTAGCCCTGCACTTAAACAGGCAGTGAGCAGCTCATTACACCAAATTTACGTTTGGCAAGGAGACAGTCTATTTATTACAAGCCCCTAGTTCTAGAACCAAGAATTCAGGAGTTGCTCATTCCCAATGAAAATCTGTCCATTTCATACCTTTGGGGTTTTATGCTTCTGTTCTTTACCTGCCTTGAGTGTGGCTTTCTTGTGAAGTCACTGATGGGTGTTTTTCCAACACATTTCGACTGATTACATGGTAATTGCATGGCATCAGCAGACATCTCTGAATGTCTCTTTAAAGTATGCTTTTTACTCTTCTTAGAGGACCTTGTCTTCTTCTTTCCTTCACCCAAAGGTGGGCTAAGTGAGCCTTCAAAGAACCATCATCTCAACAATTAGAATTCTTTCAAACCTACTGAATGGAGAACAGCGAAAAAAAAATTATAAAAACTAGTAGGCAAAAGACAGCAGAAGAGAAAGGTAAAATCATGAATCCTACATGCCACATGCATAACTCTCTTCATTCTAGGCTATTTTCAAAATGAGGAAAAAAAAAATCATCTTTTCGTCAGAGAGGAAAAGTGGAGTAACTGGATTGTGTTGCCTTGCTTACAGTTACCAGAAAAGTCAACAGCAGAGTTGAAAACTCCTGAAGCTGGCTAACTACACCTCTAAATGTTTTACTACTGTGTTATGATTCTGTCTTCAGTTAATAGAACCTGATATACAACAAAGAGATGGGAGCACATGGAGATGCATTGGAGAGCCTACGCTGGAGGTAACACATTCATTTTTTACTCAAACAAATCCAAATTAGAAATGTTGAAAATGACCTGGGGCCATTTCAACAGCCAGCAAACTGACTAACACAACCAACCTTTGGCTTTTATTCCATCCTTTGCTTGTTTTACCTGGGCCTTGAAGATCTGTCTGCAGCCTTCCTCTCTGCAAATATATCACACTCGTCCTATTGAGAAGCCATGGCTCATCACAGCTGCTTGGCGAGGCCTGCTTCCAGATGAACTGGCAACTACAAGCTGGGAGCCAAGAGATACAACACTTCACTTGGAAAAGGGCCTTCCATGAATCCTAGAATCCCAGAATGGTTTGGACTGGAAGCGACCTTAGAGATGATAGATTATCTTCTTCCCACATCCTGACATGGGCAGGGACACTTTTCCACTAGTCCAGGTTGCTCCATGTCCACTCCAGCCTGGCCCTGGACACTTCCTGCCATGGGGCTCCCACACAGCCTCTTTGAGCAACATGTGCCAGGCCTCAGCACCCATACAAGGAAGAATTCCTTTCCAATATCCCATCTACCCCAGCCCTCTGGCAGTTTGAAGCTATACCCCCTTGTCCTGCAAGTCCAGACCCTTTTCCAAAGTCCCTCCCCAGCTATCTTGGAGCCCCAGCAGGCCCTGCAAGGGGCTCTAAGGTATCCCTGGAGCCTTCTGTTCTCCAGATTGGACGCCCTCAGCTCTCCCAGTCTGTCCTAGAGCAGAGAAGCTCCAGCTTTAAAAGCAGCTTAGCAGCCTCCTACCCGTGAAACTCGATGCCACTGCTGGCCTTCCGGGCCCTACGGATATCGCTTCCGGTGTCGCTCGGGGTCACTTCCGTCTCTCTCCCCGCTCCCCATGGGGCCCTCAGGCGATGCCGTTCAGCTGCCACTCCTGCAGCTGTCAGACCAACGGGGATCGGGCAACCGGCCCAGCCACATCCACAATCCAGAGTGTCCTCGGTGGCTGCTGCAGGCTCATGGCGCCCCACACACCCGGAAGCAGAGCTCCGGAACTGAGGATCATAGCCCCACATTTGTGTTCGTCTCTGCACAAGGCAGGCCGGACTGGCCATGCCCGGACTTTTCAGTTCAGCACGAGAATGAGAATACACCCGCACCATGGGGGAGGAATCCTCTAAAGACTCCCTCATACGTGGTCTATCTACATTATGCCTAGGCACTTGCCATTCCTGAGGCTTCACGAACGCCTTTTTTACCTTGAAGGTAAGAAATGCCATTGTTCTGGTGTGCAGCTGAAGGTGCAGCACAGGCAGGCCTAGGCAAGACCTGGGGCAGTGCCCTTCCTCACACCTTCGCTCTGGTGTACTCCATGCCGCTAGAGCGAAGCGAGAAGGACGCGAGGAAGAAGGACGCATTCTTAAAGAAGCCCTCTGTCAAGCAGCCCTGAAAGGGTGCATACCACACGGCGTCTTGCTGCTCTACATTCTACATACTCGCAGCTCCCTTCGCCACCTTGCAAAAGATGCTACCAGAGCAGAGGGGGCCAGATTGAAGAGGCAGTGCCTAGGTTCACCTTCTACTTATTGCACATAAGCCCCGTCCAGCTCCTCGCTGCACTCTGTATTTCCCTTCTCCGTGGCATGTACCGTGGTGCTCTCTGCAACTCGGCACCTCGAAGTGACCGCCAATGTTTCCACAGCAGGCTGCAAGGGAACCAAGGAGCAGCACAAGCAGCAGTGCTTCAGCTTGCTCCTTCCGACTGCTAAGGGCACTTGGGAAGGCAGGCGAGAGGCAGTCACCTTCCTCTCCTAGTAGCCTGTAACATGGTGCACACTAGCACGGTACTTGTGCTGCTTCGTTCACCGCCCTCGCCCACGCCTGGTGCCGCTTTCAGACCCCGGCGGCCAGAAGCCGCTGAGGCAGGGCCACACAGCCAGCAGTATGCCGGCAGACAAGCGCTCGAGAATGGTGCTTCTGCCCAAGCCCGCCTAGGGCGTGCACCTTTGTTCTCAGAGCTCCGTGCAACAGTCTGCCTCTCTCACAGTTCGAATGGAAAACGAAACCTTTTCGCCTATGCCCTTCATACAGATCCCTGGCCAGGACGAGAAGGTCTAGTGGCCGGAGCTCGTCCCCAAAGCGAGGAAGCTGCTATTAGCACCGCATTGCAGGGGCACTTCTCGCTCCTTGACTACATGCTCAGCCCTCTCCGAATTCGCTGCTAGCTCCACGGTCCTTCTCACCTGCAAGTAGCAGCGCTCACAGTACACAGAGATTCGCAAAGACCGAAGACCTGGAGGGACATATCGCACAAGAAAATGGGCCAGGACAGAGATGTGTTCTACATTGTCCCTTCTCGTCATCCAGTTTGTGCTTCTGCTGCTTCTGCTGTTAGGAATCGCTCCTTGAAAGATGAGCGAGAGCGTCTTTCTGGGTGCATTGCACTGAGTGAGAGCTCGCTAGGGACTTTGCACTAGGAGCCAAGACAACAGGGCGTGCTTGCCCGCAGAACTGAGGACAGGCTGTTGGGCAGAGCTGAAACTGACCCCAGGAGTTGAGCTCTGTCTGGACGACAGAAGGTGAAGAACGAAGCCGCTTGCGAGCGCAGTGCAGCTAAGAGCACACGAGCAGCCAAAGAGCTCCTTCACAATCCCTTTCACTTCTCAGTGCCCTTGCTGCTTGGAAAAGTAGCTCAGAGTGTTGCACGCCAGGGCAAAAGCTGGGGCAGTGCCCTTCCTCACACCTTCGCTGTGGTGTACTCCATTGCTGGGGGTTGAAAACTTCCCTTTTCTTTCTGTGGAATTTATCCCATTTTTATGCTAATTGGCTACATCTTTAGGTAATGTTCTCTCCCAGGGAGGTGTGTGGAGGGAGGGGGGGTGAAATGGGAAAAAGGAAAGGTGGGATGGAAAACTCTCTTGTTTGGCCCGTGGAGGGAGATGACGTCTCGTGCTCTGATCTATCATCTCCCCTGCCACCCCAGCGCTGAGATCCACGCACCCTGCCTTTGGACATTGCTCTGCTGCTCTCCCACCTCACCCTACTACCTCCGAACACTCTGCCAAGAACCATGACCGACACCGTGAGGGGGGAGTCACTTTCCCCATCCCTCTCACCCCTGGGCCGCTGCCGCCTTCACTCCAGCCCTCTTCAACTGCGCTGGACTTGCCCTGCCCCCACAGCATTGGTAACTGATCACAGGGAGACGGCCTACAGCCAAAAGGGTCTGGAAGTGAGTTACACTGTTCTGTTCTGTTGTCAATTTTTATAGCTGTTGTTGTTTTCTGCCTTGTTAGATATCAGTCGAGAACTGTTATTCTTATCCCCACATCTCCTGCCTGAAGGCCTCTGATTTAAAACTAAAATAATTAAAAGGGAGGGGCGTTGCACTCTGCATAGCAGTAAAGGGGCTCTTGCCTTTCTTTAGACCATACCTGTCTTTCAAACCAAGACAGATTTTGGTGCCTGGAACGTGAGGCATTCCCTGAGGGCATTGAGAGAGGGGTAGAAAAGGGAATAATAGTTCTTGAATTACCCAAGCTTGTGGTAGGTGACACCATGTTGTCCAGCTTACCCTGGATTGGCTTCCATGTGGTCACTGCTATATCTCTCCCATTTGCAAGCCTTTTTTTAAACATGAGTCTCATAACTAAGATTACTGTGGCTATTATCCAGTTCATTTTGTGGGTTGATCAGTTGAGGAATTAATGGATTTTTAATTTTCTCTGGAAGATGGCCACATGGATTCAGAGCTATCGCACGCTAAGTGTGTGTTTCTGGGGCTACTTCAATAATGGTACTTACTGTGAGGAAGTGGCAGCAGGTGAAATCTTCTCCAAACCCATCACATAGTTTTTCAAGTTCACCCCACCAGTCTTCAAGGGGTTCAAATCTGCTTTAAATGCTAATGACATTATATTGTGGCTAGTGTTGCTTATATCCCTGTTAAACCTGTTCTATCTAACATTCAGATGTAAGGGGAGATTGACTTGGATAACAACCCTGATACCTACTGCAGGGACTTGGGATGTTACTCCACAGCCTGATCCTGTTCCAGAGACTAGGGATATTAACCCAGCGTTTGACCCTGCCCCACAGCCCACGTTGGAAATGAACCACCCATAATGGGTGGGGGTGCTAGCGAAGGAGATACATGAGATGGGCCAGATGCTGAAGGAGTACCTCTCCCCAGCTGGTGAGAAACCCTCCCCCTGCCTTAAAGTGGGAGACTCTGATGGTGCAGCAGTGGGACCCACAGACGTTACATCTGTCCAGGTTCCAGCTGAACTGCAAGGGCACTCAGCAGCAGCAGTTGCCCCTGTGGAAGCTAGGAAGTCTAAGATGAAAACAAGGCACCCAAATAATAAGGGTCAGGAAGGGGGCCCCTCACAACCAGCAAGGGAGCCAGAAGTTGAGATCATCACCGAGTCCCTGTCATACGAGAGCCTCCGTAACCTGAGAAAAGACATTGTACGACGGGGCCGTGAGCCTTTTACAACCTGGTTACTGCGGGTCTGGGACCTTATGGGCACAGGTGTGCAACTGGATGGTACTGAGGCAAGGAATTTGGGAGCCTTGACCCAGGACTCAGGTGTGGACCAAGTATTTGTAAGGGAGACCGGTCTCCTTTCTCTCTGGGAGCGACTTTTAATGAGTGTGAGAGAGAGATTTGTCCACAGGGAAAGAATGCAGGAGCACCACCAGAGAACGCCTTGGAATACCCTTGAGGAAGGGATCCAACAGCTGAGAGAAGTGGCAGTACTGGAGGTGCTCTTTGGGAGGGATGGACAGCATGACAATGACCCTGACAAGGTCAGGTGCACAGGGCAGAGGTTGTGGAATCTGGCAAACCTGGGCCCATCTCAATATACCCCCTTTATTGCAATGATTAATGCTGATACCAACCAAGTGACAGTGGGTTCTGTTGCCAACAGGCTCAGGAATTATCAGAGTATGATGGCTGGCCCAATGCAGGCTCATGTCTCTGATGTGGCTAAGGACCTCAGAGAGGAGTTTAAGGAGGAGATGAAGGAGATAAGGGAAGAGGTGAGGAAGATCAGTGCAGCACCAGTGTGAGTCATGGACCCCAAAAGCGGAGCCCAATGCCCCCCAGCTAGGGAGAGAGGGTACACCCCACGTGCTGACCTGTGTTTTTTTCTACGTGACCACGGGGAAGACATGAGAAGGTGGGATGGGAAACCCACTTCTGTCCTGGCAGTACGGGTGCGCCAACTCAGGGATGGGAACACCAGCAGAGGGAACTCCACTAAAGTGAAGGTAGCCTCAGCCTCCCATGACCAAGGTGCAGGGTATTACAGAAGGGAAGATGATCTGTCAGATCCCCTTGAAGGAACCTCCAGTATGTATGGCCAGGAGAGAAATAATAACCAGGGCTAGAGGGGCCCTGCCTCTAGCCAGGGAGAGGCACGGGAAAACCGGATCTTTTGGATGGTGTGGATCCCATGGACTGGCACATCAGAGCCACAGGAACACAGTGCATTGGTTGACACTGGTTCACAGTGTACATTAATACCATCAGGACATGTTGGGAAGGAACCTGTTTCAATTGCTGGGGTTACGGGGGGATCTCAGGAATTGACTTTGCTGGAGGCTGAGGTGAGCCTGACTGGGAAAGAGTGGCAGAAACATCCAATTGTGACTGGCCCAGAGGCACCATGTATCCTAGGCATAGACTTCCTCAGGAACGGCTATTACCAAGACCCAAAGGGACTCAGGTGGGCTTTTGGAATAGCTGCTGTGGCGGCAGAGGGCATTAAGCAGTTGAACACCCTGCCTGGGCTATCAGAAAACCCATCTGCAGTGGGACTCTTCAGCGTGAAAGAGCAACAGGTACCAATTGCTACCTCAACAGTGCACCGCCGGCAGTACCGGACGAATCGAGATGCCGTGATCCCCATCTACAAGATGATCCGTGAGCTGGAGAGCCGAGGGGTGGTCAGTAAAACCCACTCACCCTTCAACAGCCCCATCTGGCCTGTGCGTAAATCTGAAGGAGAATGGAGATTAACCGTGGACTATCGTGCATTGAATGAAATGAATCCACCACTGAGCGCTGCTGTGCCGGACATGGTGGAACTGCAGTACAAGCTGGAGTCCAAGGCAGCAAAGTGGTACGCCACCATTGACATCGCCAATGCATTTTTCTCCATTCTTCTGGCTGTAGAATGCAGGCCTCAGTTTGCTTTCACCTGGAGGGGTGTGCAATACACATGGAACCTACTGCCCCTGTGGTGGAAACACAGCCCCACCATCTGTCATGGATTGATCCAGGCTACACTGGAGAGGGGCGGATCTCCAGAACATCTGCAGTACATTGATGACATCATTGTGTGGGGGGACAGGGCAATGGAGGTATTTCTGAAAGGAGAAAAGATCACTGAGATTCTGCTGGGAGCCGGCGTCTCCATTAAGAAGAGCAAAGTCAAAGGGCCTGCCCAAGAGATCCAGTTCCTGGGAGTAAAGTGGCAAGATGGACGGTGCCAGATTCCCAGTGAAGTCATCAATAAGATCACTGCAATGTCTCCACCAACCAGCAAGAAGGAACCACAAGCCTTCGTAGGTGCCATAGGCTTTTGGAGAATGCACATTCCTGAGTACAGCCAGATTGTGAGCCCTCTTTACCTGGTCACCCGCAAGAAGAACGATTTCCACTGGGGCCCTGGGCAGCAGCAAGCCTTTGCCCAGATCAAGCAGGAGATCGCTCATGCAGTAGCCCTTGGCCCAGTCAGGACGGGACCAGATGTGAAGAACGCGCTCTACTCTGCAGCCGGGAACCATGGTCTGTCCTGGAGCCTGTGGCAGAAGGTGCCTTGTGAGACACGAGGCCAACCACTGGGATTCTGGAGTCGAAGCTACAGAGGGTCCGAGGCCAACTATACTCCAACGGAGAGGGAGATCTTGGCCGCCTATGAAGGGGTTCAAGCTGCCTCAGAGGTGGTTGGCACGGAAACAACTCCTCCTGGCACCCCGATTGCCAGTGCTGGGGTGGATGTTTAAAGGAAAGGTTCACTCAACCCACCATGCCACTGACGCCACATGGAGCTAATGGATTACCCTCATCACACAACGCACCCGTATTGGAAACCCGAATCGCCCTGGGATTTTGGAGATAATTGCCAACTGGCCGGAAGGGGAAGACTTTGGTCTTGCCAACGAAGAGGAACAGGAACAAGTGACCCGGGCTGAAGAAGCCCCACCGTATAACCAACTGCCAGCAGATGAAACATGCTATGGTTGCACCTGGCAGGTGATGCAAAAGAGTGGAGAGACCCGATGCATACCCCAAGGAGACCTTGTTTTAGGGTGAAATACCTATAGTACTGTTCCTATGTCTCTGACTGCACGTATGTATATATAATGTAACGGTTTAATTTGATATAGCATATTAGTATGGGAGAAACAATGGGGTGGATAATGTTGGGGGTTGAATGCTTCCCTTTTCTTTCTGTGGAATTTCACCCATTTTTATGCTAATTGGCTACTTCTTTAGGTAATGTTCTCTCCCAGGGAGGTGTGTGGAGGGAGGGGGGGTGAAATGGGAAAAAGGAAAGGTGGGACGGGGGTCGGGAGCTGGCTGGAAAACTCTCTCGTTTGGCTCGTGGAGGGAGAGGACGCCCCGTGCTCAGATCTGGCATCTCCCCTGCCACCCCAGCGCTGAGATCCACGCTCCCTGCCTTTGGACATCGCTCTGCTGCTCTCCCACCTCACCCTACTACCTCCGAACACTCTGCCAAGAACCATGACCGACACCGTGAGGGGGGAGTCACTTTCCCCATCCCTCTCACCCCTGGGCCGCTGCCGCCTTCACTCCAGCCCTCTTCAACTGCGCTGGACTTGCCCTGCCCCCACAGCATTGGTAACTGATCACAGGGAGATGGCCTGTGGCCAAAAGGGACTGGAACTGAGTTATACTGTTCTGTTGTCAATTTTTATAGCTGTTGTTGTTTTCTGCCTTGTTAGATATCAGTAGAGAACTGTTATTCTTATCCCCCCATCTCCTGCCTGAAGGCCTCTGATTTGGACCTAAAATAATTAAAAGGGAGGGGGTTGCATTCTGCATCTCAGGAAGGGGGCTCTTGCCTTTCTTTAGACCATACCTGTCTTTCAAACCAAGACAGATTTTGGCGCCCGGAAAGTGAGGCATTACCTGAGGGCATTGAGAGAGGGGTAGAAAAGGGAATAAGAGTTCTTGAATTACCCAAGCTTGTGGTAGGTGACACCATGCTGTCCAGCTTACCCTGGATTGGCCTCCATGTGGTCACTGCTATATCTCTCCCATTTGCAAGCCTTTTTTTAAACATGAGTCTCATAACCAAGGTTACTGTGGCTATTATCCGGTTCATTTTGTGGATTGATCAGTTGAGGAATTAATGGATTTTTAATTTTCTCTGGAAGATGGCCACATGGATTCAGAGCTATCGCACTCTAAGTGTGTGTTTCTGGGGCTACTTCAATAATGGTACTTACTGTGAGGAAGTGGCAGCATGTGAAATCTTCTCCCAGTCCATCACACGGATATTGAAGTTCACCCCACCAGTCTTCAAGGGGTTCAAATCTGCTTTAAATGGTAATGAAGGAGAAGAAGGAAGCCGCAGGCCACCGGGATTGAAGCGCAGTGCAGCGAAGAGCACACGAGCAGTCAACGAGTTTCTTCACAATTGCTTTCACTTCTCAGTGCTCTTGCTGCTTGGAAAAGTAGCACACAGACGTTGCACGCAAGGGCAAAAGCTGGGGCAGTGCCTTTCCTTACAACTTCGCTGTGGTGTTCTGCATGCAGCTAGAGCGAAGCGAGAAGGATGTGAGGAAGAAGAAGGCGTTCTTAAAGTAGACCTCTGTCAGCAGCCCCGAAAGGGCACATAACACAAGGCGTCTCGCTGCCCTCTATTCTACATACTTGCAGCTCCCTTTGCTGACATGCAAAAGTTGTTACCAGAGCAGAGGGGGCCAGATTGAAGAGGCAGTGCCTAGGTTCACCTTCTACTTATTGCACATAAGCCCCGTCCAGCTCCTCGCTGCACTCTGTATTTCCCTTCTCCGTGGCATGTACCGTGGTGCTCTCTGCAACTCGGCACCTCGAAGTGACCGCCAATGTTTCCACAGCAGGCTGCAAGGGAACCAAGGAGCAGCACAAGCAGCAGTGCTTCAGCTTGCTCCTTCCGACTGCTAAGGGCACTTGGGAAGGCAGGCGAGAGGCAGTCACCTTCCTCTCCTAGTAGCCTGTAACATGGTGCACACTAGCACGGTACTTGTGCTGCTTCGTTCACCGCCCTCGCCCACGCCTGGTGCCGCTTTCAGACCCCGGCGGCCAGAAGCCGCTGAGGCAGGGCCACACAGCCAGCAGTATGCCGGCAGACAAGCGCTCGAGAATGGTGCTTCTGCCCAAGCCCGCCTAGGGCGTGCACCTTTGTTCTCAGAGCTCCGTGCAACAGTCTGCCTCTCTCACAGTTCGAATGGAAAACGAAACCTTTTCGCCTATGCCCTTCATACAGATCCCTGGCCAGGACGAGAAGGTCTAGTGGCCGGAGCTCGTCCCCAAAGCGAGGAAGCTGCTATTAGCACCGCATTGCAGGGGCACTTCTCGCTCCTTGACTACATGCTCAGCCCTCTCCGAATTCGCTGCTAGCTCCACGGTCCTTCTCACCTGCAAGTAGCAGCGCTCACAGTACACAGAGATTCGCAAAGACCGAAGACCTGGAGGGACATATCGCACAAGAAAATGGGCCAGGACAGAGATGTGTTCTACATTGTCCCTTCTCGTCATCCAGTTTGTGCTTCTGCTGCTTCTGCTGTTAGGAATCGCTCCTTGAAAGATGAGCGAGAGCGTCTTTCTGGGTGCATTGCACTGAGTGAGAGCTCGCTAGGGACTTTGCACTAGGAGCCAAGACAACAGGGCGTGCTTGCCCGCAGAACTGAGGACAGGCTGTTGGGCAGAGCTGAAACTGACCCCAGGAGTTGAGCTCTGTCTGGACGACAGAAGGTGAAGAACGAAGCCGCTTGCGAGCGCAGTGCAGCTAAGAGCACACGAGCAGCCAAAGAGCTCCTTCACAATCCCTTTCACTTCTCAGTGCCCTTGCTGCTTGGAAAAGTAGCTCAGAGTGTTGCACGCCAGGGCAAAAGCTGGGGCAGTGCCCTTCCTCACACCTTCGCTGTGGTGTACTCCATTGCTGGGGGTTGAAAACTTCCCTTTTCTTTCTGTGGAATTTATCCCATTTTTATGCTAATTGGCTACATCTTTAGGTAATGTTCTCTCCCAGGGAGGTGTGTGGAGGGAGGGGGGGTGAAATGGGAAAAAGGAAAGGTGGGATGGAAAACTCTCTTGTTTGGCCCGTGGAGGGAGATGACGTCTCGTGCTCTGATCTATCATCTCCCCTGCCACCCCAGCGCTGAGATCCACGCACCCTGCCTTTGGACATTGCTCTGCTGCTCTCCCACCTCACCCTACTACCTCCGAACACTCTGCCAAGAACCATGACCGACACCGTGAGGGGGGAGTCACTTTCCCCATCCCTCTCACCCCTGGGCCGCTGCCGCCTTCACTCCAGCCCTCTTCAACTGCGCTGGACTTGCCCTGCCCCCACAGCATTGGTAACTGATCACAGGGAGACGGCCTACAGCCAAAAGGGTCTGGAAGTGAGTTACACTGTTCTGTTCTGTTGTCAATTTTTATAGCTGTTGTTGTTTTCTGCCTTGTTAGATATCAGTCGAGAACTGTTATTCTTATCCCCACATCTCCTGCCTGAAGGCCTCTGATTTAAAACTAAAATAATTAAAAGGGAGGGGCGTTGCACTCTGCATAGCAGTAAAGGGGCTCTTGCCTTTCTTTAGACCATACCTGTCTTTCAAACCAAGACAGATTTTGGTGCCTGGAACGTGAGGCATTCCCTGAGGGCATTGAGAGAGGGGTAGAAAAGGGAATAATAGTTCTTGAATTACCCAAGCTTGTGGTAGGTGACACCATGTTGTCCAGCTTACCCTGGATTGGCTTCCATGTGGTCACTGCTATATCTCTCCCATTTGCAAGCCTTTTTTTAAACATGAGTCTCATAACTAAGATTACTGTGGCTATTATCCAGTTCATTTTGTGGGTTGATCAGTTGAGGAATTAATGGATTTTTAATTTTCTCTGGAAGATGGCCACATGGATTCAGAGCTATCGCACGCTAAGTGTGTGTTTCTGGGGCTACTTCAATAATGGTACTTACTGTGAGGAAGTGGCAGCAGGTGAAATCTTCTCCAAACCCATCACATAGTTTTTCAAGTTCACCCCACCAGTCTTCAAGGGGTTCAAATCTGCTTTAAATGCTAATGACATTATATTGTGGCTAGTGTTGCTTATATCCCTGTTAAACCTGTTCTATCTAACATTCAGATGTAAGGGGAGATTGACTTGGATAACAACCCTGATACCTACTGCAGGGACTTGGGATGTTACTCCACAGCCTGATCCTGTTCCAGAGACTAGGGATATTAACCCAGCGTTTGACCCTGCCCCACAGCCCACGTTGGAAATGAACCACCCATAATGGGTGGGGGTGCTAGCGAAGGAGATACATGAGATGGGCCAGATGCTGAAGGAGTACCTCTCCCCAGCTGGTGAGAAACCCTCCCCCTGCCTTAAAGTGGGAGACTCTGATGGTGCAGCAGTGGGACCCACAGACGTTACATCTGTCCAGGTTCCAGCTGAACTGCAAGGGCACTCAGCAGCAGCAGTTGCCCCTGTGGAAGCTAGGAAGTCTAAGATGAAAACAAGGCACCCAAATAATAAGGGTCAGGAAGGGGGCCCCTCACAACCAGCAAGGGAGCCAGAAGTTGAGATCATCACCGAGTCCCTGTCATACGAGAGCCTCCGTAACCTGAGAAAAGACATTGTACGACGGGGCCGTGAGCCTTTTACAACCTGGTTACTGCGGGTCTGGGACCTTATGGGCACAGGTGTGCAACTGGATGGTACTGAGGCAAGGAATTTGGGAGCCTTGACCCAGGACTCAGGTGTGGACCAAGTATTTGTAAGGGAGACCGGTCTCCTTTCTCTCTGGGAGCGACTTTTAATGAGTGTGAGAGAGAGATTTGTCCACAGGGAAAGAATGCAGGAGCACCACCAGAGAACGCCTTGGAATACCCTTGAGGAAGGGATCCAACAGCTGAGAGAAGTGGCAGTACTGGAGGTGCTCTTTGGGAGGGATGGACAGCATGACAATGACCCTGACAAGGTCAGGTGCACAGGGCAGAGGTTGTGGAATCTGGCAAACCTGGGCCCATCTCAATATACCCCCTTTATTGCAATGATTAATGCTGATACCAACCAAGTGACAGTGGGTTCTGTTGCCAACAGGCTCAGGAATTATCAGAGTATGATGGCTGGCCCAATGCAGGCTCATGTCTCTGATGTGGCTAAGGACCTCAGAGAGGAGTTTAAGGAGGAGATGAAGGAGATAAGGGAAGAGGTGAGGAAGATCAGTGCAGCACCAGTGTGAGTCATGGACCCCAAAAGCGGAGCCCAATGCCCCCCAGCTAGGGAGAGAGGGTACACCCCACGTGCTGACCTGTGTTTTTTTCTACGTGACCACGGGGAAGACATGAGAAGGTGGGATGGGAAACCCACTTCTGTCCTGGCAGTACGGGTGCGCCAACTCAGGGATGGGAACACCAGCAGAGGGAACTCCACTAAAGTGAAGGTAGCCTCAGCCTCCCATGACCAAGGTGCAGGGTATTACAGAAGGGAAGATGATCTGTCAGATCCCCTTGAAGGAACCTCCAGTATGTATGGCCAGGAGAGAAATAATAACCAGGGCTAGAGGGGCCCTGCCTCTAGCCAGGGAGAGGCACGGGAAAACCGGATCTTTTGGATGGTGTGGATCCCATGGACTGGCACATCAGAGCCACAGGAACACAGTGCATTGGTTGACACTGGTTCACAGTGTACATTAATACCATCAGGACATGTTGGGAAGGAACCTGTTTCAATTGCTGGGGTTACGGGGGGATCTCAGGAATTGACTTTGCTGGAGGCTGAGGTGAGCCTGACTGGGAAAGAGTGGCAGAAACATCCAATTGTGACTGGCCCAGAGGCACCATGTATCCTAGGCATAGACTTCCTCAGGAACGGCTATTACCAAGACCCAAAGGGACTCAGGTGGGCTTTTGGAATAGCTGCTGTGGCGGCAGAGGGCATTAAGCAGTTGAACACCCTGCCTGGGCTATCAGAAAACCCATCTGCAGTGGGACTCTTCAGCGTGAAAGAGCAACAGGTACCAATTGCTACCTCAACAGTGCACCGCCGGCAGTACCGGACGAATCGAGATGCCGTGATCCCCATCTACAAGATGATCCGTGAGCTGGAGAGCCGAGGGGTGGTCAGTAAAACCCACTCACCCTTCAACAGCCCCATCTGGCCTGTGCGTAAATCTGAAGGAGAATGGAGATTAACCGTGGACTATCGTGCATTGAATGAAATGAATCCACCACTGAGCGCTGCTGTGCCGGACATGGTGGAACTGCAGTACAAGCTGGAGTCCAAGGCAGCAAAGTGGTACGCCACCATTGACATCGCCAATGCATTTTTCTCCATTCTTCTGGCTGTAGAATGCAGGCCTCAGTTTGCTTTCACCTGGAGGGGTGTGCAATACACATGGAACCTACTGCCCCTGTGGTGGAAACACAGCCCCACCATCTGTCATGGATTGATCCAGGCTACACTGGAGAGGGGCGGATCTCCAGAACATCTGCAGTACATTGATGACATCATTGTGTGGGGGGACAGGGCAATGGAGGTATTTCTGAAAGGAGAAAAGATCACTGAGATTCTGCTGGGAGCCGGCGTCTCCATTAAGAAGAGCAAAGTCAAAGGGCCTGCCCAAGAGATCCAGTTCCTGGGAGTAAAGTGGCAAGATGGACGGTGCCAGATTCCCAGTGAAGTCATCAATAAGATCACTGCAATGTCTCCACCAACCAGCAAGAAGGAACCACAAGCCTTCGTAGGTGCCATAGGCTTTTGGAGAATGCACATTCCTGAGTACAGCCAGATTGTGAGCCCTCTTTACCTGGTCACCCGCAAGAAGAACGATTTCCACTGGGGCCCTGGGCAGCAGCAAGCCTTTGCCCAGATCAAGCAGGAGATCGCTCATGCAGTAGCCCTTGGCCCAGTCAGGACGGGACCAGATGTGAAGAACGCGCTCTACTCTGCAGCCGGGAACCATGGTCTGTCCTGGAGCCTGTGGCAGAAGGTGCCTTGTGAGACACGAGGCCAACCACTGGGATTCTGGAGTCGAAGCTACAGAGGGTCCGAGGCCAACTATACTCCAACGGAGAGGGAGATCTTGGCCGCCTATGAAGGGGTTCAAGCTGCCTCAGAGGTGGTTGGCACGGAAACAACTCCTCCTGGCACCCCGATTGCCAGTGCTGGGGTGGATGTTTAAAGGAAAGGTTCACTCAACCCACCATGCCACTGACGCCACATGGAGCTAATGGATTACCCTCATCACACAACGCACCCGTATTGGAAACCCGAATCGCCCTGGGATTTTGGAGATAATTGCCAACTGGCCGGAAGGGGAAGACTTTGGTCTTGCCAACGAAGAGGAACAGGAACAAGTGACCCGGGCTGAAGAAGCCCCACCGTATAACCAACTGCCAGCAGATGAAACATGCTATGGTTGCACCTGGCAGGTGATGCAAAAGAGTGGAGAGACCCGATGCATACCCCAAGGAGACCTTGTTTTAGGGTGAAATACCTATAGTACTGTTCCTATGTCTCTGACTGCACGTATGTATATATAATGTAACGGTTTAATTTGATATAGCATATTAGTATGGGAGAAACAATGGGGTGGATAATGTTGGGGGTTGAATGCTTCCCTTTTCTTTCTGTGGAATTTCACCCATTTTTATGCTAATTGGCTACTTCTTTAGGTAATGTTCTCTCCCAGGGAGGTGTGTGGAGGGAGGGGGGGTGAAATGGGAAAAAGGAAAGGTGGGACGGGGGTCGGGAGCTGGCTGGAAAACTCTCTCGTTTGGCTCGTGGAGGGAGAGGACGCCCCGTGCTCAGATCTGGCATCTCCCCTGCCACCCCAGCGCTGAGATCCACGCTCCCTGCCTTTGGACATCGCTCTGCTGCTCTCCCACCTCACCCTACTACCTCCGAACACTCTGCCAAGAACCATGACCGACACCGTGAGGGGGGAGTCACTTTCCCCATCCCTCTCACCCCTGGGCCGCTGCCGCCTTCACTCCAGCCCTCTTCAACTGCGCTGGACTTGCCCTGCCCCCACAGCATTGGTAACTGATCACAGGGAGATGGCCTGTGGCCAAAAGGGACTGGAACTGAGTTATACTGTTCTGTTGTCAATTTTTATAGCTGTTGTTGTTTTCTGCCTTGTTAGATATCAGTAGAGAACTGTTATTCTTATCCCCCCATCTCCTGCCTGAAGGCCTCTGATTTGGACCTAAAATAATTAAAAGGGAGGGGGTTGCATTCTGCATCTCAGGAAGGGGGCTCTTGCCTTTCTTTAGACCATACCTGTCTTTCAAACCAAGACAGATTTTGGCGCCCGGAAAGTGAGGCATTACCTGAGGGCATTGAGAGAGGGGTAGAAAAGGGAATAAGAGTTCTTGAATTACCCAAGCTTGTGGTAGGTGACACCATGCTGTCCAGCTTACCCTGGATTGGCCTCCATGTGGTCACTGCTATATCTCTCCCATTTGCAAGCCTTTTTTTAAACATGAGTCTCATAACCAAGGTTACTGTGGCTATTATCCGGTTCATTTTGTGGATTGATCAGTTGAGGAATTAATGGATTTTTAATTTTCTCTGGAAGATGGCCACATGGATTCAGAGCTATCGCACTCTAAGTGTGTGTTTCTGGGGCTACTTCAATAATGGTACTTACTGTGAGGAAGTGGCAGCATGTGAAATCTTCTCCCAGTCCATCACACGGATATTGAAGTTCACCCCACCAGTCTTCAAGGGGTTCAAATCTGCTTTAAATGGTAATGAAGGAGAAGAAGGAAGCCGCAGGCCACCGGGATTGAAGCGCAGTGCAGCGAAGAGCACACGAGCAGTCAACGAGTTTCTTCACAATTGCTTTCACTTCTCAGTGCTCTTGCTGCTTGGAAAAGTAGCACACAGACGTTGCACGCAAGGGCAAAAGCTGGGGCAGTGCCTTTCCTTACAACTTCGCTGTGGTGTTCTGCATGCAGCTAGAGCGAAGCGAGAAGGATGTGAGGAAGAAGAAGGCGTTCTTAAAGTAGACCTCTGTCAGCAGCCCCGAAAGGGCACATAACACAAGGCGTCTCGCTGCCCTCTATTCTACATACTTGCAGCTCCCTTTGCTGACATGCAAAAGTTGTTACCAGAGCAGAGGGTGCCAGATTGAAGAGGCAGTGCCTAGGTTCACCTTCTATTTATTGCACGTAAGCCACGTCCAACTCCTCGCTGCACTCTGTATTTCCCTTCTCCGCGGTATTTACCGTGGTGCTGTGTGCAACTCGGTGCCTAGAAGTGACCGCAAATCTTTCCACAACGGGCTGCAAGGGAACCAAGAAGCAGCACAAGCAGCAGTGCTGAGGCTTTTTCTTGGCCCTAAAAATGGGGTCTTCACCTTTTCCTCTGGTCTAGCTCAGGTCTTAGAATGAAGCCTCCTGGGCCCTTGCCTCATGGACCTAAATAAGATAACAAAAGAGGCTCTTTTCCCTGATGAAGTTGCAGGGTTTATTTCTCGTGGGTAGCGAGGAAAAGAGGGAGAAAGAGAGGGAGAAAGAGACAGAGCTCAGGGGGTACAGATCTTTTCTAGGGTCTGAAAAGGTCGGCGGGGAGAAATTGGATGCCAGCCCTGTATGGCCAGGAGGGGAGAGCGACCAAGTTACAGGGCATAGCAGGGGTCACAGAATGTACCATTTACAATCCACCTAGGAAATGCAATATCTCCCTGTTTTTTGTTTTACAAAGTTCAAAGAAGGATATTAGTTTCATTTAAACTATGACTTTGCCCACCGCCCTGTGAATCCCCAGCCTTTGAACAGTCCATTGAACCAATCTTCAGATTAGGGTAGCATGGATGTTAGGAGCTCCCGAGGTCAGATCCATACAGCAAAGTCCTTCAAATTCCTGACACTCATGTCCGTGCAGTAGCAGGAGAAAATTTATTGCAGCACGATTTTGGAGTATGTGTGCCAGGTTCATCTAGATATTTTGACGTGGCTGAAGGAGGATTCATGCAGCTGCTAAACTGTTCAGTGTTAACAGGAAGACAACTTGAATGGGGCTCCTCACAGGACCTAGAGAAGGGAAGCTTTTCTCTAAAAGGAAAGACAAACATTATAAAACCTATTAAAAGTTTCTATCTGCTGGAATGTCATCCTCTGTGAGGATTTCTTTTTCTTTTTTCCGGCGATGTCTTCTTTTTGAAGCCACAGCCCCCTGCTCCTCGTTCCCCTCAGTTGGAGCAGGATGTTTGGGGACATATGGTTTCACCCACCTTGGGGAATCCACCGAGGGCCTGAGGCCGTGGATACTCACGCATAGCCACGTCCCCAGGTAATGAGCTCATAGGGACCTTTGATTTCCCAGGTTTCTGAGTCCCTAATCAAAACTGGAGGATGTTGGGATAACTTGAATTGTTTACCACTGTTAAAGTGACGTACCACAGGTGGACTCGTGTTCTCAAATGAACAATTCAGGAAATTGATAGTAAACATGGCTTTGCAGAGCTTCTGCTGTGGAGACATCCACGCAGTTGAACTGCTCTGTGTAGCCAAAACCTGCTTGAGCATCTGATTGGCTCTCTCAACTACACCTTGGCCTGTGGGGGAGTGGGAGGTGCCAGTTTTATGTTCCACTCCCCACTGCTGGACGAATTCCAGGAACTCCTTGGACTTATACTCTGCGCCCTTATCAGTTTTGATTTCCCTAGGGATCCCCAAAACTGAAAAGGCTTGCATTAGGTGTTTTTTGGTGTGCATTGCCCTTTCTCCTGCGTGGGCAGAGGCATAGACTGCGCCTGAATATGTGTCAATGCTAACATGCACATATTTGAGGCGACCGAAACTAGGAATGTGTGTGATGTCTGTCTGCCATACCTCACAACTGCCTAGACCTCGGGGGTTAACCCCCATGCCCATTGAGGGCATGGTGTGCAGCTGACAGTTGGGACAGGTGGCCACAATGGCTAGAGCCTGACTCCGTGTTAGCTGGAACTGACGCATTAGACCTGGTGCATTTTGGTGATACTGCTGGTGGCTCAGCTTTGCCTGTTGGAAGATGTCAGGAAGGCGTGCTTGTTCTGCTGGGGTTGAAAGGGAGTCTGTCTGACAGTTCCCTTCTGCAATTTTGCCTGGCAAATCTGTGTGTGATCTCACATGCATCACATAGAACGGGTGTTCTCTATGAGAAATCAAATAAATTAGTTTGGAAAGCAACCTGAAAAGCTGCTCATTCTCGATGTCTCTGAGCACTGCCTGCTCAGCTCTGGACACTACCCCTGCTACATAGGCTGAGTGTTACCGAGTTGACTGGCGCTGAGAACTTCTCAAAGGCTCTCGCAACTGCTGCCAGTTCAGCTATCTGCGGTGATCCTTCCACAAACTCAACATCAGCCTCCCAATGCTGAGTCTTGGGATTTTTCCAAGTCATCACCTACTTGTGGGACGCCCCGGATGTATCCGTGAACACTGTGAGAGCTTTGAGTGGTCTCCCACTCCTCTTCTCTTGAGGAATGAGGTGGAATTCCTCATTGAACAGCTTGTGAGACGGGGCATGGACTGATATTTGTCCTCTGTAGGTGTCCAGGGCTAATTGGAGACTGGCATTGCTCTGGAGCAAGTGCTCAAACATCTCTTTAGTCAATCTTTCAGGAGAGTTCCTTCCCTCCTCAGACAGTTTAACAGGGAGGTGAATACATGTGAAGTCACAACCAGCTAGTTCATACAGTCTGATCCTTGCTTTCTGAATCAGCTGAGCTATTAACTCTTGTGGTTTAGTGATAGTTTTCGATCTTTGGTGGGAGAGGAAGACCCACTCTATGATTAAGAGTGACTCTCTCTGCAGCTGGCTCTATTGGAATATTAACCTGTGTAAGTGTGGCAGTTTTCCTAGGACAATGAATTTGAAGGGCAGCTCGGGCTGGTAAAGGTGAGCTTGCCACTCTCCTAAAGTCTTTTGTACCTTTTCGATTGCCGTCTTTCCCTCTGGGGTCAGTTCCCTGGGAGAAAGCAGCTCTCTCTCCCCCTTCAATAAATTGAAGAGAGGTTCTCGGTCCTCATTAGTGAGGCCTAGCCAGGGCCTAACCCAATTCAATGACCCACACAGGGAATGGAGATGGGCTAAGGTTTTTGGATTACAATTAATTTCCAGTTTCTGCGGAACAATGGTCCGTGCAGAAATTTCCAAGCCCAGGTACTTCCAAGGTGGCATCCTTTGGACTTTGTCCTCCTGCAATTCGAATCCAGCAGAGGGTAAAACTTTAACCACTAGGTCAAGTGTGTCTTGGAGTAGAGAATTATCGGGGGTACACACACTCTTGGACTTTTTTTTCACTAGATTTCCTCTTTCAGTAAAATGCCCTTAAGTATCACTTTGCTCCCCACCTGGCTTTCTTTTCTTTTTTTTCAATGACACCTTTTCACTGGTTCGTTTTGGGCCTTTGCTGCTTGAAGTCCAGCAGCCTCCTTGTCTGAGCATTATGGAGCTTTCTTTACAGCTTCATCACTATGGAAAAAGCCATAACTTACTGTGTTCCATCTCACATACCATCAAGTATCACACTAATATTCCCTCTGCTGAATAGCTGGTTGGCTTACATAGACCAGCCAAATACCAGGAAATCCAGATGGCAGCAAGAATCTTGTAGACTACTCCTTCTGTTCATTGAAATTCTGGAGAAGTCACGTGAGGTATCACATTCTCTTGAAAGAAGTGTATATCATCTCGGACATTCTAGAATGGGCTATTAATATTGTCATGAGTTTCTGGCTAGACCTTTTAGTATGCAAATTCAAATTCAACTGATCTGAAATGATAGAACTTCAAGAAATTTTTTTCCCCAGAATCGAAGTATGATGGAGTTACATAGGGAGAATCTTAATCTTAGTTATTCTATTCCATCTCACATCATGGCTGGGGGCAGGGAGAAGGGAGTATCTTTGGGGGACAATGGGTTCTTGTGTAGTCAGTAAGCTGGGCAGAGGAGCCATCAGGTATTGTCTGTTGTTGGGGGGGGGATTTCATGTGAACACTTCCTTTCTTGTACCCTGCCACTAGTATTGTTGCTAAAATTGTTTGTTTTCTCATCCAAGTGACAAAATCAGCACACTTAATGAGGGATGAAGAGGGAGCAGCGACCTCAGAACAGGAGGAAGAAGAAGCAGAGCCTGCTGTCCTCCAGAAGAAAAAAACACTACCAGCCAACTTTGCATCATCTGTGAACTTCCTGGGCGTGTACTCTATCCCCTTGTCCAGATCACTGATAAAGATATTAAACAGGACTGGGCCCAAGACTGAGCCTTGGGGACCAGCTGGATGAACTCTATTTCCCACCACTCTGTGGGCCTGGCCATCACCCAGTTTGTCACCCAGCAAACAGCCCACCCATCCAAACCATCAGCAGACAGTTTCTTCAGGAGAATGATGTGAGACTCATTGCAAAAAGCATAAGGGAGATGCCTAGGAAGAGTCTCAGGTGAATCCAGGAGACTATAGTGGAGGACTATTCAGTTTTCCAATCAATTTGCTTAAAAAACTCTACAAAACCGAAATAAAAAACCAACCAAACAAACGAACAAACAAAGCAGACCAAACAAACACAGAAAAAACCTCAACCAATAATCCCCAAAGAGACAAAAAAGGCCACAAAAAAACCCACCCTAAACTGAAAAAAAACTCGAAACCCAACACATAAAAAATCACGGTGAACGTTTTTAGTAATTTAAAAAATAACAAAACAAAACAAAAAAACCCAGAAAGTCATATTTC
Source organism: Sturnus vulgaris (assembly GCF_052056855.1). Lineage (NCBI taxonomy): Eukaryota > Metazoa > Chordata > Aves > Passeriformes > Sturnidae > Sturnus > Sturnus vulgaris. Next base: position 30,672,496 of record NC_142282.1, on the reverse strand, counting down.
TAAATGTGCTGTCCCAAGCTCTTCTCTCAGCAGGGAGTACCTCCTGAAGTGGAGCCAGTTGGAAGAAAGCGGGACAGGGCAGCACCTCGGCCATTGTCACAGGACGGCCCTGTGGCTGCCCCATTGCCAAAACCTGGACACATAAATCAAACACAGGTATGCACATGTGCTTAGACACAGCAAAAATATATTTGTCTGAAAAGAATACTGGTCCATTTATATCACTGGAAAGAGCATAATGCCTCGTCTCAGCTTTCTTTTCAATCATTAAAAATGTTTCGAAAATATAGGAGTGCAGAAAATGGAAATATCCAAGATCAACATGAGGACCAATAACAAAGATTCCATTTTTGAAACTGCATTGGGAATCCTCTGCAGAAATTGACTCAGAGCTCTAAGATTTACAAAAAAGACCAAGAGTATTGGAGTCAATACAACACAGTGTCTGGAGACTTCAGCTCGTTGCCTTGATTTCTCAAATATGATGGAGGGAGCACCTTAGCAACTACAGGTGCCAGTTCTCTCAGGGCCCTGACATGCCTCTGGGTGGGTCCCATGGTCTTGCACGCTCAGGTTCCTCAAGTGGTCTGAAAGTTGACCTGCTACTATGGCTTAGAATCAAGTGGGAGGGGAATAGGGGAGGTGTGATAGGTTACTTTTCATCTTCCTTTTCCCACTGAAACACCCATAGGTGCCTTTATTTTTCTTATTTTTGGCATGCTTTTCCAAATTCAGCTTCAACTGAGCCTTAGCTATACTGATCCCATTCTCACACACTCATGTGTTACCACTGTATTTTTCCCATGATTTTTCTCGCTGTGTATTGTCTGCATATTAGCTACTTGCATCACATCTATTAATTTTCAATAACTTCTGCCTTTTACTTGTTTCCAAAAAAAACCTTTTTGAAAATTTTCACCTCAGAAATTCACCCGGGAAACCCAAAATCCCCAAAATTCACCCCGAAGTCCCCCCTGGGATGCCCAGCACTCACCTGGCAACTCCCAGAATTCCACAAATTCACCCCAAAATTCACGGGGGACCCTCGAATCCCAGGGCTTCACCCCAAAATCCCACCTGCAACCCCCAAAATTCCTCAAATCACGCCCAACACCCAGTCTTCCCAACACTTAGCAAATTCACCCCAAAATGTATCCAATCCCCCTCAAAACCCACCCAGATACCCCCAAATCCACCAAATTCGCTCCAAGACCCAACTGGGACTCCCAAAAATCACAAAAATTCCCTGGAAAATCCACATGCATCCCCCCAAATTCATCCCAAAATTCTCCCATGACTCCCAAATGCTCACCTGGATACCCCAAAATCGACAGAATTCACCCCAAAATACACCTGGCATCCCCAAAATTCACATGAGAACCCTAAAATTCACATGTATACCCTAAAATTCACAAAATTCCCCCCAAAATTCCCCTGAGATCCCTAGAATTCCACAAATTCCCCCTAAAATTCAACTGGGACTCCCCACATTCCACAAATTCACCCCAAACCTCCCTACCCGGGATCCCCCAAAATTCCAAAAATTCGCCCCCAAAATCAACCTGGGACCCCTCAAAACTCACCTGGATCTCCCCAAATCCCCCCCCCCCCCCAATTCACCTGGGAACCCCCAAATCCCCAGAATTCTACCCAAAATTCACCAGGGACCCCTAAAACCTCCAAATTCGCTCCAAAATGATTGGCAACTTTACACACTCCATTTTCCCACAAAAAGATCTAGAGCCCTGTGCGCTTCGTATACAAGCTAAACGGAAAAAACCTTTCTATTCATTCTCAGCAAAAAGACTTCCTATTCCTCCTTCTTTTGCAGAAAACTGCCTTCACTTTCAAGCTTATTCTCTAGCTCACTTACCTGCATAATGCTTAGTCCCTGTTCTGCATGCTCATTTTCTTCACATTTACAAGGAATCCTCTCCTCATCTTCTTCTTCCTCTGCTTTTTCCATTTCCTGTGCCAAGATCACCTGTTTCTCTGTTAGATTTGTTTCTCCAGCTGATTTTTGACAACTGTCCCTATCTTGTGGCACCGCTCGCTCGAGAGAGGTGATTGCCCTGCTCTGCTCTGGGCTGGGACTGTGCTCTCTTCAAGCCCTGAGGGCAATTTTGGATGCCACAACTTCAGAAAGACCTCAGGCTATTGGAGAAATGTCCAAAGGAGGGACACAGAGATAGTGAAGAGGCTGGAGGGGAAGCCATACAAAGAGTGGCTGAGGGCATTTGGTTCAGCTGCAGAGAAGACACTGAGCTCACACCTCACTTGGGACCTCTCAGCTCCTCTCAAGGGCAGCACAGGGACAGCTTTGCTCTCTGCTCTCTGCAACCAGGACAGGAGCCAAGGGAATGCCAGGAGCTGTGTCAGGGGACGATTAGGCTGCCTATCAGGGAAAGGGTTTTTTCCTCAGAGGCTGGTCAGGCACTGAATAGGTTCTCCAGGCAATGGGCACAGCCCCAAGGCTGCCAGAGATCCAGGAGCGTTTGGCCAATGCTCTCAGGGATGCAGAGGGTGGGACTGTTGGAGTGTCTGTGCAGGGCCAGGAGTTGGACTTTGACGATCCCTAGGGGTCCCTTCCGACTCAGGAAACTCTTACCATTTTCCCCTCTTTCCTCTCCTTGCACAATGCTCACAGCTTACAGTTCCACCGTATGTTCCACTTCTGAAACCTCCACTACTTTTCTCCAGTTCAAGCACAGTTCTACTGGTTACAATCCAAAGATATACAGATTGAAAAACAACCAAAAAGAAACAGCTGTTTGGAATGTCGTGGTCTTATTTGGATCTCGAACTATGAAGTCGATTGTGCCTTGCAAGTTCTAAAAGCTAAACAACAACAAAAACCACCCACCACACCATTTTAACATAGGGATTTGCTTTCTTCTAAGAAATCCATATCCCTTCTCAAAAGGGATCTAATTCAGTAAGAGATCATGTTGAATAGATCACTTATTATCTAAAGAACCTGGAACACTCAAATCCGTAATGATAAGCCTGTTACCTTGTCGTTTTCTGTTCCAAAGGCAAATGAATTTGCTCAAGTGCCATTTGTAACAAGGACAGAGTTCAAAGTGTGGCTCTGAGAAATGTTTTGGTTTCCCTCTCCTATCTCTATCAAAAGCACTTTCTTCAACGGCTGAAACAATACTTGATATAGTCTGAATTTTAAAGGTCATGAAAAATTTCTCAAAAGTGAAAAATTAACATAGCAGTCAGGTTTTAAACCAACAGGAATTTTTGTTTTAGCTGTTTGAAGATCCCTTCACACTAAAATGCTGGCTGATGGATACCTAGAAGAAATCAATTCCCACAAAATACTTGTGGGTAAGCCGTTATGTCATCCATTAAAATTTGCTTCAGTGTCCCGTTCCTGTCCAATTGAAGGTCCCTGTTTAAGAGACTCAAGTACGGAGAGAAATAAAATTAAATATGACTACAGTGCCTTTAAATCTAATTCAAACTTCCTGATCAATCTCATAAAACCTTTAGGCTAAATGTTGCCATTGATCTGTTTCTACTGAACACAATAAGTCCTGCCTTGTTAGAGATTAGTTCATTACAAAGAAAGAAATGCACAGAAGTTAAAATATTTCCAGAGAAGCATTTGACATCTTTCCTTTTGGATGGGGAACCATTCCAACACTGCTAACATAAGAGGTCAAATTACTGTCTTCCATGTTAGTTCTGCACTGTGCTCAGCAGAGCCTTTCTGGTTTATTTGCCTTTGACTTGGACATAAAGCTGAGTCTTGATTCAAGAAAAATCAATATTCACACTTGTTTTTCATTTACACGGACATTGGCTTGGTCTCCTAAACAAAGAGAATGATGGGGAATTTATGTAGGTGTTCAGATAGGTAACATTCTCTTTCTGCAACCTGGCATTGTATTTTCACTTGGTCTGTTACCTCTGGCTTTGTTTTAACGGCTCAAATTATTAGGCAGAGTATCAAACCTCCAGCTCTAACCACAGTCCCACTGCGAGGTGTGTCAAGGTATGTGCATCTGCCCCTCAGGTCCATACTGCTCTTCTAATGTGCCTCTGATCGAGCAGGTAGGAAAGACCTCCTGGGTGTGTGAACAGTGCTGCTTCCTCTACGTCATCAGAGTTGCTGATAAGATCTTCAGGAAGGAGAGTGGTATTGTACCAATTTTTAGATGGTTTTTAAAGTTGCAAGTGCTTGGCTATCTTAAACTTCTGAGTTCCTAAAACTTTGAATGAGATGAAACCTATGAGTGAAGAGATGATGGTGCAGACCAACTTCTGATTCCGGTGACCCAAGAATCTGCACTACTCCTTTTACCTTCTGAATAAGGCATGGATGTGATGGTATGCACAGTAATACTGATGTGCTATGGTTTTTGAATGATAGCAGTCTTCCTTTGTCCCATTCCTAAACCGTGGGCATTATTTGCATTAACCTTGTTCAGTAGGGCCATTATTCTATATTCTTTCATGAAGTGAAAAGCACACTTTTTCCATACCATCACACAACAGCATTAAAACAAGGCCTAAGTAGTACAACCAATGTTCAAAGATGCTCTGCCTTTTAAGTTGACAATACAAAATTCATCCCTTGTTCTAATTTCTCTAATTGTTCTAATATCTCAAGAAGAAAGGGTGTTCTCCAAATACTCCTTCAGCTCTTCCTCACAGCTCACCATTTTCCTTTTATCTAAAATTGTATCCAGATCACTTTCATCATCTAAGGCCACATAAAAAAGCTAGTAAAAATGGCTACTAAAATCTCCCCCACTATTTAGGATTCAAGGAAGTTAATTATGCACATATATTCTACACCCAGAAGAGAAAGCTACCTCAGCAAAACTCATCGCCTATAAAAATCTTCCTAGATAATGAAGACCTCTGACACTGCCACCCCGAGTTGCTTGTTGAAACAATGAGAACCTCACATCCAATCAGACTCTAGACCTGCACAAGATCTCGTAATAGCAACTTGCAGCCACTGTCTACAGAAAGCAGCAGTGATCTCTATCACTGTTGCCATACCAAGAATAAGACAGGACTGTCCATTCAGCGTGAATCAAGCAGTTAGCAAAAATGCACCTGACAGAATGAAATTGAAGAGTAGAAATTCCCATCTAAAAGTCAAAGATTACATTTTTAATTTTATATCAGGTATTTTGAATTTCAGAGGGCTCTTTGCATTAAGAAGTCCTGTCTTTATAGCACACCCTTGATTTTATGTTTCTACCTGTATTATGGCCATTTAGCCGTCTCCTTAAAATCACTCCAAAGAAAAACATTCAAGTTAACAAGTTCTTTCTAAACTGCTGGAAGGTGAAATGAATGAGTAAGAGGATATGTAACATGATAAAAGGCTGCCTGGAATTTTACGACTGGTATCCAACATGGCGTCTTCTACCTGGAGAGTAAAAAAAATCAGCCTCCAAGTAAACTGCTAAGAATGCGGATTATCCAAACTTCTGTTTATTCTGGCACCATAAAGCACCAAATCACATTCTATAATTTATCCCTTTAGAAACAACTGCCCGATTTTTTTATGTATAGAAAAGATTGGAAGACATTTGGGAGATCATTTCCAGCTATACCTAAAGTCTGATCTTAAGCAGACTGGGCCATACGTCATTCATCGCTATCATATGCATTTCAGATAGAAATGATCATAAAAATACAATCTATTTATATTGCAAATAATAAACACAAGAATTATGAACACTTCCACATGAAACTCTTCCACACCAAACTGTTTCTTTGGAGTGTTTTGCCACACTATGGACCTCTTTCTAAGGTGACATCAATAGCCTACCACGCAGAAGGCATTGCAGGTGGGAGCACAGGAAGAACAGACTAATCCCAAGGAGTGATGAAAATATATTTCATCAAATAAAAGAAACGTACATCCACACGCTCCACTTCTTCTTCAAACCTACATTTTAGTTTCTCAGTCATCTGAAGCATATTGGAGTACACAACTTCAGCATCTTCTGCTCTGCAAATGTTCATATCCAACAGGGTCATCTGAAGAAAAAGAACAACAAATTATTGACATGCACAGAAGAAATACTGTGTGGCTTTCAGAGAGCCTGGCTAAACGTAGTGTTTCTTTTCTTGTGATGGACAGAGATAGATTCAACCTCCTACATGCCATATTAGATTAGTAAACAATACCATCTGGTTGGACACAAAGGGAGAAATTGAGGCAGAGGTGGAATTTCTTTCCCAAGACAAGACAGATTTAGCACAAGGGCTGAGGCTCCTTGCATCTTCCACATTCACGTAGGACAGCACTCCCTTCATTACCAGCATTTGTTACGGCTTTTCCACATTTCAAGTACAAATACCAACTACTACTGTGAAACCAAACGGATGGCTTACTTTTTGAACAGAGTAAGACAGGTTAAAAAGGAATTCCACTTGTTATCTCAATGTTTGGTGCATCCTCAGACGCATTTTTCTCTAATGACACATTGGACCACGGCTATCTCAGCCAAAAGCTGTGGCACTCAACTTGCACATCTGCCCTTTCTCCTGACATTTGCCCTCGACCAGCTCATACTGGATGCTCATTTTCTCCACGCACTCCACATTAGGGCTGTCTGAATGCTATGGAACAGACTGTAGTCAAAATTCCCAATTTCATAGTGCAGTGTGACATGGAAACATGACAGAGACCATGTGCTGAATCTCAGCACACGGAACAGATCCCAGCAGTGCCTACAGACCTTTGCCTACAGACACCAGACACTACCAGCCAAAGAAATCAAGACATTTTCATACACAGCTCTTTATCATTATGCTTCCAAGTAGCAAGGTACTTACAATCGCTACCAACTTCTTTGCTACCATACAGGATACAAACATCCCAACAGGATGCGCTCTGGAGCAAGAGAAGGCAGACACAGAGAGGGAAGGCATGCTGCAAGGACACAGTGAAAGGAAGTATCTCCAACACTTCCCCTCTTCTTTACATACTTCCCCACTTCTTCTGCAAGAGTTAAAAAGGAGTATTTTTTTATGATTGAGAAGGGATCCATGTCAAAATTAACTTTTGATTTCCCCCAGATTCATTCTAACCAAGCCAGTTCCTGCTAGATCTCACCATGCACAGGTGTTTGTACTGGCCAAAGGAAAGCCATGCCACAGGCTGCTTATTTGGCTCTTACTGCCACCTCCAAGCAACTGAGAAGGTATGTGGGAACGCACAAAACAAAGAATAGAGCAAACATGCACTCTCAAAGCAACTGTCTACCTCATCGCTGCCTGGGAGGAAAGAAAATATTGCTTGAATTCCAGAATGTTCTTAGGATTTCCCGCCCTACCTAGACTTGTGTTTCAATTCTCCAGAGTTCTGCACCATTCGCTTCCATCAGATTTGGCACGTGTTGGAGGCAACAAGGTGCTATCAAAGTAGGAAACAAGAGTCAGGTATCAATTCGATTTAATTAATTCATTAACTACATATGTATCATTCTCACGTTCAAGAATAGAATTCAAAGAATCAATGTTGCTTCTTCTGAGACATTGAAGCCTCAGTAGATCCCAACTTCAAATCTATTAGCACGGCATGAGAGCAATACCTGCTACATTTAGTACATGTAAACTACAAAGACATCTAGAACAGCTCTAAAAGATGAACAAACCCATGAACTTTGAAGTAGATGCTAGCAAGAAATGTGGAAATAGGCTTTATCTGCCCAGTGCTTTTCCCAAAAGCTTGGGCACTCCTTGGCGTCAGTGAGAGTCTCTGTCTCATTATTCAGCAGCTGGCTTAGGGTAAAAAAGGATGCATGCAATCACTTCATTCCTGTTCATGACATAAACTTACTGCATCATCACGGAAGCCATTTACTTGGAAATATAGCCTAAAAAATAGGTGTCAGACTGGGTACATATCTAGGTTGCTATGAGCAAAACCAATTTCTTTTTAACAGGAAAGCCATACAATATGCCTGCCATGGCATATATTTGTCTACTAGCCCTGCACTTCAACAGGCAGTGAGCTGCTCATTACACCAAATTTACGTTGGGCAAGGAGACAGTCTATTTATTACAAGCCCCTAGTTCTAGAACCAAGAATTCAGGAGTTGCTCATTCCCAATGAAAATCTGTGCATTTCATACCTTTGGGGTTTTATGCTTCTGTTCTTTACCTGCCTTGAGTGTGGCTTTCTTGTGAAGTCACTGATGGGTGTTTTTCCAACACATTTCTACTGATTACACGGTAATTGCATGGCATCAGCAGACATCTCTGCATGTCTCTTTAAAGTATGCTTTTTACTCTTCTTAGAGGACCTTGTCTTCTTCTTTCCTTCACCCAAAAGGTGGGCTAAGTGAGCCTTCAAAGAACCATCTTCTCAACAATTAGAATTCTTTCAAACCTACTGAATGGAGAACAGCGAAAAAAAAATTTAAAAAAAACTATCACGCGAAAAACAGCAATAGAGAAAGGTAAAATAAGGAATCCTACATGCCACATGCATACCTCTCTTCATTCGAGGCTATTTTTAAAATGAGAAAAAAAAAAGAAAAAAGATCATCTTTTCGTCAGAGAGGAAAAGTGGAGTAACTGGATTGTGTTGCCTTGCTTACAGTTACCAGAAAAGTCAACAGCAGAGTTGAAAACTCCTGAAGCTGGCTAACTACACCTCTAAATGTTTTACTACTATGTTATGATTCTGTCTTCAGTTAATAGAACCTGATATACAACAAAGAGATGGGAGCACATGGAGATGCATTGGAGAGCCTACGCTGGAGGTAACACATTCATTTTTTACATAAACAAATCCAAATTAGAAATGTTGAAAATGACCTGGGGCCATTTCAACAGCCAGCAAACTGACTAACACAACCAACCTTTGGCTTTTATTCCATCCTTTGCTTGTTTTACCTGGGCCTTGAAGATCTGTCTGTAGCCTTCCTCTCTGCAAATATATCACACTCATCCTATTGAGAAGCCATGGCTCATCACAGCTGCTTCGGGAGGCCTGCTTCCAGAAGAACTGGCAACTACAAGCTGGGATCCAAGAGATACAACACTTCACTTGGAAAAGGGCCTTCCATGAATCCTAGAATCCCAGAATGGTTTGGACTGGAAGCGACCTTAGAGATGATAGATTATCTTCTTCCCACATCCTGACATGGGCAGGGACACTTTTCCACTAGTCCAGGTTGCTCCATGTCTGCTCCAGCCTGGCCCTGGACACTTCCTGCCATGGGGCTCCCACGCAGCCTCTTTGAGCAACATGTGCCAGGCCTCAGCACCCACACAAGGAAGAATTCCTTTCCAATATCCCATCTACCCCAGCCCTCTGGCAGTTTGAAGCTATTCCCCCTTGTCCTGAGAGTCCAGACCCTTTTGCAAAGTCCCTCCCCAGCTATCTTGGAGCCCCAGCAGGCACTGCAACGGGCTCGAAGGTCTCCCTGGAGCCTTCTGTTCTCCTGATTGGACACCCTCAGCTCTCCCAGTCAGTCCTAGAGCAGAGGAGCTCCAGCTTTCAAAGCAGCATAGCAGCCTCCTACCCGTGAAACGCGACACCACAGCTGGCCCTTCGGGCCCTACGGATATCGCTTCTGGTGTCGCTCGGGGGCACTCCCGGCTCTCTCCCCGCACCCCATGTGGCCCTCAGGTGATGCCGCTTGGACGCCACTCCTGCTGCTGTCAGACCAACGCCTATGGCGTGCACCTTTCTTCTCAGAGCTCCGTGCAACATTCTGCCTTTCTCGCAGTTCGAATGGAAAACGAAAGCTATTTGCCTACGCCCTTCACAGAGATCTGTTGCCAGGACGAGAAGGTATCGTGGCCGGAGTTCGCCCCCACAGCGAGGAAGCTGCTATTAGCACCGCTTTGCAGGGGCGCTTCTCGCTCCTTTAATACGTGCTCAGCGCTGTCCAAATTTGCTGCTAGCTCCACGGTCCTTCTCAGCTGCAAGTAGCAGCGTTCACAGTACATAGAGCTTCGCATGAACTGAGGACCTGGAGGGACATATTGCACAGGAAAATGTGCCAGGAGAGAGACGTGTACTACATCATCCCTAATCGTCATCCAGTTTGTGCTTCTGCTGCTTCTGCTCTTAGAAATTGCTCCTTGAAAGACGAGCAAGAGCATCTTTCTGGGTGCATTGCACTGAGTGACAGCTCGCTAGGGACTTGGCACTCGGAGCCAAGGCAACAGGGCGTGCTTTCCCACAGAAATTAGGACAAGCTCTTGGGCAGAACTATAACTGACCGCTGGAGTTCAGACCTGTCTGGATGGCAGAAGGCGAAGAACGATGCCACAGGGCACCGGGCTTGTGAGCGCCGTGCAGCGAAGAGGACACAAGCACTCAAAGAGCTCCTTCACAACCACTTTCACTTCTCAGTGCTCTTGCTGCTTGGAAAAGTAGCACACAGCCGTTGCACGCCAGGGCAAAAGCTGGGGCAGTGCCCTTCCTCACACCTTCGCTGTGGTGTACTCCATGCAGCTAGAGCGAAGCAAGAAGGACGCCAGGAAGAAGAAGGCATTCTTAAAGTAGCCCTCTGTCAGCAGCCATGAAAGGGCGAGTAACACATGGCGTCTCGCTGCCCTCCATTCTACATACTCGCAGCTCCCTTTGCCGACCTGCAAAAGTTGTTCCCAGAGCAGAGGGGGCCAGATTGAAGAGGCAGTGCCTAGGTTCACCTTCTACTTATTGCACATAAGCCACATCCACCTCCTCGCTGCACTCTGTATTTCCCTTCTCCGCGGCATTTAACGTTGTGCTGTGTGCAACTCGGCACCTCGAAGTGACCGCCAATGTTTCCTCAGCGGGCTGCAAGGGAACCAAGGAGCAACACAAGCAGGAGTGCTTCACCTTGCTCCTTCCAACTGCTAAGGGCACTTAGGAAGGCAAGTGAGAGGCAGCTACCTTCCTCTCCTAGTAGCCTGTAACGTGGTGCACACAAGCACGGTACTTGTGCGGCTTCGTTCACCGCCCTTCCCCACGCCTGGCGCCGCTTTTACGATCCACTGTTAGTACGGAGGGGGGGTCATGATGGTTCTTTTGATCTTAAAGGTGCAAACAGGCAAAGTGAAGGAGACAAAATCAGTTTATTCAACAGCAGAAAATCGGTTTATTCAACAACAGCAATGCATTTCATCAAATGCAAACAACTCAGTTACGGTAAGGGGGAGAGGTATAGGAAACAAAGTATAGGGAGAGGGGAAGGAAAGAAAGGGATGGGAAAATAGCTACCAACAGACGAGACAGGCATCCTCACGGGTCATCCGATAGACGAGTCTTCGTCCGTGGGGAGATCTCAGGGGTCTTCTCCAGGGGGTAGACGGGTCTTCATCACTGGAGAGACCTCAAAGGGTCTTTCTCAGAGAGTTACTCTTTTATAGTCCTTCTCCAAAGCGAGTGGCCTCTGGCCAAGAGGTGGGAAGATTTATGGACCATTGTGTGGTGCTGCAGGAGACAGGTACGGTCAAGCAGTCCTCAGTTGGTGGTACAACACAACCTCTGGTTGGTGCCATGACAGCACAGTCCAGTGAACACAATACACCAGCACACAGTCACGAGCATCCACCTTGGCCAGGCCAGGAAACCATTGTTCAGAGTCAGCCTGGGTGGGGGTCCTCGAGGTCTCCTTGCGACGGTTGGGAGGCAAAATCGAGGGGAACTTCGGACCGACCCTTACACAACCCCGTGACTCACGATCGTCGTCAAGAGCACCCCTTTGTAGAGTCGTGGTGGAGTCTTCAGTTTTGGTGTCTTCAGGACTCGTCCAAGTTGGTAGCATATCCCGGAAAACAGAGACAGGAAAGTAGGAAAAAGATAAGGGACAGGATAAGGAAAAGGAGAAAAAAGGAAAACAAAAAAGATCAATTATATTCAATTTTTGATTACTAACAATCTTAAACAATTTGTTCAATTCTTTAATTTTTCAATTTTTGATTAGAAATAAATCAAATTTTTAAAGCAAAATTTTGATTAAACAATTTTAATTGCAATTTGAAGATAATCAGTTCTAGTTAAAAATCATATTTTATCCTATTTAAAACCTTGTGTCAATAACCCTAGGGATGTCATCAGTAACCGATCTGGATACATTTGTCACAGATGCCAATTGTGCTAACCGTTTCATTATTCTCCAACTCATGATGTATAGGATTGCTGATAAAACAAAACCAATTAAAACCAAAATCAAGAGAACAATGGTGGGATGACACAATTTGTTCAGGACACCTGTAGCAGTAGGTGACCACCCAAATAGAGTATCCCACCACCTGTGTTCAGCATCTGTCTTTACCCTTTCCAAAACATGATGTATTTTTTCCACATTGTGATTAACAGCTATTAGAGTTTTCTGTCCCTTTTCCTTGATCTTCTCCAAAATTTCGATCAAATCTTGGTGGAGCAACAATTGCTTCACCAGAGAGAGGTTCATTCCAATTGGAGTGGGCAATAGATGGTGGATCAGTGTGTAATTTGACTGCAAAAGATGGTGAGAAGTAACTGGGGCTACATAGGAAAAATCACTTCCTGAAATCCTAGTAAAGTTACAGACACAAAAGTTTGAATGATTCTTAGTATTCACTACCAAATTTTCTATGAAAACACTATCACAAGCAGTTCTAAAGCATGCACATCCATTGCCTACATATACCAGTACTGTTTCAGGAATCTCGTTTGGATGAATTTCAAAATTGCAAACGTTCTGTTCTGTGTCCAAGCAGATATCTTGAGCTCTAATTGCATTACTTTCACAGATAAACCCTTGTTGTTCCCGGACAATGCAAGTTTCCAAATTGACAGTTTGCCACCGCCCACCAATTTGACGGGCCCATTCCCTATGCTCGAAAGGATAGAGAATAGCTCCGTCATGGTTCAACCCTAATGCAATGATGGGGAATATTGAATGCACTGAAGCATTACGTATAGTCAGTACAAAGGCTGTGGCTGTGTTTGTGCTGGGATCATAGGTAAAATTTACTAAGTTCCACCAGGACTGGAATTCTTTTTCAAAATCAGTGGCACTGTCCCAGACTAACTTTCGAATTTCAGTGGGAAAAGTGCCTTCCTCACCTTCTCTTATAATTAAAGCAGCAACCGACTGCATCCACAACTGAGCCTGGATACAACTGAGAGCCAAAGAGATGTTATTTTGTGTAGCACCAAGTGCATCGATTTTCAATTTGTGGTCATTTACATTTACCTTTTCCCAACTTGGTAATATGTTTGATAACAACCACTGTTGAGTCCCCAAAGCTGTTAAGGTTGTTTGCAGGGGCCGTTGTAATTTGGTTACATCTCCAGCTGTGGTAGCCAATTTATTCATTAGTACTTCTGAATCGATGCTATTCAAAATTCCCAATCCTGTTCCCACAACACCGGTTATGTCTCTTTGCCATTCGTATTTTGGAAGGATTACGTTTCCGCAACCAGGTTGTCCATCCCTCAAAAGAAGTCTGTAGAAAGGGTGAACAAGCTGGCTGAACATCTGAGACATTATTTTGCATCAGCAATTTGATTTGTTTGAGAGACCATGCCGGATTAAACAATATTTGTTGTTGGCCAGTTTTTCTAAATACGTATGGCCCAAATTGAAAAATCGTAGGGCTCAACACAACCGGTGGTTGGGTGGTAGGTGTTACAACATTAACATCAAGTTCCCCCCAGTATTTTGTATTGTTTTTTCCACACATGACTTTATAGGAAAATTGTATAGCAGTTAAATTTAGCCAACAGTCTTGATTTTGGGTTCTACAATATAAAGTCAGGCCATGGGGTCCTATGCCATAACTGTATGCAGGTTCGGTGAGGGATCCAGCCACTAATTTACAAGTTATTGTGACGTCATCACCTTGCGTCACCACGAAATTAGGGAAAACCTTGTTTTTGTCATCCAACACTAAGGGGGTGCTTACACCATGGTATGCAACTACTGCGGTCAGTGTGGGTTTTTCTATGGCATTTATTTTGAACCTATAGGTCAGACCTTTCAAGCTGGACTCATCTGTTGTGTTATTCTGCCAGGAGCATGTTACATAGGTTGGTCTGGTTAAAGTAAAGTTATGCCAACAGTCAGTAAGTTCATCCACACAAAGCTTTGTAACGTCGACGTTGTTGGCGTCAGGGTCCAAGGTATAGTTACCAACCTTCCTTTGGCCACAGCACAGTATTAGGGGGACTTGCTTTTTACATGTCCATACTGTCGTGGGGCAGAGACTCACCGTGATGTTAGGGTGCAAGCTAATAGTTATATCTGATTTTAAGTAATTCCCGGCGATTGCAATGGTAGTGGCTTTCTCATGAAGGGATTTCTCCACTTTTCTGCATCCTACCTTGATTTCTTCACCAATTGTTCCTATTAGTACCCTAGCCCAGTCCTTTTTGTCCCAACCCCAGTCACTTGAACGGTATACCTCAGAATCGTGCAGTACTACGGTCGCAAGGCTTAGGTGACGATCTCTGGGGTAGGGTCCTAAAGCACTGGTATATCTGATGGAAGCTTCAGACCACGGCCACTCGGCCGAGTTTTGGCCATGGTGTTGTGGTAGGATACAGAGAAGTATCAAAAAGGTGATCATGGTTTGTCCGGTTCCCATGTCCCTCGGCGTTCTTCTGTGAAAAGTAAACACAACAGAGTCTGCCACCAAGAGGCAGGAGGTCAAAATGATGGAACAATCCAACGGGTACTTATCCGATGCTCCTTTCCCAGAGCATTGGTGGCTACCCATGCATATTTATTCAGAGGAGTTTTTAGTACCAGTGGTACTTCTACAGTAGGGAGGTTTACTAAAACAGGTTGTCCACGGTAATGGGCTGGATTTTTAGGATCCTTAGGTCCCTGTAGTGCAGGAATGATGCCTGGGGCTTTTGGACAAAAAGCTGTTATTTTGGGACACACGTTTACCCCCCATCTATCATTTATACCTTTTACAGCTTGCCATAATCGAAGATCCCAACTTCCCTCATGTGGTTTTAGGAGTCGCTTCAGAAGACCATTTGTCCTTTCTACAATCCCGTTGGCTTGAGGGTAATAGGGGGTGTGAAAAGTCCACTTTATTCCTTCCTCCCTTGCCCATTCCTGTACTACTTTAGCAGTAAAGTGAGACCCATTATCAGATTGAATCTCCTGTGGCTTTGGAAAAGTTCCAAACCATTCTTGTAATGCCTTAACAGTGTTTTCTCCCGTAGCTCTGTTAAAGGCTTCAGCTTGAGCTAACCCTGATATTATTTCCACTCCTACCAGCACGAAATGTTTACCACCAGACTTCTTAAAGGGACCGATATAATCTACCTGCCACGCGTCCCATAAGCCTTTACCTTTCCTTAAGTGCAAAGGGTCATCTTCCAAAGGATGCCTTTCTAGTCGTCTGCGGCATTGTTCACAAGCTGATATGCATGTTTTACACATTTCCCTGGTGACAGGCCAGCCACGAGCAAGGGCTTCTTTGTACAAATCTTTCGCACCTGTATGTTGTCTTTTTATATGCAGCCATTCTAGCAGGTGCTCCCAATCCTCTGTAATTTGTTCCTTTTTCAGGGGACTTAGTCTTGCTAACTCATCAGCAGCATTATTCCACTCACCAGCTAAATTTCCATCTGTCTGATGAGAAGCCACCCACCCCACAGCAAAGTTTCCTTGATTGGCTATATCTAGAATTTCTTGCCATTTTTCCTTATGCCATACTGGGATCCTGTTAACTTCCCAATCATTTGCCTGCCAGAAAGGAAGCCACTCTGTACATCCTTTAAACAGAGCATAGGAGTCAGTGTAAATACAAACAAGAGAGGTATTATGTACCTCATGCTTGAAAACACTCCATACAGCAATCAGCTCACCAACCTGAGCACTGCCTTCTCCCTCAGTAATAATTCGTTCACCAGATGAAGTATGGAGAGCTACTGCCCTGTATTTCCACACCTTTCCTTCTCGTTTAGCAGAAGCATCAGTAAACCAAGAATTCACTGATTGTTCAGGGGAGAAAGGAGGGGCCACTTTAATTACTGAGGCAGGTTTATCGTGGCTGCTAGCCAAGTTCTCAGTTTCTTGTATAGCCAGTTTTTTTACAGCTCCTTCTGTTACAGAGAAGATGTTACAGTAATGTTCTATCTGGGCATACCACTTCCTAACTGAGGATCTCTGGGCCACCCCGTCAGGGGGAGGGGTCCCGCTGGTGACTGTTTTAATAACTTTAAAAGGGCCTCTTAATACAATTGGTTGCTGACGTGTAATTTTCTCCACTTCTATGAGAGCTATGCTGACAACAAAAAGCCCTTTTTCCCAGGTAGTGTATCTTTTTTCAGCATCTTTAAAACCATGAGAATAAAAACCAACAGGCCTTGTAGGGCCTTCTGGGCCTCGTTGCCATATGTGCACTGACAACCCCGAGGTGGCAAATCCCCATTCTACCTGGAAAGGATCTGTGGGATGAATAGGGCCTAGAGCTTGATGTGCAGTTGCTTCAAAAATCAGCAGTTGTAATGCTTCCTCCTGAGAAGGAGTCCAATCCCATTTTACCCTTTTCCTCAGCAAGTCATAAAGAGGTCTAGCAATAATTGAAAAATCAGGGATGTGTTTTCTCCAAAACACTAATAATCCCAGAGCTTGTTGAAGCTCTTTCCTGGATCCAGGCATTTTAATTTGATCTAGGGAGGTTAGGGTATCAGGTGGAATGCATGTCATACCTCCTTTCCACCAAATCCCCAAAAACTTCACCTCCTGAGAAGGTTTCTGAATTTTCTCTGGGGGAATTTGTAAGTCAAGGCTTTCCAGATGAGAGATTATTTTCTGTTGGGTATCCCCCACTACTTCTATTTCATCTCCCCCCACCAGAATATCATCAATGTATTGATAGACAGCTACATTGTCAGGTTTGGGTATCTTTTCTACTTCCTGTGCTAAAGCATGGTGGGCTAGAGTAGGGGAGTGTTTGTACCATTGAGGAAGCTTAGTGAACGTGTATTGCTGTCCTTCCCATGTGAAGGCAAAACAGTCCATGTCCTCTGGCTGTATAGGTATCATAAAGAACATGTCTGACATCTATAGTTGCCATGATTGTATGAGCCTTCTCCTGAATTGAAGTTATAAGTTCAGCTAAATTTGGGACAGCTGCTGTGAGAGGATCTGTGTTTGCATTTAGTCTGCGAAAATCTACTGTCAGCCTCCACTTTCCGTTAGGTTTAAGGACTGGCCACACTGGAGAGTTAAAGGGAGAATGAGTGTCAATTATCACTCCCTGATCTCTCAGGTCCTGAATTGACGTTTCTTCCACCCGCTGCCCACCTCACCTGGGCTACCGGCTAGCTCCGGGAAGCCTACGTCAGTGAGTGGCCCCTCCCCGGCACCACTCTGGGAGCTGCAGAAGGGGTGTAGCAACAGCTACGCCTGGGCGAGTCGTCAGGGAGAGTTAAAGAGTCGCAGTGTTACCGTATGGACTAGAAGTCCTGAATATTGGAATATAAAGTGTATAAACCATAATAGTAGTAGTAATGCTAAGGCTTGGAGACTGCAGTTCCCAGAGTAGGCCCTGGGAAACTAACTTAGGAATGTGCTGTGCTGAGGAAACAATGTTCAAAAGATTTAGCAGAGCATGCAGAACTGTTAGTGATAAGGTTAGAGTATAATCATAAATAAAGTACTGGTGGTGGGTAGTGGCGTAAGAGGGAGATTAAGGGGGAGGACACTATAGTCCTAGGGTAAGCAACCATGTAGGATCTATGATGTAAAATGTTATCTACAAGGTGAATCTATCTATATTATTTAGAAGAATGTGTACTTCTACACGTAAACCGTTTGTAAAAAAGGGTATAAAAACCCTGTGAAAAAGGGAACCAGTGGGATTCTGACTTTGGACGTGAGTCCGCAGGTCCCCGGGCCCCGAATAAAGCACTGCATAAACTGACACTCTGTTAGTTTGTGTTTCAATTTGGGGTATCGGGCAACAGCAGGAGAGACCTTTTACCGTTCTGGGGGAAGGGATTTATTGAAGGAAAAGGTAACAAGTCGGGAGGTTAGGAGGGGGAACCGCAAAAGGCAGTTAGAAGGGGGTCTACACCGGCTTAAGTACGGGGGAGGAGCAAGGGGATGGCACAAAACCCTGGCCAATAACGGGTAACGGGGGGAGGTACAGAGGGTGGGGAAAGGGGTACATTGAGCCAATAAGGCAAACCGAGGGTGGGGATACATACAATATAACCAGTCATGAATACAAAAGGGAATGCTTGACACAGAAACTTCTAGAACAAAGGGAGGGGCTACAAAGGATTGACATCCCGTGGGGCAGGGTTTAGGGTGAGGGACAGGGAAGGTTCCAGATAAAGGGGAGGGGTTTAGGATGACTGACTAGGAGAAGGGCAGGAAAGGGAAAAAACATTATGCACTTAACTTAGGGGAAAGAAACTGGGATGAACCATAAACACAGAAGGAAAATTAACATTAAACAACATAACACAGCACTGAATAACTGGCTTGATTCCTTCTTTGGCACCAGTGGGAAGTGGGTATTGTTTCACATTAGTAATTTTACTGAAAGGTAAGGAAGGTGCGGATTGAAGCAGATTAATGTTAAAACGTGGTGTGCCAAAGGACCAGAGACAACCCTCCTCGTCTTCCCACTGTCTTCCAGCAAGGACATCTATTCCCAATAAATCATTTGGAATATCTCCAATTACAATTTTGATAAGTAACAAATTCTCCTCTCCAGGTAGTAAGATTTTTATCAGAGCTATATCCATAGCTTCTGTGGTCCCCAAGGCATTGAGAACAAAGCATTGTCTCCTTGTTGGAACAACTCCACATTTCTGCGCAGCTTTTCTTGTTAGTGCAGAAATTTGGGCTCCAGTGTCAACCACAAAGGTAACAGGTGACCTTTTAGGGCCAACCATTGCTGTTATCAGGAGGTCCCCAGTATTAGGATTTCTGGTGAGCGTTCTAATAAATAACCAGTTCCCCCCCCCATGCCTCTGCCCACCCACGAGAGACGGGGTTTCTAGTTTCCCTGCTTCTGAAGCCGTTTCAGTTCCATTCCCAAAAACTGAGAAGGAGGAAACTCTGACTCAGCTCTCAGAACCTGTGGACGAGATTGATTTGGCTCACTGCCCAGAATCTGTGGAGGGGTTAAGTTTGACTCACTGACCACAACCGGTGGAGGAGGAGGTGCACTCGGCTGGACAGTAGGAGAGTTTGATGTAAGGATCTTAGGGCAATGCCAATTCACAACAATTTTTATCAACTTGTCAAGTGGTAAGCCATCCATAACATCTTTAGGAATTTGTTTCTTTAACCCCAACGACAACCAGTACTGACGGGGAGTATTCAATTTCCCCTTTTCTGGCTTATCACTAGGAGAAACAATGTGTCTAACACCTTTAGTTTTCTCCACTTTATCCTCTGGGACTTTTACAGGTCCCATATTTCCAGCTGTAATTCAACAATTCCTCTGCAACTTCGCTCCATGTCCAAACTTTCCGGTTATTGTCAGGAGATTCTGGAGTCCGTCTAGAGGGGGATTCATAGGGAGGGAAAGAGTCCACGGAACCAGATCGCTCATGTGAGTTTCCAAGAAATCGATCTAATCTTTCTACAGGTGTCATGGATGCGATAGTTTTTTGAAGGAGAATTGCGGTAGATTTGAGTGTTTCTGGGAGACCACGAATTAAAGGGGTCATGATTTCAGGCATTACAGGCAATTGCATAGGTGATTCATAGGTGGTAGTCAGTTTTCTCTCATGTATCATATGCAAGCAAGCAGCTTTGTGAATGTTTTCCGAAAGTTGGTCGGGAGTACCAGCTAAAGCTATAGGGTCCCCCCTTTCCAGGGGGTTAAGCCCCCCAGCCCAAAAATCTGCACTTGGGTCAAGGACCATGGGTAGCTCTTATCTCCGGTTGTTAAGAAGACCCCATGTCCCCAATACCCACTAGCTTCACTTTCTGATAATTTAATCTGATCTCCCCCAGTAAGAGACACGCGAAATACATATTCAGTCTCTGTTTCATGAGGGAGTCGCCCATATTCCTTTGTCAGTTTTGCTAATTCAGTGGCAGAATATGGGATTTCTTTTGTAGAAATGTTTGGTACAAAATCATCAGGACCAAGATAAGTATATTGTGTTTTAATCATAGGTCTCAACTTCGGACAGCAGTGTTCCCCAAGATTTTTCATTATATTTAACTCCTTTTGGGGATAAATTTGATTAATGTGAACAATCTCCTTCTCTTCTGTTTCTGCGTGTGTTTCATTCTGCTTTACTTTTTGGGTACTTTCTTCTCTTAGGGCAGCCTGTAGCAAATGTTTTTCATCTCGCAACAAACGGTTCTCATTCCTTTCTTGATCTAATTGTTTTTGCAGAATTTGAACAAGATTTTGCAAAGAATCTATAATTGTACTTTCTTCACTAACTCGCTTAGAGCGAGTTTCTATGGCTGCCGTAAGACAAGCTCCCTAAACTGAGAAGAGTATGGTTTTATTTTTGCCCAGTTTGAACTTTGATTCATGTTGCCAAGAATATATTCTATCAATCACATTCTCCAGATTAAACCAATTACTGTTGGCCCATTCCTCCCCACCTTGGGACGGTCTGGCGCTATACTTAGCTAATAGAGCATAAAATGCAGCTTTATCTGTTATGGTGGAATTCTCAGTCATTTTGTGAAGGGATAAGTAAAAACCACAACAGGGAGGTCTATTGCTTAAGTTACCACACACAACGAAACAGCTTTCACTGTGTACCCCCCTTCAGTTCCCTGTGCGGGTGAAGAGACCAAACTACTTGAGAGGCAATCCTTAGTTACAAAACACCAGGTTGTCTCTTCACTACACCAAGGATCAAAAACATCATAAAAACAACAACAACAACAACAACAGCAGCGTCCCGCCTATTGCACCAGTAGATCTTTTGTGAAATTCTGACTACAGAGCCCTCAAGCAAGTCTGGGGATGCTCCACATCAAGGTGTCTGCAGTCTGCGGGAAATCAGAAAAACCCCCCTTGCTTTCTAGACAGGCTCACCCATCCAAGGTGGCCAGCTAGGTGAGGCTGGAGTAAGACTTCCTTCCCCTGATACAGACTACAGACAACCTTGCATCCCTTCTGTCTGTAAGTATATCCTGTCGGTGACGCCAATTTAACGTCATGATCCGCTATTAATACAGAGCGGGAGTCATGATGGTTCTTTTGATCTTAAAGGTGCAAACAGGCAAAGTGCAGGGGACAAAATCAGTTTATTCAACAGCAGAAAATCAGTTTATTCAACAACAGCAATGCATTTCATCAAATGCCAACGAATCAGTTACGGTAAGGGGGAGAGGTATAGGAAACAAAGTATAGGGAGAGGGGAAGGTAAGAAAGGGATGGGAAAATAGCTACCAACAGACGAGACGGGCATCCTCACGGGTCATCCGATAGACGAGTCTTCGTCCGTGGGGAGATCTCAGGGGTCATCTCCAGGGGGTAGACTGGTCTTCGTCAGTGGAGAGATCTCAAAGGGTCTTTCTCAGAGGATCGCTCTTTTATAGTCCTTCTCCAAAGCGAGTGGCCTCTGGCCAAGACGTGGGAATATTTATGGACCATTGTGTGGTGCTGCAGGAGACAGGTAAGGTCAAGCACTCCTCAGTTGGTGGTACAACACAACCTCTGGTTGGTGCCATGACAGCACAGTCCAGTGAACACAATACAACAGCACACAGTCACAGGCATCCACCTTGGCCGGGCCAGGAAACCATTGTTCAGAGTCAGCCTGGGTGGGGGTCCACGAGTTCTCCTTGCGACGGTCAGGAGGCAAAATCGAGGGGAGCTTCGGACCGACCCTTACAGCCCCCGACGCGAGGACGCTGCTATTAGCACCGCATTGCAGGGGCACTTAACGCTCCTTGACTACGTGCTCAATGCTCTCCGAATTCGCTGCTAGCTCCACGGTCCTTCTCAGCTGTAAGTAGCAGTGCTCACAGTACATAGAACTTCGCATGAACTGAGGACCTGGAGGGACATATCGCACACAAAAATGTGTCAGGACAGAGACGTGTCCTACATTGTCCCTTCTCGTCATCCAGTTTGTGCTTCTGCTGCTTCTGCTGTTAGGAATGGCTCCTTGAAAGACAAGCGAGAGCATCTTTCTGGGTGCATTGCACTGAGTGAGATCTCGCTAGGGACTTTGCACTGGGAGCCAAGGCAACAGGGCGTGCTTGCCCGCGGAACTGAGGACAAGCTGTTGGGCAGAGCTGAAACTGACCACTGGAGTTCAGCTGTGTCCGGACGGCAGAAGGCGAAGAACGAAGCCGCAGGGCACCGGGCTTGCGAGCACAGTGCAGCGAAAAGCACACGAGCAGTCAAATAGCTCCTTCACAATCGCTTTCACTTCTCAGTGCTCTTGCTGCTTGGAAAAGTAGCACACAGCCGTTCCACGCCACGGCTAAAGCTTGGCCAGTGCCCTTCCTCACCCCTTCGCTGTGGCATACTCCATGCAGCTAGAGCGAAGAGAGAAGGATGCAAGTGTGAGGAAGAAGAAGGCGATCTTCAAGTAGCCCTCTGTCAGCAGCCCTGAAAGGGCGCATAACACACGGCGTCTCGCTG
This sequence comes from Sturnus vulgaris, assembly GCF_052056855.1. Lineage (NCBI taxonomy): Eukaryota > Metazoa > Chordata > Aves > Passeriformes > Sturnidae > Sturnus > Sturnus vulgaris. Next base: position 30,649,966 of record NC_142282.1, on the reverse strand, counting down.
CCCTCCATTCTACATACTCGCAGCTCCATTTGCCTACTTGCAAAAGTTGCTACCAGAGCAGAGGGGGCCAGATTGAAGAGGCAGTGCCTAGGTTCACCTTCTACTTATTGCACGTAAGCCACGTCCAGCTCCTCGCTGCACTATGTATTTCCCTTCTCCGCGGCATGTACGATGGTGCTGTCTGCAACTTGGAGCCTAGAAGAGACCGGCAATGTTTCCACAGCAGGCTGCAAGTGGAACCAAGGGGCAGCACAAGCAGCAGTGCTTCAGCTTGCTCCTTCCGACTGCTAAGGGCACTTGGAAGGCAAGCGAGAGGCAGCCACCTTCCTCTCCTAGCAGCCTGTAATGTGCTGCACACTAGCACGGTACTTGTGCAGCTTCGTTCACCGCCCTCGCCCACGCCTGGCGCCGCTTTCAATCCCTGGCTGCTAGAAGCCGCTGAAGCCGCGCCACACAGCCAGCAGTATACCCGCGGCCAAGTGCTCGAGAACGCTGCTTCTGCCCAAGCCTGCCTAGGGCGATCACCTTTGTTCTCAGAGCTCTGTGCAACAGTCTGCCTCTTTCGCAGTTCAAATGGAAAACGAAAGCTTTTCGCCTACGCCCTTCACAGACATCTGTTGCCAGGACGAGAAGGTCTAGTGGCCGGAGCTCACCCCCACAGGGAGGCAGATGCTATTAACACTGCATTGCAGGGGCACTTCTTGCTCCTTGACTACGTGCTCAGCGCTCTCCGAATTCGCTGCTAGCTCCACGGTCCTTCTCAGCTGCAAGTAGCAGCGCTCACAGTACATAGAGCTTAACCACGGCCAAAGATTAGGAGGGACATGTTGCACATGAAAATGTGACAGTACAGAGACATTCTACAGCGAGTAGAGACAGAGACACACAGAGAATTCTACACTGCCCCTTCTTATCGGCCATCTTGTGCTCCTGCTGCCTCTGCTGTGATGAATCCTTCCTTGAATGATGAGCGAGAGTGCCTCTCCAGGCACATTGCACTGAGGAGAGCTCCCTAGGGACTTTTGGATGTAAAACCTTTTCCACCTCCAAAAATATATGGGTGAGTCCTAAAAGTTTTGGTTCTATTAAGAATAGTTACGTCCAAATATTGCTGTTCCAAACACCCTTGGTTTCAGTCTGAAATTAACTGCTTGTTTCTGTCTTTTTGCCTAGTGGCAATCTAATTCTAAGGTAACTAGATGTGTTGGAAATCCATAAATTACATCTCAGGTTAGGTGGGATAATTGGCTGGGAAGAAAACAGAATTGAGAATTTGGAAAGAATCCAAAGTGAGCTGATGTCACCATCTGAGATTCCCTTGGGTTCCAAATCCTTTAATTTGTGTTTTTGTGGGCTTTTTTGAAGGCGGTGTACAGTTGAAGCCATGATTTCGCTGTGGTGACACCTGCTCCACTGTAAAAGCATTATTTTCTCAGTGAGCATGGACAACAGTTACAGTGTCGTCTTTTAAGATTCCCTGCACTCCACTTATGGTGGCAAAAGCAGTGCCTTGACTGTAATCATAAAAGTGATTACAGCTTCATTGCTTTGACATCATGGAGGATGCTTCCTCCATCTGCTGTGGTCAGCATTAAGTAACAGATTTCTCAGTTTCTAGGAAGAGTCTAGCAAACAATCACCTTGCTCCTTCTCTTGCATTTATTCATCACTGCTATGCTGCTATACAGACAGATAGTCTGTTTATGATTCAACAATTCAATGGGACATCAAGTAAATAGCAAAGCAAAACTAACTACCGAAAGCACTACAAGGGCCAGAGATTAGCTTGGATTCAAAACAGGTATTCTCCTAGCATTTTTTTACAAGCAAGTCAGCATGTGAAACAGAGGGCACAATGTAGTTTGTGCCTTGTTTTGGGCATGCCCGGAAGAAGGAAATTCTGATTTCACATATGGGAAAAGAAATGTTGACATTTGAATGAGATTGTTCATACCCCAGAAAAGGTTGCTTTGAAAGCTTGTAGAAGTCCTGTTAGGAAACATGGCTTTACAAGTCCTTTCCACCAGGAGACAACAGCTGCAGAACATCTGGGTGTGCCAGTGTTGAGAGCACCAGCAAAGATCAAAGTGGAGACGTTGGTGAACAATGGCAGTGGCCTGGGGGAGAGCAAGTGGGGTGCTGGCTGTGGAAACAGGGGAGTCCTGACTGATTTAGGACGCGTGTGATGGTCTGTGTCAGCAAGCGGAGTAGTGCTGTGGCCTTGGGACACTGCGAATACTGGAATTCAGTGGGGTCACTGGGCAGGCTGAGTGTCTGAGCTGCTGGAGGGACCCAGTTTGCCCACATGTAAACATCCAGTCTCACTCTTGCCAGCCACAGAAAGTAGCAGGATGTGGCTGCTGGCGATGCCTGTCATGTATATGTAGTGCATATGTGTGCTATCCCAGCCTGCTGGGAACACTTCTTCTTTGTGACTGCTTAGGCTGAGGGAGAGAAAGCAGTGGTAGTTTCTGAGGTTTCGAGTTTGCTCGAGTTTCTCAGGCTGTTTCTGGAGCCACCCAGAGTTCTCTTCCTTGAAGCATTTCAATTCCTGGTAATTTTCAAAATTCAAACAGACACAGCCCTAAGCTAGTTGATCTGACTTCAGAGCTATTCTTACGCTGAGCTGTTGGATGATCTGATCTCCTGAGATGTCTTCCATCTCAGTTTATGACCTGGTTCTTGTGAAAAGTAGGATCTTTTAGCCTGGAGAAGAGTGGTTTCTGGACAGACAGTATTGTGGCCTTTGAATATGTAAAAAGGGTATAAGACAAATGCAGAAAGACTTTTTAGGAAGGTTTGCAGAGACAGGACAAGGGGCCATGCTTTCAAACTGAGACTAGGTTTAGATTGGCTAAAAGGAAAAACTTTTCTACAATGAAGCTGGTGAGACACTCAAACGGGTGTTCCAGAGAAGTTGTGGATGCCTGTCTTGGTTTAATTTTGACTTTCCCGGCTAACGCACCAAATTAATGTCTTCGTTTTGAGTTGCCAATTTAAATAAACTTTTTTTTTTCTGTTGTGAGACAGAACCAGGAGCAAGAGAGCAAGGCAGGACTAAAACTTGAGACAGTATAAAAGAAAATTTATTAACTACACAAACAAAAAGAGAGGAAAAAAAAATTCAGAATAAGATTTTTCAGATCACTCCTTCCCTCCCTCTCCCAATCTTCATAACAACAAAACAAACATATAACAAATACTTCGGTCAGTCCCCAATTTAGTCTTTCTCTGTTCACTTTTGGAGAGAGAAGCCTCTTCTTGTTGAAGTTGTAGGGATTTTTCCAACAAGAAGGAAAAAGACAGTTCTCTCGTGGTTTTATCTTTCACGATTTGCATCCTCCCGGGAACCTGCAACCGTGACACTCCTCCCAACTCTACAGCCGTCCCAAAGTTGTAGATGTGGGCCATGTCTGTCTCATGGGGTATTACATGCAAGAATGAACTGTTCGACAGCAAAGATTCTCTCTGTCTCCTTTCTCTCTGCTCAGGCTTCATCTTCAGAAAACCAAAATCCCCTTCTTTTCTCAGGGCAGAAATTCTCAACACGGGTGCTTTTTAGTCAAATCATCTATTAAATGGAACATTTCCATCCCCCCATGTCTCTTTCCATGGTTTATAGGAATATTCAGTACATCAGTTCATTCCTACAATTTCACAAAAAGATTTTCAGCCATTTCAGCATCTTCTCATTCTCCTTCCATCTTAAAAACTTAGCTCTTACATCACTGACTTCAGAAATCTTCTTATTCCCTTTCATATTCAAAGGAAAGGCTGGAGGCTTTGCAAATCTTATCTGAACACTAAAGAGTTAAAGTTTAACACAACTACTAAAGTTGGGCCAGGCTCAGGCCCCGCTGGGGAGACGGCTGAGGTGTTAATCAGACTTTCTGGGGCTGGGCTGCAGCCCCACACTGCTCATGGCCACCCAGGCAGGCCCGGCCTGTCCGGCAGCAGCAAGAGTCGGCCTCCCCTCCCACGCCAGAGCCGCAGGCCCTTGGAGGAGGAAGCTGTGAAGGTCTTATCACACGACTTTTTCTCCCCCCGGCCATCGGGTCCCCTTGTAGGCAAACAGGGCCCAAGCGGCCTCCCGAGCCTCCCCCCCCGCAGGGGGGAGGGGGAAGCTCGGGTTGATGTTACCTGCTCAGCCGCCGGAAAGACAAGGGGGCGAAGTTCCGGATTACCTCCTTCAAAACGTGTGTGCACGGAGCGAACTAATTTTCTCTAATTGGCTGTTGCAGGTATCCCAACCCCCACAGAGGAAATTCCCTTAGGAAGAACCTCTTCTGAGTTTCTTCTTCCTAAGTCAACCTATCACAATGCCCCATCATTGAGAGTGCTCCTTATCAGTTTGGCTAGTCTTGAGCAATTTGATCTACTGTAAGATCTACCTGGCAAGAAAGTTGGACTAGATGATCTTTAATCACAGACTGTTGTATGATTCCGAGAAAGACAGAATGCAATAAAGTTCATATTTCAGATTTTGGCGCAGACATATTTATTATTTCTCACTTTATGCATCATTGCAATGACAACTTGTTAGCTTCTGAAATGATGAGCTGAGATTGATTTCCTTCCTTAGTTTCATTTTCCCTGTTATTCCGTCATTCTTGGACTTTTTTTTCCACTAGATTTCCTCTTTCAGTAAACTGCCCTTAAGTATCACTTTGCTCCCCACCTGGCTGTTTTTTTTTTTTTAATGACACCTTTTCACTGGTTCGTTTTGGGCCTTTGCTGCTTGAAGTCCAGCAGCCTCCTTGTCTGAGCATTATGGAGCTTTCTTTACAGCTTCATCACTATGCAAAAAGCCATAAATTACTGTGTTCCATCTCACATACCATCAAGTATCACACTAATATTCCCTCTGCTGAATAGCTGGTTGGCTTACATAGACCAGCCAAATACCAGGAAATCCAGATGGCAGCAAGAATCTTGTAGACTACTCCCGCTGTTCATTGAAATTCTGGAGAAGTCACGTGAGGTATCACATTCTCTTGAAAGAAGTGTATATCATCTCAGACATTCTAGAATGGGCTATTAATATTGTCATGAGTTTCTGGCTAGACTTTTTAGTATGCAAATTCAAATTCAAATGATCTGAAATGATAGAACTTCAAGAAATTTTTTTTCCCAGAATCGAAGTATGATGGAGTTACATAGGGAGAATCTTAATCTTAGTTATTCTATTCCATCTCACATCATGGCTGGGGGCAGGGAGAAGGGAGTATCTTTGGGGGACAATGGGTTCTGGTGTAGTCAGTAAGCTGGGCAGAGGAGCCATCAGGTATTGTCTGTTGTAGGCGGGGGAATTCATGTGAACTCGTCCTTTCTTGTACCCTGCCACTAGTATTGTTGCTAAAATTGTTTGTTTTCTCATCCAAGTGACAAAATCAGCACACTTAATGAGGGATAAAGAGGGAGCAGCGACCTCAGAACAGGAAGAAGAAGAAGCAGAGCCTGCTGTCCTCCAGAAGAAAAAAACACTACCAGCCAACTTTGCATCATCTGTGAACTTCCTGGGTGTGTACTCTATCCCCTTGTCCAGATCACTGATAAAGATATTAAACAGGACTGGGCCCAAGACTGAGCCTAGGGGACCAGCTGGATGAACTCAATTTCCCACCACTCTGTGGGCCTGGCCATCACCCAGTTTGCCACCCAGCAAACAGCCCACCCATCCAAACCATAAGCAGACAGTTTCCTCAGGAGAATGATGTGAGACTCATTGCAAAAAGGATAAGGGAGATGCCTAGGAAGAGTCTCAGGTGAATCCAGGAGACTATAGTGGAGAACTATTCAGTTTTCCAATCAATTTGCTTAAAAAACTCTACAAAACCGTAATAAAAAATAAACAAAAAACAAAGAAAGAAACAAAAAAAGCAGACCAAAGAAACACACAAAAAACCCCAACCAATAATCCACAAAGAGACAAAAAAGTCCACAAAAAAACCCACCCAATACTGAAAATAAACTCCAAACCCAACACATCAAAAAATAAGGGAGAAGGTTTTTAGTAACTTTAGAAATAATAAAATAAAGCAAAACAAAAAAACCCAGAAAGTCACATTTCTAAAGGTGCTGTCCCAGCCTCTTCTCTCAGCAGGGAGGACATCCTGAAGTGGAGCCAGTTGGAAGAAAGCGGGACAGGGCAGCACCTCGGCCATTGTCACAGGACGGCCCTGTGGCTGCCCCATTGCCAAAACCTGGACACATAAATCAAACACAGGTATGCACATGTGCTTAGACACAGCAAAAATATATTTGTCTGAAAAGAATACTGGTCCATTTATATCACTGCAAAGAGCATAATGCCTTGTCTCAGCTTTGTTTTCAGTCATTACAAATATTTGGAAAATATAGGAGTGCAGAAAATGGAAATATCCAAGATCAACATGAGGACCAATAACAGAGATTCCATTTTTGAAACTGCATTGGGAATCCTCACCAGAAATTGACTCAGAGCACTTAGATTAACAAAAAAGACCAAGAGTATTGGAGTCAATACAACACAGTGTCTGGAGACTTCAGCTGGTTGCCTTGATTTCTCAAATATGATGGAGGAAGCACCTTAGCAACTACAGCTGCCAATTCTCTCAGGGCCCTGACATGCCTCTGGGTGGGTCCCATGGTCTTGCACGCTCAGGTTCCTCAAGTGGTCTGAAAGTTGACCTGCTACTATGGCTTAGAATCAAGTCCACCAGTCCAATAAGGGGAGAGATGTGGAAATAGTGACTGGGAGTAAAAATTGAGACCAACACTTGTTGAGTACCTCAGCCTTCTCCTTGTCTGTTGTCACTAGTCCTGTCTGGCTTATGGGGTTGGGGGAGGGATAGTGGAGGTGTGATAGGTTACTTTTCATCTTCCTTTTCCCACTGAAATACCTGTAGGTGCCTTTATTATTCTTATTTATGGCATGCTTTTCCAAATTCACCTTCAACTGAGCCTTAGCTATACTTATACCGTCCTCACACACTCATGTGTTAGCACTGTATTTTTCCCATGATTTGTCTTGCTGTGTGATGTCTGCATATTACCTGCCTGCATCACATCTATTAATTTTCAATAAGCTTCTGGCTTTAACTTGTTTTCAAAAAGAACCTTTTGGAACCTTTTCACCTCAGAAAATCACCTGGGAAACCCAAAATCCCCAAAATTCACCCCAAAATCCGCCCGGGGATGCCAAGAACTCACCTGGCAACTCCCAGAATTCCACAAATTCACCCCAAAATTCACGGGGGACCACCAAATCCCAGGGCTTCACCCCAAAATCCCACCTGCAACCCCCAAAATCCCTCAAATCACCCCCTAGACCCAGTCCCCCCAATACCTCCCAAATTCACCCCAAAATGTCTCCAATACCCCTCAAAACCCACCCAGATACCCCCGATTCCAGCAAATTCACTTTAAGACCCATCTGGGACTCCCAAAAATAACCAAAATTCCCAGGAAAATCCACCTGCATCCCCCCAAATTCATCCCAAAATTCTCCCATGTCTCCCAAATGCTCACCTGGATACCCCAAAATCGACAGTATTCACACCGTAATCGGCCTGGCATCCCCAAAACTCACCTGAGAACCCTAAAATTCACATGTATACTCTAAAATCCTCCAAATTCCCCCCAAAATTACCCTGAGATCCCTAGAATTCCACAAATTCCCCCTAAAATTCAACTGGGACTCCCCACATTCTACAAATTCACCCCGGTCCTGGAGTACCATGCAAAAATGTGTATTCTATCACCATCTGTTAAAATGTGGGAGGGGTGGTGATCCTTATCTCTGTGGGAGATATCCTCTGCTGATGTATTGGGAATCCAAATCACCCTGAGATTCTGGAAATAATTACAAATTGGCCTGAAGGTGAGACTCTTGGATTGTCTTCTGAAGAAGAAGAGGAGCAAGTGGCACGTGCTGAGGAAGCCCCACCATATAATGAGCTACCGGAGACTGAAAGATGATATGCCCTCTTCACTGATGGTTCCCGCCGAATAGTAGGCACTAACCGGAAATGGAAAGCTGCAGTATGGAGCCCCACACGACATGTTGCACAAGCTACCGAGGGACAAGGTGGATCGAGTCAGGTCACAGAGATAAAAGCCGTCCAGTTGGCTTTGGATATTGCTGAACGAGAGAAATGGCCAAGGCTTTATCGCTACACTGACTCATGGATGGTAGCTAATGCTCTGTGGGGATGGCTGGATCGCTGGAAAAAGGCCAAGTGGCAGCACAGAGGGAAACCCATCTGGGCAGCTGAGATTTGGCACGACATTGCTGCCTGAGTAGAGAAATTGACCTTAAATGTTCAACACATGGATGCACATGTACCCAAAAGCCGGGCTAATGAAGAACATCACAACAAAGAGCAGGTGGACTGAGCCGCCAAAGTGAAAATATCACAGGTGGATCTAGACTGGCAGCACAAGGGAGAATCATTCCGAGCTCGTTGGGCCCATGATGCCTCTGGTCATCAGGGGAGAGATGCAACATACCGATGGGCCCATGACCTAGGGGTGGACCTTACCATGGACAGCATCTCACAGGTCATCCACGACTGCGAGACCTGTGCCGCAATCAAACAGGCCAAGCGGGTGAAGCCTCTGTGGTACCGTGGACGATGGTCAAAGTACAGGTATGGAGAAGCCCGGAAAAATTGACTAAATCACCCTTCCCCAAACCCACCAGGGCAAGCGCTGCATACTGACCATGGTGGAAGCAACTACAGGATGGTTAGAAACCTACCCTGTGCCTCATGCCACTGCCCGGAACACCATCTTGGGCCTAGAAAAACAAGTCCTTTGGAGGCATGGTACCCCTGAGAGAATTGAATCAGACAAGGGAACCCATTTCAAGAACGGCCTTATCAACACCTGGGCCAAAGATCATGGTATTGAATGGATATATCATATCCCTTACCACGCGCCAGCTGCTGGGACAGTTGAACGGTCTAATGGACTCCTTAAGACTACTTTGAAAGCACTAGGTGGTGGAACCTTCAGAAATTGGGAAATGAACTTGGCCAAAGCCACCTGGATGGTTAACACCCGAGGGTCCATCAATCGAGCCGGTCCTGCCCACTCTGAACCCCTGCACACAGTGGATGGGGACAAGGTCCCTGAGGCACATATGAAAGGTATTTTAGGAAAGACTGTTTGGATTAATCCCACCACAGGCAAAGGCAAACCGATCCGTGGGATTGTTTTTGCTCAAGGACCTGGTTGCACTTGGTGGGTAATGCAGAAAGATGGGGAAACCCATTGTGTACTGCAAGGAGACTAAATTTTAAGTAAGAACTGTATGTAAGGTTTCATTTTGTATTATATATCTGTAACAGGGGATTGGTTTGGGTATGATGTAGACGGTAATAGAATAAGGGGTGGATTATGTCCTGGGGTACAATGCAAAAATGTGTATTCTATCAGGATCTGTTACAATGTGGGAGGGGTGGTGATCCTTATCTCTGTGGGAGATATCCTCTGCTGATGTGCCATCTGATAAGATCAGGGGGATGATCATCGTTTTCTTTTCACAACCCATCCTTCCTCCAGAAGATATATTCTGTTAATGGGCCATTAAGTCCTATTGTGTGACTGATAAGATTACATCATCCCATTGGGAGATGCTCCAGCCAGGGGAAGGAGCCAAACATTTCCTACCTAGATAAAAACTGAGATTTGGAACACCAAGGCAGTCCTTTCCACTCGATCCCTGAGGAAAGTCGGACTTTTTTCCACATCATCGCTGGATCTTCGGAGAAAAACTGCCCCTTCTACAGGAGCACTGCTTCAACTGAACTACATCTGTCATCCAGGAGTACTGCAGCCACCATTTATACGGACTGCTACCAACACCCTGACTGACAGGGTGTCAGGCTGTATTTCTAACTTTGTTGGTGGTTTTTCTTTTCTATTACTGCATGTATTTTATTTTTTCTCTTTTCTCTTATAAAATCGTATTACTGACTTGGAGTCTCACACTGGTTTTACATTCATACCAACACAACCCCAAACCTCACTAACCGGGATCCCCCAAAATTCCACAAATTCTCCCCCAAAATCAAACTGGGACCCCTCAAACTCACCTGGATCTCCCCAGATTCCCCTCACCCCCCCCCCCCCCCCCAATTCACCTGGGAACCACCAAGGCCCCAGAATTCAACCCAAAATTCTCCTGGGACCCCAAAAACCACCAAATTCGCTCCAAAATGACTGGCAACTTTACACACTCCATTTTCCCACAAAAGGATCTAGAGCCCTGGGTGCTTCATATACGAACTAAACAGAAAAAAACTTTCTATTCATTCTCAGCAAAAAGAATTCCTATTCCTCCTTCTTTTGGACAAAACTGCCTTCACTTTCAAACGTATTCTCTTGCTCACTTGCCTGCATAATGCTTAGTCCCTGTTCTGCATGCTCATTTTCTTCACTTTTACAAGGAATCCTCTTCTCATCTTCTTCTTCCTCTGCTTCTTCCATTTCCTGTGCCAAGATCACCTGTTTCTCTGTTAGATTTGTTTCTCCAGCTGATTTTTGACAACTGTCCCTATCTTGTGGCACCACTGGCTCGAGAGAGGTGATTGTCCTGCTCTGCTCTGGGCTGGGACTGCGCTCTCTTCAAGCCCTGGGGGCAATTTTGGATGCCACGACGTCAGAAAGAAATGTCCAAAGGAGGGACACAGAGATAGTGAAGAAGCTGGAGGGGAAGCCATACAAAGAGTGGCTGAGGGCATTTGGTTCAGCTGCAGAGAGGACACTGAGCTCACACCACACTTGGGACCTCTCAGCTCCTCTGAAGGGCAGCACAGGGACAGCTTTGCTCTCTGCTCTCTGCCACCAGGGACAGGAGCCAAGGGAATGTCAGGAGCTATGTCAGGGGACGATTAGGCTGGCTATCAGGGAAAGGCTTTTTTCCTCAGAGGCTGGTCAGGCACTGAATAGGTTCTCCAGGCAATGGGCACAGCCCCAAGGCTGCCAGAGATCCAGGAGCATTTGGCCAATGCTCTCAGGGATGCAGAGGGTGGGACTGTTGGAGTGTCTGTGCAGGGCCAGGAGTTGGACTTTGACGATCCTAGGGGTCCCTTCCGACTCAGGAAACTCTTACCATTTTCCCCTCTTTCCTCTCCTTGTACAATGCTCTCAGCTTAATGTTCCACCATATGTTCCACTTCTGAAACCTCTGCTACTTCTTTCCAGTTCAAGCACAGTTCTACTGGTTACAATCCAAAGATATACAGATTGAAAAACAACCGAAAATAAACACTTGTTTGGAATGTCGTGGTCTTATTTGGATCTCGAACTATGAAGTCGATTGTGCCTTGCAAGTTCTAAAAGCAAAACAACAACCAAAAACACCCACCACACCGTTGTAACATAGGGATTTGCTTTCTTCTAAGAAATCCATATCCCTTCTCAAAATGGATCTATTTCGGTAAGAGATCATCTTGAATACATCACTTACTATCTAAAGAACATGGAACACTCAAATCCGTAATGATAAGCCTGTTACCTTGTCGTTTTCTCTTCCAAAGGCAAATGAATTGGCTCAAGCGCCGTTTGTAACAAGGACAGAGTTCAAAGTGCGGCTCAGAGAAATGTTTTGGTTTCCCTCTCCTATCTCTATCAAAAGCCCTTTCTTCAATGGCTGAAACAATACTTGAAATAGTCTGAATTTTAAAGGTCATGAAAATTTTCTCAAAAGTGAAAAATTAATATAGCAGTCAGGTTTTAAACCAACAGGAATTTTTGTTTTACCTGTTTGAAGATTTCCTTCACACCAAAATGCTGGCTGATGGATACCTAGAAGAAATCAATTCCCAAAAAATGCTTCTGGGTAAGCCATTACGTCATCCATTACAATTTGCTTCAGTGTCCCGTTCCTCTCCAAATGAAGGTCCCGGTTTAAGAGGATCAGGTACGGAGAGAAATAAAATTAAATTTGACTACAGTGCCTTTAAATCTAAATCGAACTTCCTGATCAATCTCATAAAACCTTTAGGCTAAATGTTGCCATTGATCTGTTTCTACTGAACACAATCACGTCGTGGCTTGTTACAGATTAGTTCATTACAAAGAAAGAAATGCACAGAAGTTAAAATATTTCCAAAGAAGCATTTGACATCCTTCCTTTTGGATGGGGAACCATTGCAACACTGCTTGCATAAGAGGTCAAATTACTGTCTTCCATGTTAGTTCTGCACTGTGCTCAGCGGAGCCTTTCTGGTTTATTTGCCTTTGACTTGGACATAAAGCTGAGTCTTGATTCAAGAAAAATCAATATTCACACTTGTTTTCATTTACACGGACATTGGCTTGGTGTCCTAAACAAAGAGAATGATGGGGAATTTATGTAGGTGTTTAGACAGGTAACATTCTCTTTCTGCAACCTGGCATGGTATTTTCACTTGGTCTGTTACCTCTGGCTTTTTTTTAACGGCTCAAATTATTAGGAAGAGCATCAAACATCCAGCTCTAACCACAGTCCCACTGCGAGGTGTGTGAAGGTATGTGCATCTGCCCCTCAGGTCCATACTGCTCTTCTAACGGGCCTCTGATCTAGCAGGTAGGAAAAACCTCCTGGGTGTGTGAACAGTGCTACTTCCTCTATGGCTTCAGAGCTGCTGCTAAGATCTTCAGGAAGGAGAGCGGTATTGTACCAATTTTTAGATGGTTTTTAAAGTTGCAAGTGCTTGGCTATCTTAAACATCTGAGTTCCTAGAACTTTGAATGAGATCAAATCTATGAGTGAAGAGATGATGGTGCAGACCAACTTCTGATTCCGGTGATCCAAGAATCTGCACTACTCCTTTTACCTTCTGAATAAGGCATGGATGTGATGGTATGAACAGTAATACTGATGTGCTATGGTTTTTGAATGATAGCAGTCTTCCTTTGTCCCATTCCTAAACCGTGGGCATTATTTGCCTTAACCTTGTTCAGTAGGAACATGATTCTATATTCTTACATGAAGTGAAAAGTACTCTTTTTCCATACCTTCACACAACAGCATTAAAACAAGGCCTAAGTAGTACAACCAATGTTCAAAGATGCTCTACCTTTTAAGTTGACGACACAAAATTCATACCTTGTTCTCATTTGATCTCAAGAAGAAAGGGTGTTCTCCAAATACTCCTTCAGCTCTTCCTCACAGCTCACCATTTTCCTTTTTTCTAAAATTGTATCCAGATCACTTTCATCATCTAAGGCCACATAAAAAAGCGAGTAAAAATGGTTTCGTAGCTACTAAAATCTCCCCAACTATTTAGGATTCAATGAAGTTAATTATGCACATATATTCTACACCCAGAAGAGAAAGCTACCTCAGCAAAACTCATCGCCTATGAAAATATTCCTAGATAATGAACACCTCTGACACTGCCACCCCAAGGTGGTTGATGAAACAATGAGAACCTCACATCCAATCAGACTCTAGACCTGCACAAGATCTCGCAATAGCAACTTGCAGCCACTTTCGACAGAAAGCAGCAGTGATCTCTATCACTGTTGCCATACCAAGAATAAGACAGGACTGTCCATTCAGCGTGAATCAAGCAGTTAGCAAAAATGCACCTGATAGAATGAAACTGAAGAGTAGAAATTCCCATCTAAAAGTCAAAGATCACATTTTTAATTTTATAGCAGGTATTTTGAATTTCAGAGGGCTCTTTGCATTAAGAAGTCCTGTCTTTATAGCACACCCTTGTTTTTATGTTTCGACCTGCATTATGGCCATTTAGCCGTCTCCTTAAAATCACTCCAAAGAAAAACATTCAAGTGAACAAGTCCTTTCTAAACTGCTGGAAGGTTAAATGAATGAGTAAGAGGATATGTAACATGATAAAAGGCTGCCTGGAATTTTATCACTGGTATCCAGCATGGCGTCTTCTATCTGGAGAGTAAAAAAAATCAATCTCCAAGTAAACTGCTAAGAATGCGGATTATCCAAACTTCTGTTTATTCTGACACCATAAAGCACCAAATCACATTCTATAATTTATCCCTTTAGAAACAACTGCTCAACTTTTTTTATGTATACAAAAGATTGGAAGACCTTTGGGAGATCATTTCCAGCTATTCCTCAAGTCTGATCTTAAGCAGACTGGGCCATACATCATTCATCGCTATCATATGTATTTCAGATAGAAATGATCATAAAAATACAATCTATTTATATTACAAATAATAAACACAAGAATTATGAACACTTCCACATGAAACTCTTCCACACCAAACTGTTTCTTTGGAGTGTTTTGTCACACTATGGACCTCTTTCTAAGGTGACATATATAGCCTACCACGCAGAAGACATTGCAAGTGGGAGCACAGGAAGAACAGACTAATTCCAAGGAGTGATGAAAGCATATGTCATCAAATAAAAGAAACGTACATCCACGTGCTCCACTTCTTCTTCAAACCTACATTTTAGTTTCTCAGTCATCTGAAGCATGTTGGAGTGCACAACTTCAGCATCTTCTGCTGTGCAAATGTTCATATCCAACAGGGTCATCTGAAGGAAAAGAAGAACAAATTATTGGCATGCACAGAAGAAATACTGTGTGGTTTTCAGAGAACCTGGCTAAACTTGGTGTTTCTTTTCTTGTGATGGACAGATATTGATTCAGCCTCCTACATGCCATATTAGATTAGTAAACAATACCATCTGGTTGGACACAAAGGGAGAAATTGAGGCAGAGGTGGAATTTCTTTCCCAAGAGAAGACAGATTTAGCACAAGGGCCGAGGCTCCTTGCATCTTCCACATTCACGTAGGACAGCACTCCCTTCATTACCGGCATTTGTTACGGCTTTTCCACATTTCAAGTACAAATATCAACTACTACCGTGAAATCAAACGGATGGCATACTTTTTGAACAGAGTAAGGTGGAGTTTAAAAAGGAATTCCACTTGTTATCTCAATGTTTGGTGCATCCTCAGACGCATTTTACTCGAATGACACATTGGACCACGGCTATCACAGCCAAAAGCTGTGGCACTCAACTTGCACATCTGCCCTTTCTCCTGACTTTTGCCCTCCACCAGCTCATACTGGATGCTCATTTTCTCCATGCACTCCACATTAGGGCTGTCTGAATGCTATGGAACAGACCACAGTCAAAATTCCCATCTTTCATAGTGCAGTGTGACATGGAAACATGACAGAGGCCATGTGCTGAATCTCAGCACACGGAACAGATCCCAGCAGTGCCTACAGACCTTTGCCTACAGACACCAGACACTACCAGCCAAAGAAATCAAGACATTTTCATACACAGCTCTTTATCATTATGCTTCAAAGTAGCAAGGTACTTACAACCGCTACCAACTTCTTTGCTACCATACAGGCTACAAACATCCCAACAGGATGTGCTCTGGAGCAAGAGAAGGCAGACACAGAGAGGGAAGGCATGCTGCAAGGACACAGAGAAAGGAAGTATCTCCAATACTTCCCCTCTTCTACTCATACTTCCCCTCTTCTTCTCCAAGAGTTAAGAAGGAGTATTTTTGTATGATTGAGAAGGGATCCATGTCAAAATTAACTTTAGATTTCCCCCAGATTCATTCTAACCAAGCCAGTTCCTGCTAGATCTCACAATGCACAGGTGTTTGTACTGGCCAAAGGAAAGCCATGCCACAGGCAGCTTCCTTGGCTCTTACTGCCACCTCCAAGCAACTGAGAAGGTATGTGGGAACACACGGAACAAAGAATAGAGCAAACATGCACTCAAAGCAGCTGTCTGCATCATTGTTGCCTTCGAGAAAAGAAAATATTGCTTGAATTCCAGACTGTTCTCAGGATTTCCCAACCTACCTAGCCTTTTGTTTCAATTCTCAAGGGTTCTGCACCATTCGTTTCCATCAGATTTGGCGCATGTTGGAGGCAACAAGGTGCTATCAAAGTAGGAAACAAGAGTCAGGTATTCTAAAATACAAACCAGTCAGTACTTCACATATAAAATTATGAATCCGAATATCCATACTACTGGGCTTTCTTTTATTTACAGCCATCTTGGCAATGAAAATAAACCTGAGATTGTTGTTGTTCAAGGCCAACTGTTTACTGCCCGATAAGGAACTGTCATCTACCTTGTTCCTACATCCACCATAAAAAACCTCCCTATAAAGATCATAATGCATTACACCCACACCAATGCGTCTTGTGTTCAGGATGGGTATTCAAACGTAGCAACGTTAGATTTCTATCCAGACTCCTCTCTTAATTTATTACACAAATAAAATCCCACGCCATGGAGAAAAAATGCCTTGACAAAAGCACCAACTTCTAGCTCTCCACCCATCTTCGCCCATTTCTACTATGTTTCAAGATTTACTTCTGCATTCCTCCATTTTTAGAGCCTGATCGCCACCTATTAAGTGTAGCTGGGGCACTGAAAATCAAGAATGCATTTTCTCCATTCAAAAGAGCTGTACAGAAATAGATGTAGACCCTGCCTTACTGCTGCATTTAGCAATCACACATTGACAGGAAGCAAAGTGCATTTTGTAGCCAAGTCCTTCATTAACTCCAGCAACAATTGTTTTCCTTTATGCTATACCCTCTTTTGCCATACCCGATATATTGCAAAACCTTCAGTCTCTGTTCACTGAGTACCAGCTGCTCCTTTACCAACTTTTCCATTTCCATATTCACAGTTGGGGGATTCTGTATTTCTTCACTTGCCATAAATTCTCTGCAGGATGGAAAGTAGATATGTAGAACTGAATCACTTGATATATGTGATATCATATGTCATATCACGTATAAAGAAATAATGATCAAGTATTACTTTGATAGAAACCAAAAGTGAACACTAGCCACTTTGTGTTGCTCATTGTCCAAAAGAAGACTGCCAAATTTCTGTCCTGAAACTCTGAACTACACACTTCTTTTGCATGAGCTTCCAGTCCTTGACTCTCCCTCGCCATTTCAGTTGATGCCATTTTTCTTTCTCAAGCTCTGATTTCATTCGATTCAAGAGTAGCTTGGCAGTTGCCCTCTCATTATCCAGCAGTGCTCTCTTTATATTCTGTGTATTAAAAAATAAAACCAGAAGTAGAAACAGCATACGACATGCAAAAACAAACAAAAAATTGTCTCTTCTACAGAAAATGAGGGGAGAAAATAACACAAATGAAAACCAATACCCTGCCAAGTAGAAATTTCTTCTATATTTCAGTGATTGATAGGCAGAAAAAATGAATTTCATCTGGGGAAAGAAAGACATTCTAGGAATATTCAGACTGCTATCTTGCCCCAGGTAAAACATTTACAATGGCCTTAGCGTTAATGCACTTGTGAATATCAGCTGCCAAGAGGAAGGACATTTCCTCCAGTTTCACAGAATACTTGGTCAGTACATCTGCTATCTGTGCAATCAAATACAGAAAAGCGACAACAATGAAACGTAGAACTCAAATATCAATTTCCCAAGTTAAAATCTACAAGAACGAGACAATTTTTCCATTCAAATGAATTCGATTTAATTAATTCATTAACTACATCAGTATCATTCTCACGTTCAAGAAAAGAATTCGAAGAATCAACGTTGCTTCTTCTGAGACATTGAAGCCTGAGTAGATCCCAACTTCAAATCTATTAGGACGGCATGAAAGCAATACCTGCTACATTTAGTACATGTAAACTACAAAGACATCTAGAACAGCTCTAAAAGATGAACAAACCCATGAACTTTGAAGAAGACGCTAGCAAGAAATGTGGAAATAGGCTTTATCTGCCCAGTGCTTTTCCCAAAAGCTTGGGCAGTCCTTTGCGTCAGTGAGAGTCTCTGTCTCATTATTCAGCAGCTGGCTTAGGGTAAAAAAGGATGCATGCAATCACTTCATTCCTGTTCATGACATAAACTTACTGCATCATCACGGAAGCCATTTACTTGGAAATATAGCCTAAAAAAGAGGTGTCAGACTGGGTACATATCTAGATTTCTATGAGCGAAACCCATTTCTTTTTAACAGGAAAGCCATACAATATGCCTGCCATGGCAAATATTAGTCTACTAGCCCTGCACTTCAACGGGCAGTGAGCAGTTCATGACACCAAATTTACGTTTGGCAAGGAGACAGTCTGTTTATTACAAGCCACTAGTTCTAGAACCAAGAATTCAGGAGTTGCTCAGTCCCAATGAAAATCTGTCCATTTCATACCTTTGGGGTTTTCTGCTTCTGTTCTTTACCTGTCTTGAGTGTGGCTTTCTTGTGAAGTCACTGATGGGTGATTTTCCAACACATTTCTGCTGATTACACGGTAATTGCATCGCATCAGCAGACATCTCTGCATGTCTCTTTAAAGTATGCTTTTTACTCTTCTTAGAGGACCTTGTCTTCTTCATTCCTTCACCCAAAAGGTGGGCTAAGTGAGCCTTCAAAGAACCTTCTTCTCAACAATTAGAATTCTTTCAAACCTACTGAATGGAGAACAGCGACAAAAAAAAAAAATTAAAAAAACTAGTACGCGAAAGACAGCAGAAGAGAAAGGTAAAATAATGAATCCTACATGCCACATGCATAACTCTCTTCATTCGAGGCTATTTTCAAACTGAGAAAAAAAAAATGAGCATCTTTTCCTCAGAGAGGAAAAGTGGAGTAACTGGATTGTGTTGCCTTGCTTACAGTTACCAGAAAATTAAACAGCAGAATTGAAAACTCCTGAAGCTGGCTAACTACACCTCTAAATGTTTTACTACTGTGTTATGATTCTGTCTTCAGTTAATAGAACCTGATATACAACAAAGAGATGGGAGCACATGGAGATGCATTGGAGAGCCTACGCTGGAGGTAACACATTCATTTTTTTCTCAAACAAATCCAAATTAGAAATGTTGAAAATGACCTGGGGCCATTTCAACAGCCAGCAAACTGACTAACACAACCAACCTTTGGCTTTTATTCAATCCTTTGCTTGTTTTACCTGGGCCTTGAAGATCTGTCTGCAGCCCTCCTCTCTGCAAATATATCACACTCGTCCTATTGAGAAGCCATGGCTCATCACAGCTGCTTGGCAAGGCCTGCTTCCAGATGAACTGGCAACTACAAGCTGGGAGCCAAGAGATACAACACTTCACTTGGAAAAGGGCCTTCCATGAATCCTAGAATCCCAGAATGGTTTGGACTGGAAGCGACCTTAGATATGATAGATTATCTTCTTCCCACATCCTGACATGGGCAGGGACACTTTTCCACTAGTCCAGGTTGCTCCATGTCCACTCCAGCCTGGCCCTGGACACTTCCTGCCATGGGGCTCCCACACAGCCTCTTTGAGCAACATGTGCCAGGCCTCAGCACCCATACAAGGAAGAATTCCTTTCCAATATCCCATCTACCCCAGCCCTCTGGCAGTTTGAAGCTATTCCCCCTTGTCCTGCGAGCCCAGACCCTTTTCCAAAGTCCCTCCCCAGCTATCTTGGAGCCCCAGCAGGCACTACAAGGGGCTCGAAGATCTCCCTGGAGCCTTCTGTTCTCCAGATTGGACAACCTCAGCTCTCCCAGTCTGTTTTAGAACAGAGGAGCTCCAGCTTTAAAAGCAGCTTAGCAGCCTCCTACCCGTGAAACTCCACTCCACTGCTCGCCTTCCAGGCCCTACGGATATTGCTTCCGGTGCCACTCGGGGTCACTCCCAGCTCTCTCCCGCCCCCCATGGCGCCCTCAGGCAATGCTGCTCCCACGCCACTCCTGCCGCTGTGACCAACGGGGGCCGGGGGGCCAACCCAGCCTCATCCACAATCCACAGTGTCCTCGGTGGCTGCTGCGGGCTCATGGAGGCCCACACACCCGGAAGCAGAGAGCCGGAACAGAGGATCATAGCCCCACATTTGTGTTCGTCTCTGCACAAGGCAGGCCAGAATTGCCATGCCTGGACATTTCAGTTCAGCACGAGAATGAGAATACACCTGCGCCATGGGGGAGGAAACCTCTAAAGTCTCCCTCATACGTGGTCTCTCACCTTAATGCCTAGAGACTTGCCATTCCTGAGTCTACACTAACACCTTTTTTACCTTGCGGGTAAGAAATGCCATTGTTCTGGTGTGCAGTTAAAGGAGCAGCACAGGCAGGCCAGGTCAAAAGCTGGGGCAGTGCCCTTCCTCACACCTTCGCTGTGGTGTACTCCATGCAGCTAGAGTGAAGCGAGAAGGGCGCGAGGAAGAAGAAGGCGTTCTTAAAGTAGCCCTTTGTCAAGCAGCCCTGAAAGGGTGCATAACACACGGCGTCTCACTGCCCTCCATTCTACATACTCGCAGCTCCCTATGCCGACTTGCAAAAGTTGTTCCCAGAGCAGAGGGGGCCAGATTGAAGAGGCAGTGCCTAGGTTCACCTTCTACTTATTGCACGTAAGCCACGTCCAGCTCCTCGCTGCACTCTGTATTTCCGTTCTCCACGGCATTTACCATGGTGCTCTCTGCAACTCGGCGCCTAGAGGTGACAGCCAATGTTTCCAAAGTGGGCTGCAAGGGTACCAAGGAGCAGTACAAGCAGCAGTGCTTCAGCTTGCTCCTTCTCACTGCCAAGGGCACTTGGGAGGGCAAGCGAAAGGCAGCCACCTTCCTCTCCTAGTAGCCTGTAACGTGGTGTGTGAGGTTTCTGGGGACCTCCAGGTGCCTCTTGTGCACCCACACTGTCAGGCTACTTCTTTTATGTAAAAAGCAAATCAGCTAATAGTAGCTGTAAAGTTATTTATTGCAGAAGCACATCAGTCTCAAATGCAGAGTCAAAGCTAACAAAGTCCATTCCAGGTTCTAGCTCAAAGTCCCAAACAGAAGCAGAAGCTCCTCGTGGTCCCAGCAGGGCAGTAGGAGCCGGGAAGCTCCTATCTTCTTATCGGGTCTTGATTTCAGCAGCGAAAACAAAAGCAGAGCAAAAGCTGTGGCATAAAAGCAATGGCTAAAAGCAATGTCTCTTTCCAAGCCTCTTCTTTTAGGGAATCTTTCGAGCAGACTAAGACGGAGAATCGGAGCAGACTCGGACCACTACTTCTTAACCTATTAGAATTCTAATTTCTTAACACACCAAGCTACGTATAAATTACATTCATGGCCTATCTTGTTCTAACTGAAAAATGTAAGCAATATTCTTAACTCTATTATGTCTAAAGCTAAGTTCTTGTAGCCTCTAAGAAAACACTAGCATGTTTTTCAACCTTCACTAGAACATGTACTACTTCTTTGTCATCTAAGACCTTTTGCTCACTGAAAGCACTTAAAACTTATTCCATTTACTTACTTATTTTCTTTCTCTTATGTTATAGCTTAAGTCTACACCTCTGCCTGATAAGTAAGAGGCCTAATATACTTCAATCCATCCAAAGGATTCAACTCAATCCCTGCATTCTGACCTCTCCCTGAAGGATTCAGAGAAACTCCTGACTTACTGACTCCAACATCTCCCCCTCCTCTTTGGACCATAAAGATCCCCTCAACAGATCTTTCAATTATCCGTCGAATACATCGGAAAAGACGGGGCACCATAATTAGTACCACTATTATAATAACTAAAACATATAAACCCATTTTTAAAAGCTTCTTTGCCCACGACATCACGTCTAATCCATTAAACAAATCATCTAACCAAGTTCCATCATCAGTTTTGATGTTTGCCACACCTTCCCTGAGCCGTTGTATACTTTTATGAATGGATTCTGAATGATCAGATAAATTCATGCAACACATTCCGTCAAAATCTTCACATCCATGGCCATGTGCTAACAAAGGGAAATCAATTGCAGCTCTATTTTGCAAAGTTGCATGTCTATTACTGCTAACATCCATTAACATATCACTCACTGCAAGGGAAGTAACATTGGTCTCTCTACTCAACCAGCACTCCAATTGATCTAATTGCTTCAATGCCACTGCCGAACTAAGTTGTGGCAAAAGAAGAGACGATGGAAGTCTCTTCCCAAGACCCCAAGGTGTAAAATCAACCTTGCAGTCTGGTTTGTAAAGATGGGTAAATCTCCTCACTCTATACTTCATAGACTTCTTCATTTTGGGTGCTAGCAAAGTAAGTTTTCCAATACTACATGGTCCACCTTTGATGTGCGCTGGGATGGCAGGCCAAACTCTGTCCCCACAAATAAAAAACATCCCTCGTGGCAACTGATAAGTAACATTATTAAACGTCAATTGGACCAAAAAAGTCTGATTACACCAAAAAGTTTGATTTTTATAAATAACATGATGGGGAGAAACATCTTTAATTAAAGCTCGATTTTCTTCTGTGTAGTTAAACACAGCACAAAAGTTCATTTTCACAGAACCAAAAATGTCCAATTCTTATGGTTCTGAAATTGTTTCAGGAAGATGGGGAACCCACCACTCCCACGTACTAACAGGGGTTTGAAGGTCCCATTTTGGCGTTCCTGCCAAAGGTCCTCGTATAGCTCTATCAACTTCTATGGGAATTGGACAAACATCCACAGTCACACCAACTAAACAAGTTGAAAATGGCTTCTCCGGGGTTGTGTTGGACAGACATATAGTATCCAGACCGGTCACATTAACTAATGTCACCCAAACATTCGTCTTAGTCTGGCTAATTGGCAAATCTGTACTACTAATAGTAAACAAAGCAAAGCAATAAAAGCACAGCATAAAATGAAAACCCATATTTCCCTAAACTAATACAAAACAAAATTCTACAATACTACTGATTCCCCCTCTTTTTTTTTTTTTTTTAAAAAAAAAGAACAGAGCACACAGTCTTCTTTAGATGAAGCGTGAGATATCAGGTGTACGTAAAGATCTTTAACAGTTCACGTTTGTGTGCCCGCTTCTTCACTGGAGGAGTGGGTAGTGCTTTCTTGCTCTTGGAAAGGTTTCACGTTCTTATCTGGAATCCACTTCGGTCCTGAATCTGTGGAAATACAAGCAAAACCCTTGCCCCAAGTTATTAAAGGAAATGGGCCTTCAATTTTCCCAGTTTCTTAATTTTTGATCAAAACTGGAGGATTTTCTTTCCATTTTGCCCGTGTATTTTTATAGAAATGCCTAAAAATCGGTGGGTCAGGCTCTGTAGGAGAGCTATTAAAAATTATAAACATAGAAAGCTTTACTCAATCTCATTTGCGGTGTGGCTTGTGCCAATCCTCCTTTCTGCTGATCTAAGATACGTTTTAAAGAGCGATGCGTTCTTTCAACAATTGCTTGATCCGTGGAAGAATGAGCGATACCTAAAACATGTCGAACACCCCAATCCATCAAAAAATCAGACAATCTTTTGGCCTTATATGCTGGGCCATTGTCAGTTTTTATCTCCTGAGGCACACCCAATGAAGCAAAAGCTTGCAAAAAATGTTGACACACCTGGTTAGCTGTCTCCCCTGTATGAAGGGAGGCATAAACTGCACCTGAAAAAGTGTCCACTGACACATGGATGTTTTTAAACTTCCCAAATGATGGGTACTTAGTAATATCTGTTTGCCACAATTCAAGGCTGTGTAACCCTCGTGGATTGACTGCTCCTGTGGAGACAGGAGGTTGCACCAATTGACAGTCAGGACAGGCACTTATAATTGCCTTCGCCTGATCTTTAGAAAGGTGAAAGGTCCGCACAAGTGCTTGAGCATTTTGGTGAAAGAA
The DNA here is from genome assembly GCF_052056855.1 of Sturnus vulgaris. Taxonomy (NCBI): domain Eukaryota; kingdom Metazoa; phylum Chordata; class Aves; order Passeriformes; family Sturnidae; genus Sturnus; species Sturnus vulgaris. Next base: position 30,626,387 of record NC_142282.1, on the reverse strand, counting down.
GGCATGACTCAATTTTGCTTGCTCAAAAATGTTGGGCAAAGTATTAACAACAGCCACTGTCAGCTCATCAGCCCTAGCATTCCCTTCTGCCAGAAATCCTGGAAGTGAAGAATGAGCCCTAATATGGGAAACAAAATATGGATTAGTTCTATTTTGCAAGATAGTATAAAGACATGCAAGGTATCGATATAAATCATCATTATCGACATCTTTTAGAATTGATCCCTCTATTCTTTTTACTATATTTGCTACATATGCAGAATCTGTGATCAAATTAAAAGGCTCTGGAAAAAGGTGAAACGTTCTAACTACAGCTGCTAACTCCACAACTTGATGTGAACCTTCCACTGACTGAATATCTGACTCCCATTCTTTAGTTTTTTCGTTTTGCCACGTAATAACTGACTTATGGGGTCTCCCTGAACCATCAGTAAACACTAATAGCTTCCAGAGGCACTTGACTTAAAATGGGCTTTTCCCTAAAATTTAATTTTGCTTGCAATAACTTGTGACTTGGGAAATGTATAGAACAAATACCCGAAAAATTTAGCAACACAATCTGCAAATCCTCTGACTTTTGCAATGCCCAATCAAAATACTCTCTCCTCAAAGGCAAGTAGATTATGGTAAAATCCCGACCTGCAATGGCCATTAACCTTTCTCTGGCTCTAATTACAATCTGAGCCAACACTTCCATCGTGGTAAAAATTGTCTTGGTAGACCTAGAAGATAAAAAGACCCATTCTATTATCAACAAAGGGTCCCCTTTCAGATCGTCCCACTGAAATATCAGTCCATATAACTGTTTGTTTCCCCCCAAAATTGCAAGAAAATAAGGCAATGAAGGCACACATGGATGAGCTTGTCTAGATTGAAGGGCTTCGGTGACCTTTTCAAGGGCTTTCTGAGCTTCAGGTGTCAAAGATCTCTGAGAAGTGATGTCACAATTCCCTCTAAGCAAGTCAAAAACCGGAGCAAGTTCATCATTGGTAATCCCTAAAGTAACTCTGATCTAGTTGATTTCCCCCAAAAGTTGCTGCAGATCTTCTAAGGTGTTGACCTTAGTTTGGAGCTGAATTTTCTGAGTCTTGATGGAATGCTCTGTCATTCTCCACCCTAAATACTTCCATGGTGAAACTTCTTGTATTTTTTCAGTGGAGATTTCAAGTCCTGCTTCCTGAACTGCTGCAACAACATTATCACAAACCTCTTTTACTTCCTTTTGAGTCGAAGCTGAAATAAGCAAATCGTCCATGTAATGTAAAATCATTGCTCGAGGATGCTTTTGCTGCACAGGGGCCAAAGCCTGAGCCACAAACCATTGACATATAGTAGGAGAGTTCTTCATTCCATGTGGCAGAACCACCCAGTGGTATCTTTGCAGGGGTTCTTGTCTGTTGATACTTGCAATAGAAAAAGCAAACCGTGGAGCGTCATCTGGATGGAGTGGGATATTGAAAAAACAGTCTTTTAAGTCAATAATAACACGAGGCCAGTCTCTCGGGATCATTGAGAGCGAAGGGAGACCCGGTTGTAGTGGTCCCATGTCTTCTATTACTTCATTGATCTTCCTGAGGTCTTGAAGCAGCCTCCAGGTACCAGATGCTTTCTTGCGAATGACAAACACTGGTGAATTCCATGGACTGTTCGTCACTCTAATGTGGCCTTTTTGTAGTTGTTCTCTAATCAGTTCTTTATGAGCACTCAATTTCTCTTCCTCCAGAGGCCATTGACTCACCCATACAGGATTATTAGTTTTCCAGGATAATTTTGGAGTCATAAATGCTGTCATGGCTTTTCACAAAAATCCACTTCCAGCCTTGCTCCCCACTGAGACAGCAGGTCCCTTCCCCAGGCTGTGATGGGTCTTTGCACCACAAAGGGACAGATGGCCACTGTCTTCCCCGCTGGTCCTCTGACTGTGATCACGTATTCACTTCGTTGACAAACAGTGGCCCCTCCGATACCTGTAATAGGATCTAAAGGAGTAATTAAAGTCCAGTCCTTTGGCCAAAGCAAATAAGAAATCACTGTAACATCAGCACCAGTGTCCAGGAGACCTGTAATTTCAATAGTTTTGTTATTATGAGTTAGGCTGCAAGTCAGTTTTGGTCGGTTGCGGCATATATGTTCCACCCAAAAAACATGAGAAGCTATATCCATGTTCCCAGTTGACATCTGTTGACCTTCAACAAGCTGCTCCTCTATATTAGATGGCAAAGCAACAGCTGTAGCTATTGGAGTTCCTGCTGGAATGGCAAGTGGAAGGCACCAGGCTTGAACTAAAACTGTCAATTCTTCATGACAATTTGCTGAAACAATAGTCGGAAAAACCACAAGTCCCAAAATACGATTCCTTTCTTTACCTATAATTAGAAAATCTTGTCTCCTTTGTGAAGTTCCTGTCACTCCTGTAGAAACAACTGCATGACAATTCTGTAAAAAGCAGGTTAATTTGGAAGTTGCCAGCTTGCATTGTGCCCCTGGGGGTAAAAGGGTGGGATCATTGGGTAACTGACTGGCCACCCAGGGTATGATGGGGCCATATAATTCATGTATCCTGCCCCAGGGAAGCCTCCTGGCTGCTGGAAAGCCACTCTTTGTTTCGGCACGCGGTGGGGCCCCCTCACTCTCCCGTTTCCCGTCAACAGATTCCCTTCAATATCATATTTAGAACGGCATTGGCTAGCTTGATGCTTCCCCTTTCTGCATCTTGGGCAACGACCAGCTGACTTTTTGCTCTCTGCTGGCTCTGGGCAATTCTTTATCAAACGTCCTGATTTTCCACATCCATAACATGATCCTTTAGAAGCCCCATCTTTCTGAAACTTATTATTTTGCAAAAGTCTGAACTAATATTATCAAGAGTCTTTGCAAGGTAATCATTATTCTCTTTAAGTTTTGCCCCAATCTTCTCTCCCATAGCATATGCTTGAAGAGTAGCTATATGTTGGTGAGTGCCAATCTTACTGCAAGCCTCTAGCATCCGTGAGAGATCGGGGTTAGAATCTGGCAGGCTTTGAATAACTTTTTTTACACTCACTATTAGCATTCATGAAAGCAAGAGTTTGAAGCATCAGTGTACGGATTCTATCATCTTCACATTGCCTGTCCAGGGCCTGTGATAGGCGGTCAACAAATGTTGCATAGGGTTCTGTTGGCCCTTGTTTAATTTGCACAAAATCTCCCTCTGGGGTCCCCCCTGGCTGAGTCAGAAGCAAGGCTTTGCAGGCAGCCCTCTTAATATCACTGAGCACTGCTCTAGGCAAATCTACTGCCTGGTCTTCAGTTCTATCATGTGGGGCTTCTCCTGCTAAATCTGCCAGTGTAAACTGAGCATTGGGACCCCCAGCATATCCTTCAATTAATTGATTTAAAAACCTTTTCCACCTTCCTTCCCACAAAATTAATTGCGATTCCGTCAACAATGCTCCAGCAATACAACGGCAATCATGCGGTGTCAAATCCACACTGTTAAACATTCCTCTCAATAATTGCCTAAAATATGGTGAGCCCAATCCATCCTCCTTCAATACCTTCCTCAGCTCCTTAACATCTTGATGATCTATTGGTTCCCATCTAGGGTTCGCTCCTCCTCTGCCGTATCTAACAGGCAGAGCTAATAACGGTTCAGTAGCTAAATGAAAATCTTTCTCTTTAATTGCTTGGTGCCTCATTGCTGTCCAATTTACAGAAACATGCTGTGGAGTCTTTGACTGAGAATCCTCAGGCTTAAAAACAGACGAACTTCTTTCCCCGTTTGAGATTTCTGGCTTTGATGTTGGAACCTCTGATCTCCCTGGAACGGGACAATCAACTCCTCTCTTTTTCTCAACAGCCCACTGATCTTCCCTCTCACCCTCAAGCACGCCATCCGGCCCCTCCTCCCTCCAATTCCCCCTCTTCTTTGCCAACTCTGCCTCATCTATGGACACAGAAGGAGGGTGGTCCCATGTAGGCACAGAAACCGCAGCACCGCAGCTAAGCGGGGGGGGGGGGGGGAGGGGGGATCCCGATCTCCCGATCACATTGCCGGTCCGGCTGGGGGCGGGGACCGGCAACTCCGCCTCCGAAGGTGGGCGAGAAATCCGGCGGGGGGCGGGAACCGGCGGCTCCGCCTCCTTAGGTGCACAATGAACACAGCAACGCGGGGCGGGTTGGGGACCCGCAGGTGCAGAAGACGCGACGGCTGCCCGACGCAAAGGACTGACGTCATGCGGCAGCCCTTGTTCGAAAACTTCCGCGCGGTCCCGATAAGTATGCAGAGATGGAAAACCCCCCGAACGCGCTCCCGAATCCAAACTCGAGGCATAAGATATGAAAGCCGACTGAGTCATTTGTGGAAAAGGCGCGTAAAAAGCCCGCATCGTCCCGGTGCAAGGTAGAAAAAAACCGCGGCGCAGCTACGGTTAAAGGAAGCGGCCCGCATGGCAGGTACCTAGCACCGGCAGTCATGCCGTAAAAATCGCGACGTGCTTCCAGCGCAGCCAAAACTGGCGCTGCCGCTCGACTCAACCGCGGAGGGGAGGGAAACTGACAATCACCCGAATCCCCGACACCGAAGCCGGTACAGGACCCTCAGCTCTTTCGCCCTCGAAACTCCGTTCGGGGGCCGGTGGGACAGAACCAGGTCCCGCACTCGCAAAACAGGGCTCACTGTGTAACAATCGTGGCGGCGAGACCCCGAGATCGCGTTCAGGGCCATCCTCCCTAGCTGCAGGAGACCGCGGTGGGGTGGCTGCCCGAGATCGCGGTGGGGGGGGGGGGGCTCGGTTCCAGAATTTCCCTCAAAGGCTCGCAACGGCATCACAAAAGGGAGAGAGGAAACCTCTGTATCGACAAGATTATGCATTAACAGAGAATCACTAACATTCTTCCAAGTTGGTAACAGCAACGGGGCTGTCTTATCACCTCGAGTAACATCTTCAAAAAGCTTAACTCCTATCTGATCCCAATAAGAAGCACTTAAGGCAGAATCAAGATCTATATCAGGAAACACACTATGAGCATATACTAAAAGCTCTTTCAACTTTTTTTCAGAAACGTTAAAACCATGCTTTCTTAATAAGAATTTTAAGTAATCAAAGACATATTTCTGCTCTTTTGGCATATTATTTCGCATTTCTCTAATTCTAAATGGCACTACTCTTCACCCCAAAGCTCACCTCAATATAAGACAGGCGATGAGAAGGTCCAGACCCAGCCCACTTCGTCCACCTTTTAGGGGTGCTTGTTCCTCTCAGCAACCGGTGGGGAGTCCAGCCTTCTACTTGCCACACTCAAATGAGGGTTCCAGGGAGGCCCGACAGTAGATATAAAGCCTTGCAAAGCTAAGCGAAAGCACGGAACCAAACACGGGGCACCAAATGTGAGGTTTCTGGGGACCTCCAGGTGCCTCTTGTGCACCCACACTGTCAGGCTACTTCTTTTATGTAAAAAGCAAATCGGCTAATAGTATCTGTAAAGTTATTTATTGCAGAAGCACATCAGTCTCAAATGCAGAGTCAAAGCTAACAAAGTCCATTCCAGGTTCTAGCTCAAAGTCCCAAACAGAAGCAGAAGCTCCTCGTGGTCCCAGCAGGGCCGGAGGAGCCGGGAAGCTCCTATCTTCTTATCGGGTCTTGATTTCAGCAGCGAAAACAAAAGCAGAGCAAAAGCTGTGGCATAAAAGCAATGGCTAAAAGCAATGTCTCTTTCCAAGCCTCTTCTTTTATGGAATCTTACGAGCAGACTAAGACGTAGAATCGGACCAGACTCGGACCAGTACTTCTTAACCTATTAGAATTCTAATTTCTTAACACGCCAAGCTACGTATAAATTACATTCATGGCCTATCTTGTTCTAACTGAAAAATGTAAGCAATATTCTTAACTCTATTATGTCTAAAGCTAAGTTCTTGTAGCCTCTAAGAAAACACTAGCATGTTTTTCAACCTTCACTAGAACATGTACTACTTCTTTGTCATCTAAGACCTTTTGCTCACTGAAAGCACTTAAAACTTATTCCATTTACTTACTTATTTTCTTTCTCTTATGTTATAGCTTAAGTCTACACCTCTGCCTGATAAGTAAGAGGCCTAATATACTTCAATCCATCCAAAGGATTCAACTCAATCCCTGCATTCTGACCTCTCCCTGAAGGATTCAGAGAAACTCCTGACTTACTGACTCCAACAGTGGCGCACACAAGCACGGTACTTGTGCGGCTTCATTCACCGCCCTCACCCACATCTGGCGCCCCTTTCACTCCCCGGCGGCCAGAAGCCGCTGAAGCAGCGCCAATCAGCCAGCAGTGTGCCGGCAGACAAGCGCTCGAGAATGGTGCTTCTGCCCAAGCCCGCCTAGGGCGTGCACCTTTGTTCCAGAGCTCCGTGCAACAGTCTGCCTCTCTCACAGTTCGAATGGAAAACGAAACCTTTTTGCCTATGCCCTTCACACAGATCCCTGGCCAGGACGAGAAGGTCTTGCGGCCGGAGCTCGTCCCCAAAGCGAGGAAGCTGCTATTAGCACCGCATTACAGGTGCACTTCTCACTCCTTGACTACATGCTCAGCGCTCTCCGAATTCACTGCTAGCTCCATGGTCCTTCTCAGCTGCAAGTAGCAGCGCTCACAGTACACAGAGATTCGCAAAGACCGAAGACCTGGAGGGACATATCGCACAAGAAAATGGGCCAGGACAGAGATGTGTTCTACATTGTCCCTTCTCGTCATCCAGTTTGTGCTTCTGCTGCTTCTGCTGTTAGGAATCGCTCCTTGAAAGACGAGAGAGAGCATCTTTCTGGGTGCATTGCACTGAGTGAGAGCTCGCTAGGGACTTTGCACTAGGAGCCAAGACAACAGGGCGTGCTTGCCCGCAGAACTGAGGACAGGCTGTTGGGCAGAGCTGAAACTGACCGCTGGAGTACAGCTCTGTCCTCACGGCAGAAGGCGAGGAACGAAGCCGCTTGCGAGCACATTGCAGCGAAGAGCACACGAGCAGCCAAAGAGCTCCTTCACAATCGCTTTCACTTCTCAGTGCTCTTGCTGCTTGAAAAAGTAGCACACAGCCGTTGCACGCCAGGGCAAAAGCTGGGGCAGTGCCCTTCCTCACACCTTCGCTGTGGCATACTCCATGCAGCTAGAGCGAAGCGAGAAGGATGCGAGGAAGAAGAAAGGGTTCTTATAGTAGCCCCCTGTCAGCAGCCCTGAAAGGGCGCATAACACACGCCTAAACAATAGATAATGTTCTCTCATACGGGGGTGGGTGGAGGAGGAGGGGGGGAACCGGAAAAGGAAAGGTGGGAAGGGGGGTCAGGAGCGGGCAGGCACTCTCGTTGGCTAGTGGAGTCGGAGGACAGCCCGGGCTCCGATCTGGCATCTCCCCTGCCACCCCAGCACTAAGATCCACACTCCCTGCCTTTGGACATCCCTCTGCTGCTCTCCCACCTCACGCTACTACCTCCGTACATTCTGCCGAGCACCATCACCGACACCATGAGGGGGGAGTCATTTTCCCCATCCCTCTCACCCCAGGGCCGCTACTGCCATCACTCCAGGCCTCTTCAACTGTGCGGGACCTGCCCTGCCCCCACAGCACCGGTAACTGAGCACAGGGAGACGGCCTGCGGCCAAAAGTGACTGGAAGTGAGTTATACTGTTCTGTTCTGTTGTCAATTTTTATAGCTGTTGTTGTTTTCTGCCTTGTTAGATATCAGTCGAGAACTGTTATTCTTATCCCCACATCTCCTGCCTGAAGGCCTCTGATTTAAAACGAAAATAATTAAAAGGGAGGGGGGTTGCACTCTGCATCGCAGGAAAGGGGCTCTTGCCTTTCCTTAGACCATACCTGTCTTTCAAACCAAGACAGATTTTGGCGCCCGGAACGTGAGGCATTCCCTGAGGGCATGGAGAGAGGGGTAGAAAAGGGGATAACAGTTCTTGAATTACCCAAGCTTGTGGTAGGTGACACCATGTTGTCCAGCTTACCCTGGATTGGTGTCCACGTGGTCACTGCTATATCTCTCCCATTTGCAAGCCCTTTTTTAAACATGAGTCTCATAACTAAGGTTACTGTGGCTATTATCCGGTTCATTTTGTGGGTTGATCAGTTGAGGAATTTATGGATTTTTAATTTTCTCTGGAAGATGGCCACATGGATTCAGAGCTATCGCACTCTAAGTGTGTGTTTCTGGGGCTACTTCAATAATGGTACTTACTGTGAGGAAGTGGCAGCAGGTGAAATCTTCTCCCAACCCATCACACAGTTTTTGAAGTTCACCCCACCAGTCTTCAAGGGGTTCAGATCCCCATAAATGTTAATCAAGGTGAAGAACGAAGCCGCAGGGCATCGGGCTTGCGAGCGCAGTGCAGCGAAGAGCACACGACCAGCCAAAGAGCTCCTTCACAATCGCTTTCACTTCTCAGTGCTCTTGCTGCTTGGAAAAATCGCACACAGCCATTGCACGCCAGGGGAAAAGCTGGGGCAGTGCCCTTCCTCACACCTTCACTGTCGTGTACTCCATGCAGCTAGAGCGAAGCAAAAAGGGCGCGAGGAATAAGAAGGCGTTCTTAAAGTAGCCCTCTGTCAAGCAGCCTTGAACGAGCACATAACACACGGCGTCTCACTGCCCTCCATTCTACATACTCGCAGCTCCCTATGCCGACTTGCAAAAGTTGCAACCATAACTGAGGGGGCCAGATTGAAGAGGCAGTGCCTAGGTTCACCTTCTACTTCTTGCATGTAAGCCACGTCCAGCTCCATGCTGCACTCTGTATTTCCCTTACCAGCTGTATTTACTGTGGTGCTGTGTGCAACTCGGAGCCTAGAAGAGACCGCCAATGCTTACCCAGGGGCCTGCAAGTGGAACCGCGGACCAGCACAAGCAGCAGTGCTTCAGCTTGCTCCTTCTCACTGCTAAGGGCACTTGGGAAGGCAAGCGAGAGGCAGCCACCTTCCTCTCCTAGTAGCCTATAACGTGGTGCGCACAAGCACAGTACTTGTGCATCTTCGTTCACCGCCCTCGACCATGCCTGGTGCCGCTTTCACTCCCCGGCGGCCAGAAGCCACTGAAGAGGAGCCACACAGCCAGCAGTATGCCCACAGCCAAGTGCCCGAGAACGCTGCTTCTGCCCAAGCCCGCCTAGGGCGTGCACCTTTGTTCTCGGAGCTCCGTGCAACAGTCTGCCTCTCTCGCAGTTCAAATGGAAAACGAAAGCTTTTCGCCTACGCCCTTCACGGAAATCGGTTGCCAGGATGAGAAGGTCGTGTGGCCGAAGCTCACGTCCGACGCGAGGAATCTGCTATTAGCACCGCATTGCAGGGGCACTTCTCGCTCCTTGACTACCTGCTCAGCGCTCTCCGAATTCGCTGCTAGCTCCATGGTCCTTCTCAGCTGCAAGTAGCAGTGCTCACATTACATAGAGATTAACAGGGACCGAAGACCTGGAGCGACATGTCGCGCAGGAAAATGTGCCAGGGCAGAGACTTTCTACACTTGGTAGAGACAGAGACAGACAGAGAGTTCTACACTGCCCCTTCTCGTCGGCCATCTTGTGCTCCTGCTGCCTCTGCTGTGACAAATCGTTCCTTGAATGATGAGCGAGAGGGCCTCTCCAGGCACATTGCACTGAGTGAGAGCTCACTAGGGACTTTTGGATGTAAAACTTTTTCCACCTGCGAAAATACATGGGTAAGTCCTAAAAGTTTTGGTTTTATTAAGAATAATTAAGTCCAAATATTGGTGTTCTAAACACACTTGGTTTCAGTCTGAAATTAACTGCTTGTTTCTGTCTTTTTGCCTAGTGGCAATCTAACTCTAAGGTAACTAGATATGCTGGAAATCTATAAATTGCATCCCTAGGTTAGGTGGGATAATTGGCTAGGAAAAAAATGGAAATCAGAATTTGGAAAGAAACCGAAGTGAGCTGATGTCACCATCCGAGATTCCCTTGGGTTCCAAATCCTTTCATTTGTGTTTTTGTGGGCTTTTTTGAAGGCGGTGTACAGTTGAAGCCATGATTTAGCTGCAGTGAGACCTGCTCTGCTGTAAAAGCATTATTTTCTCAGTGAGCATGGACAACAGTTACAGTGTCGTCTTTTAAGATTCCCTGCACTCCACTTATGGTGGCAAAAGCAGTGCCTTGACTGTAATCATAAAAGTGATTACAGTTTCATTGCTTTGACATCATGTAGGATGTTTCCTCCATCTGTTGTGGTCAGCATTAAGTAACAGATTTCTCAGTTTCTAGGAAGAGTCTAGCAAACAATCACCTTGCTCCTTCTCTTGCCTTTATTCATCACTGCTATGCTGCTATACAGACAGATAGTCTGTTTATGATTCAACAATTCAATGGGACATCAAGTAAATAGCAAAGCAAAACTAACTAGCGAAAGCACTATAAGGGCCAGAGATTAGCTTGGATCAAAACAGGTATTCTCCTAGCATTGTTTACAAACAAGTCAGCATGTGAAACAGAGGGCACAATGTAGTTTGTGCCTTGTTTTGGGCATGCCCGGACGAAGGAAATTCTGATTTCACATATGGGAAAAGAAATGTTGACATTTAAATGAGATTGTTCATACCCCAGGAAAGGTTGCTTTGAAAGGTTGTGGAAGTCCTGTTAGGAAACATGGCTTTACAAGTCCTTTCCACCAGGAGACAACAGCTGCAGAACATCTGGGTGTGCCAGTGTTGAGAGCACCAGCAAAGATCAAAGTGGAGAAGTTGGTGAACAATGGCAGTGGCCTGGGGGAGAGCAAGTGGGCTGCTGGCTGTGGGACCAGGGGAGTGCTGACTGATTTAGGAGGCGTGTGATGGTCTGTGCCAGCAAGCAGAGTAGTACTGTGGCCTTGGGACACTGCGAGTACTGGAATTCAGTGGGGTCACTGGGCAGGCTGAGTGTCTGAGCTGCTGGAGGGACCCAGTTTGCCCACATGTAAACATCCAGTCTCACTCTTGCCAGCCACAGAAAGGAGCAGGATGTGGCTGCTGGCGATGCCTGTCATGTATATGTCGTGTATATGTGTGCTATCCCAGCCTGCTGGGAACACTTCTTCTTTGTGACTGCTTGGGCTGAGGGAGAGAAAGCAGTGGTAGTTTCTGAGGTTTCGAGTTTGTTCGAGTTTCTCAGGCTGTTTCTGGAGCCACCCAGAGTTCTCTTCCTTGAAGCATTTGAATTCCTGGTAATTTTCAAAATTCAAACAGACACAGCCCTAAGCTAGTTGATCTGACTTCAGAGCTATTCTTATGCTGAGCTGTTGGATGATCTGATCTCCTGAGATGTCTTCCATCTCAGTTTATGACCTGGTTCTTGTGAAAAGTAGGATCTTTTAGCCTGGAGAAGAGAGGTTTCTGGAGAGACAGTATTGTGGCCTTTGAATATGTAAAGAGGGTATAAGACAAATGGAGAAAGACTTTTTAGGAAGGTTTGCAGAGACAGGACAAGGGGCCATGCTTTCAAACTGAGACTAGGTTTAGATTGGCTAAAAGGAAAAACTTTTCTACAATGATGCTGGTGAGACACTCAAACGGGTGTTCCAGAGGAGTTGTGGATGCCCCATTATTGAGAGTGCTCCTTATCAGTTTGGCTAGTCTTGAGCAATTTGATCTACTGTAAGATCTACCTGGCAAGGAAGTTGGACTAGATGATCTTTAATCACAGACTGTTGTATGATTCCGTGAAAGACAGAATGCAATAAAGTTCATATTTCAGATTTTGGCGCAGACATATTTATTATTTCTCACTTTATGCATCATTGCAAGGACAACTTGTTAGCTTCTGAAATGATGAGCTGAGATTGATTTCCTTCCTTAGTTTCATTTTCCCTCTTATTCCTTCACTCTTGTACTTTTCTTCACTAGATTTCCTCTTTCAGTAAACTGCCCTTAAATATCACGTTGCTCCCCACCTGGCTTTTTTTTTTTTTCAATGACACCTTTTCACTGGTTTGTTTTGGGCCTTTGCTGCTTGAAGTCCAGCAGCCTCCTTGTCTGAGCATTATGGAGCTTTCTTTACAGCTTCATCACTATGCAAAAAGCCATATATTACTGTGTTCCATCTCACATACCATCAAGTATCACACTAATATTCCCTCTGCTGAATAGCTGGTTGGCTTACATAGACCAGCCAAATACCAGGAAATCCAGATGGCAGCAAGAATCTTGTAGACTACTCCCGCTGTTCATTGAAATTCTGGAGAAGTCACGTGAGGTATCACATTCTCTTGAAAGAAGTGTATATCATCTCGGACATTCTAGAATGGGCTATTAATATTGTCATGAGTTTCTGGCTAGACCTTTTAGTATGCAAATTCAAATTCAACTGATCTGAAATGATAGAACTTCAAGAAATTTTTTTTCCCAGAATCGAAGTATGATGGAGTTACATAGGGAGAATCTTAATCTTAGTTATTCTATTCCATCTCACATCATGGCTGGGGGCAGGGAGAAGGGAGTATCTTTGGGGGACAGTGGGTTCCGGTGTACTCAGTAAGCTGGGCAGAGGAGCCATCAGGTATTGTCTGTTGTTTGGGGGGGATTCATGTGAACATTTCCTTTCTTGTACCCTGCCACTAGTATTGTTGCTAAAATTGTTTGTTTTCTCATCCAAGTGACAAAATCAGCACACTTAATGAGGGATGAAGAGGGAGCAGCGACCTCAGAACAGGAGGAAGAAGAAGCAGAGCCTGCTGTCCTCCAGAAGAAAAAAACACTACCAGCACACTTTCCATCATCTGTGAACTTCCTGGGCGTGTACTCTATCCCCTTGTCCAGATCACTGATAAAGATATTAAACAGGACTGGGCCCAAGACTGAGCCTTGGGGACCAGCTGGATGAACTCTATTTCCCACCACTCTGTGGGCCTGGCCATCACCCAGTTTGTCACCCAGCAAACAGCCCACCCATCCAAACCATAAGCAGACAGTTTCTTCAGGAGAATGATGTGAGACTCATTGCAAAAAGGATCAGGGAGATGCCTAGGAAGAGTCTCAGGTGAATCCAGGAGGCTATAGTGGAGGACTAATCAGTATTCCAATGAATTTGCTTAAAAAACTCTACAAAACCGTAATAAAAAAACAAACAAACAAGGAGACCAAAAAAACACACAAAAATCCCCAACCAATAATCCCCAAAGAGACAAAAAAGCCCACAAAAAAGCCCACGAAAAGCCACCCAAAACTGGAAAAAAACCCAAACCAAACACATCAAAAAATCAGGGTGAAGGTTTTTAGTAACTTTAGAAATAACAAAACAAAACAAAACAAAACTAACCCAGAAAGTCACATTTCTAAAGGTGCTGACCCAGCGTCTTCTCTCAGCAGGGAGGACATCCTGAAGTGGAGCCAGTTGGAAGAAAGCGGGACAGGGCAGCACCTCGGCCATTGTCACAGGACGGCCCTGTGGCTGCCCCATTGCCAAAACCTGTACACATAAATCAAACACAGGTATGCACATGTGCTTAGACACAGCAAAAATATATTTGTCTGAAAAGAATACTGGTCCATTTATATCACTGGAAAGAGCATAATGCCTCATCTCAGCTTTCTTTTCAGTCATTACAAATGTTTTGAAAATATAGGTGTGCAGAAAATGGAAATATCCAAGATCAACATGAGGACCAATAACAAAGATTCCATTTTTGAAACTGCATTGGGAATCCTCTGCAGAAATTGACTCAGAGCTCTAAGATTTACAAAAAAGACCAAGAGTATTGGAGTCAATACAACACAGTGTCTGGAGACTTCAGCTGGTTGCCTTGATTTCTCAAATATGATGGAGGAAGCACCTTAGCAACTAGAGCTGCCAGTTCTCTCAGGGCGCTGACATGCCTCTGGGTGGGTCCCATGGTCTTGCATGCTCAGGTTCCTCAAGTGGTCTGAAAGCTGACCTGCTACTATGGCTTAGAATCAAGTCCACCAGTCCAATAACCTGAGAGATGTGGAAATAGTGACTGGCAGTAAAAATTGAGACCAACACTTGTTGAGTACCTCAACCTTCTTGTCTGTTGTCGCTAGTCCTGTGTGGCTTTAAGGGGTGGGGGGGAATAGGGGAGTTGTGATAGGTTTCTTTTCATCTTCCTTTTCCCACTGAAATACCCGTAGGTGCCTTTATTATTCTTATTTTTGGCATGCTTTTCCAAATTCAGCTTCAACTGAGCCTTAGCTATACTGATCCCATCCTCACACACTCATGTGTTACCACTGTATTTTTCCCACGATTTGTCTCGCTGTGTATTGTCTGCATGTTAGCTACTTGCATCACATCTATTAATTTTAAATAACTTTCCGCCTTTTACTTGTTTTCAAAAAAAAAACTTATTGAACCTTTTCACCTGTGAAAATCACCTGGGAAACCCAAAATCCCCAAAATTCACCCAGAAGTCCCCCCTGGGATGCCCAGCACTCAAATGGCAACTCCCAGAATTCCACAAATTCACTCCAAAATTCACGGGGGACCCCCAAATCCCAGGGATTCACCCCAAAATCCCACCTGCAACCCCCAAAATCCCTCAAATCACCTCTAAGACCCAGTCCCCCCAACACCTCCCAAATTCACACCAAAATCTCCCCAATCCCTCTCAAAACCCACCCAGATACCACCAAATACACCAAATCCACTCCAAGACCCAGCTGGGACTCCCAAAAATCACAAAAACTCCCCGGAATATCCACCTGCATGCCCCCAAATTCATCCCAAAATTCTCCCGTGACTCCCAAATGCTCACCTGGATACCCCAAAATCAACAGAATTCATGCCAAAATAGGCCTGGCATCCCCAAAACTCATGTGAGAACCCTAAAACTCACATGTATACCCTAAAATTCACCAAATTCCCCCCAAAATTCCCCAGAGATACCTAGAATTCCACAAATTCCCCCTAAATTCAGCTGGGACTCCCCTCATTCTACAAATTCACGCCTGTCCTGGGGTACAATGCAAAAATGTGCATTCTATCAGCATCTGTTAAAATGTGGGAGGGGTGGTGATCCTTATCTCTGTGGGAGATATCCCCTGCTGATGTGCCATCGGATAAGATCAGGGGGATGATCATCGTTATCTTTCACAACCCATCCTTCCTCCAGAAGATATATTCTGTTAATGGGCCATTAAGTCCTAGTGTGTGCCTGACAAGATTACATCATCCCATTGGGAGATGCTCCAGCCAGGGGGAGGAGCCAAACATTTCCTACCTAGATAAAAACTGAGATTTGGAACACCAAGGCAGTCCTTTCCACTCCATCCCTGAGGAAAGTCGCACTTTTTTCCACATCATCGCTGGATCTTTGGAGGAAAACTGCACCTGCTACAGGAGCACTGCTTCAACTGAACCACATCTGTCATCCAGGAGGACTGCAGCCACATTTATACGGACTGCGACCAACATCCTGACTGACAGGGTGTCAGGTTGTATTTCTGACTTTGTTGGTGTTTTTTTCTCTTATATTATTGCATGTATTTTATTTTTTCTCTTTTCTCCTATTAAACTGTATTACTGACTTGGAGTCTCGCATTGGTTTTACTTTCAAACCAACACAACCCGAAACCTCGCTACCCGGGATCCCCTAAAATTCCACAAATTCTCCCACAAAATCAACCTGGGACCCCTCAAAACTGACCTGGATCTCCCCAAATCCCCCCCCCTCCAATTCACTCGGGAACCCCAAATCCCCAGAATTCAACCCGAAATTCAACTGTAACCCCAAAAACCTCCAAATTCGCTCCAAAATGATTGGCAACTTTACACACTCCATTTTCCCACAAAAGGATCTAGACCCCTTGGTGCTTCGTATACAAACTGAACGGAAAAAGCCTTTCTATTCATTTTCAGCAAAAAGACTTCCTATTCCTCCTTCTTTTGGAAAAAACTGCCTTCACTTTCAAACTTATTCTCTTGCTCACTTACCTGCATAATGCTTAGTCCCTGTTCTGCATGCTCATTTTCTTCACTTTTACAAGGAATCCTCTCCTCATCTTCTTCTTCCTCTGCTTCTTCCATTTCCTGTGCCAAGATCACCTGTTTCTCTGTTAGATTTGTTTCTCCAGCTGATTTTTGACAACTGTCCCTATCTTGTGGCACCACTGGCTCGAGAGAGGTGATTGTCCTGCTCTGCTCTGGGCTGGGACTGCGCTCTCTTCAAGCCCTGGGGGCAATTTTGGATGCCACAACGTCAGAAAGACCTCAGGCTATTGGAGAAATTTCCAAAGGAGGGACACAGAGATAGTGAAGAAGCTGGAGGGGAAGCCATACAAAGAGTGGCTGAGGGCATTTGGTTCAGCTGCAGAGAGGACACTGAGCTCACACCTCACTTGGGACCTCTCAGCTCATCTCAAGGGCAGCACAGGGACAGCTTTGCTCTCTGCTCTCTGCGACCAGGGACAGGAGCCATGGGAATGCCAGGAGCTGTGTCAGGGGACAATTAGGCTGGCTATCAGGGAAAGGTATTTTTCCTCAGAGGCTGGTCAGGCACTGAATAGGTTCTCCAGGCAATGGGCACAGCCCCAAGGCTGCCAGAGATCCAGGAGCATTTGGGCAATGCTCTCAGGGATGCAGAGGGTGGGACTGTTGGAGTGTCTGTGCAGGGCCAGGAGTTGGACTTTGACGATCCCTAGGGGTCCCTTCCGACTCAGGAAACTCTTACCATTTTCCCCTCTTTCCTCTCCTTGTACAATGCTCTCAGCTTAATGTTCCACCATATGTTCCACTTCTGAAACCTCTGCTACTTCTTTCCAGTTCAAGCACAGTTCTACTGGTTACAATCCAAAGATATACAGATTGAAAAACAACCGAAAATAAACACTTGTTTGGAATGTCGTGGTCTTATTTGGATCTCGAACTATGAAGTCGATTGTG
Organism: Sturnus vulgaris; assembly: GCF_052056855.1. Taxonomy (NCBI): domain Eukaryota; kingdom Metazoa; phylum Chordata; class Aves; order Passeriformes; family Sturnidae; genus Sturnus; species Sturnus vulgaris. The sequence goes on along the minus strand of NC_142282.1, from coordinate 30,609,557 downwards.
CCTTGCAAGTTCCAAAAGCAAAACAACAACAAAAAACACCCACAACACCATTTTAACATAGGCATTTGCTTTCTTCTAAGAAAACCATAGCCCTTCTCAAAATGGATCTATTTCAGTAAGAGATCATCTTGAATAGATCACTTACTATCTAAAGAACCTGGAACACTCAAATCTGTAATGATAAACCTGTTACCTTATCGTTTTCTGTTCTAATGGCAAATGAATTTGCTCAAGTGCCGTTTGTAACAAGGACAGAGTTCAAAGTGCGGCTCAGAGAAATGTTTTGGTTTCCCTCTCCTATCTCTATCAAAAGCACTTTCTTCAATGGCTGAAACAATACTTGAAATAGTGTGAATTTTAAAGGTCATGAAAATTTTCTCAAAAGTGAAAAATTAATATAGCAGTCAGGTTTTAAACCAACGGGAATTTTTGTTTTACCTGTTTGAAGATTTCCTTCACACTAAAATCCTGGCTGATGGATACCTAGAAGAAATCAATTCCCACAAAATGCTTCCGGGTAAGGTGTTACGTCATCCATTACAATTTGCTTCAGTGCCCCGTACCTGTCCAATTGAAGGTCCCTGTTTAAGAGACTCAAGTACGGAGAGAAATAAAATTAAATCTGACTATAGTGCCTTTAAATCTAAATCGAACTTCCTGATCAATCTCATAAAACCTTTAGGCTAAATGTTGCCATTGATCTGTTTCTACTGAACAGAATCACATCCTGGCTTGTTAGGGATTAGTTCGTTACAAAGAAAGAAATGCACAGAAGTTAAAATATTTCCAAAGAAGCATTTGACATCCTTCCTTTTGGATGGGGAACCATTCCAACACTGCTTACATAAGAGGTCAAATTACTGTCTTCCATGTTAGTTCTGCAATGTGCTTAGCGGAGTTTATTGGCCTTTGACTTGGACATAAAGCTGAGTCTTGATTCAAGAAAAATCAATATTCACACTTGTTTTCATTTACACGGACATTGGCTTGGTCTCCTAAACAAAGAGAATGATGGGGAATTTATGTAGTTGTTCAGATAGGTAACATTCTCTTTCCTACTGGGTGTGTGAACAGTTCTGCTTCCTCTATGGCTTCAGAACTGCTGCTAAGATCTTCAGGAAGGAGAGCGGTATTGTACCAATTTTTAGATGGTTTTTAAAGTTGCAAGTGCTTGGCTATCTTAAACGTCTGAGTTCCTAGAACTTTGAATGAGATCAAATCTATGAGTGAAGAGATGATGGTGCAGACCAACTTCTGATTCCGGTGATCCAAGAATCTGCGCTACTACTTTTACCTTCTGAATAAGGCATGGATGTGATGGTATGCACAGTAATACTGATGTGCTATGGTTTTTGAATGACAGCAGTCTTCCTTTGTCCCATTCCTAAACCGTGGGCATTATTTCCCTTAACCTTGTTCTGTACAGACTTTATTCTATATACTTACATGAAGTGAAAAGCTCTCTTTTTCCATACCTTCACACAACAGCATTAAAACAAGGCCTAAGTAGTACAACCAATGTTCAAAGATGCTCTGCCTTTTAAGTTGACGATACAAAATTCATACCTTGTTCTAATTTGATCTCAAGAAGAAAGGGTGTTCTCCAAATACTCCTCCAGCTCGCCCTCACAGCTCACCATTTTCCTTTTATCTAAAATTGTATCCAGATCACTTTCATCATCTAAGGCCACATAAAAAAGCGAGTAAAAATGGTTTCGTAGCTACTAAAATCTCCCCAACTATTTAGGATTCAAGGAAGTTAATTATGCACATATATTCTACACCCAGGAGAGAAAGCTACCTCAGCAAAACTCATCGCCTATGAAAATATTCCTAGATAATGAACACCTCTGACACTGCCACCCCAAGGTGGTTGTTGAAAAAATGAGAACCTCACATCCAATCAGACTCTAGACCGGCACAAGATCTCGCAATAGCAACTTGCAGCCACTTTCGACAGAAAGCAGCAGTGATCTCTATCACTGTTGCCATACCAAGAATAAGACAGGACTGTCCATTCAGCATGAATCAAGCAGTTAGCAAAAATGCACCTGACAGTATGACACTGAAGAGTAGAAATTCCCATCTAAAAGTCAAAGATTACATTTTTAATTTTATAGCAGGTATTTTCAATTTCAGAGGGCTCTTTGCATTAAGAAGTCCTGTCTTTATAGCACACCCTTGTTTTTATGTTTCGACCTGCATTATGGCCATTTAGCTGTCTCCTTAAAATCACTCCAAAAAAAAACATTGAAGTGAACAAGTTCTTTCTAAACTGCTGGAAGGTGAAATGAATGAGTAAGAGGATATGTAACATGGTAAAAGGCTGCCTGGAATTTTATGACTGGTATCCAACATGGTGTCTTCTATCTGGAGAGTAAAAAAAATCAATCTCCAAGTAAACTGCTAAGAATGTGGATTATCAAAACTTCTGTTTATTCTGGCACCATAAAGCACCAAATCACATTCTATAATTTATCCCTTTACAAACAATTGCCCGACTTTTTTTATGTATAGAAAAGATTGGAAGACATTTGGGAGATCATTTCCAGCTATTCCTCAAGTCTGATCTTAAGCAGACTGGGCCATACATCATTCATCGCTATCATATGTATTTCAGATAGAAATGGTCATAAAAATACAATCTATTTATATTGCAAATAATAAACACAAGAATTATGAACACTTCCACATGAAACTCTTCCACACCAAACTGTTTCTTTGGAGTGTTTTGTCACACTATGGACCCCTTTCTAAGGTGACATCAATAGCCTACCACGCAGAAGGCATTGCAGGTGGGAGCACAGGAAGAACAGACTAATCCCAAGGAGTGATGAAAATATATGTCACCAGTTAAAGTAACGTACATCTGTTGTGTTGCATTGTTTAATGTTAATATTCCTTCTGTATTGATTGTTGGTCCCAGTTTTGTTCCCCTAAGTTAAGTACATAATGGTTTCTCCCTTTCCCACCTTTTCCCTAGTCAGTCATCCTAAACCCCTCCCCTTTATCTGGAACCTTCCCTCTCCCTCACCCTAAACCCTGCCCCATCGGATGTCAATCCTTTGTAGCCCCTCCCTTTGTTCTAGAAGTTTCTGTGTCAAGCATTCCCTTTTGTATTCATGATTGGTTATATTGTATGTATCTCCACCCTCGGTTTGCCTTATTGGCTCAATGTACCCCTTTCCCTGCCTTCTGTACCTCCCCCGTTAACCGTTATTGGCCCTCCCCCTGCTCCTCCCCAGTACTTAAGCCTGTGTTGAACCCCTCAAACTGCCTTTTGCGGTTCCCTCTCCCAACCTCCTGACCTGTTGCCTCTTTCTTCAATAAATCCCTTCCCCCAGAACCATAAAAAGTCTCTCCTGCACCTCTTTGTCCCTCCCTGACGACTCACCCAGGCGTAGCTGTTGCTACATCTCTTTTGCGGCTCCCAGAGTGGTGCCGGGGAGGGGCCACTCACCGACGTAAGCTTCCCGGAGCTAGACGGTAGCCCAGGTGAGGTGGGCAGTGGGTGGAAGAAACGTCAGTTTGGCGCTCACCGCGGGGCCACTTCGCTGGTGACCCCACGAAGAGCCTCTTAGATCTCATGATCAGAAGCATTGGGCATGGACTACTCTGGTTGGAGCAGGCCAGGTCGGCAGCGCTCCCGGGGAGAAGGTGGCAAACCTTTGCGCCCGGAGGACCACTTTCGAGGGAGGGACTTCCTGTTTCTGCTCCTGTTCCAGAGGCCGATGGAGCCGGTAAGTATCCCCCAACGGGGTGCAGGGATGCATACCATTAGGCGGGGCGGGGTGTGCAGCCCTAGGTGTGGGGGCCCGTAAAAACACCCCTTTCTTTAGTCCCTGACGGTGGGGGACTCACTGGCCCTGGGACCCTTATTCTCAGTTGTTTCAGTTTTCCTTTGCTGCAGTGATAGAGTGAGTTCTGCTGTGTGGGTAGGCACACCATAATGGGTGCAAAGCTGTCCACACAGCAGCGGGAGATGTTTTTCCAAGTTGTGGGTACCCTGGAGGGAGGGAAAAAAAAGTTTTCACGGGCTTCGTTAAAGAAGTTGATAAAATGGCTTGCTTCCCAATTCCCCGGGGTGTCACCCCAGCAAATGGAGTCGGTCCAATTTTGGGAACTAGTAGGACAAAGGCTCATGGCGTTGAGCAATCAGGACGACACCTCCGTGGATCGGTTTTTCAGTTTATACATTCAAATTCCTACAGCTGTAAAAGAAAAGGCGGGGAGCACGCGCCCGGCCCCACCCCGCCAGGAGAGGGCAGGGAAAGGAAGCAAGCCATCCCGGGTTCCTCCAGTTGTTCCCCCCTCTCCTAACCCTCATTCCAATCCCTCTTCCCCTGCATCGGGGGATCCAAGACGGGCAGCTCGGCAACGATCGCAGACCTGCCCGGCCAGGGAGACCAGCCGCTGCTCGCCTGGCCCCTCTCAGTCCTCCCGATACCCTAGCCCCGGCGGCAAGGCGCCAGCCGTCAGGGAGCCTTCCCCTAATCCCTCTTCCCGCAGTTCCGTCTCTCCCAGTTGCACCCCGAGTTCTACCCTGAAACCTGTTTTAAAGAGTTGTAAAGTTTGTAAATGTACCCCGAAAACCCTCCCCCGCTCCTACCCCAGGCTCTACCCCAAAAACCCCCAAGTCAGTCAGATTCCAGTCATCCCCCCCGGAGCCACAAAATAGCCTCCTGGACTCCGGCACACAAGATGGCCACGGCCACGTGGTGTGGTTGGTCCCTTGTGCTCTGGCTCCTTTTACTTCCCAGAATCCCTTCCTCATTAATTAGTATCCTCCTCCGACTCTGGCTCCGCCCCCTACACCGTGTCCCAACCCCTTTCTGTTCCCGCCTCCTTCCCCAAGTCCTGCCCCTGTCTCCTCCCACGGGAGGGGTGTTCCTCCTCCCCAGGCTCCTCCTCCTCCTACTAAAACTCCTCCTCTTACTCCACCCGCAGAGAGGCGGTCCCCGAGCTCAACAGGTCCCACCCATCACCATGAATGTTGCCAGTGTTCTGGCTCCTCCTCAGTAAGCGGTCCTGCCCCTCTGCTTCCGACTTCCGATTCCCACGCCCCTCCTTCAGGTTCCCACGCTCCGGAAAACAGAAGTGACAGGGCAGGGGATCGGAACCCGGAACGGGAGACCACACTCATTGCCTCTCCGGTTTTTTATTCTTGGCAAAGGGGTATTCCAAATTGGTGGCCATTTGAATACTCCCATAAAAAGGAGCTCTGTAGGACACAGAAGGAGTTCGGGAGAAAGAGCGAATATTTTAAAGGCTTATTGGAATCGACTTTCTCCTCCAATATCGTGGTCCCTAGTGACTTGAAAGGATTGTTTAAATGTCTCCTCCTATCAATTGAGTACAGATTGTGGAAGGACACATGGAAAAGGATGCTAGGGGAACTCCTGCCTGAGCTCTTACAGACCCCAAGTGCGCCATTGACGCAGACAAAAAAACGATCACGATGGATCATTTGTGAGGCGAAGGGCAGTGGTCGCAGGCAGAAGCACAGGCAGAAAAAAATCCCAAAGCCTGTGATCTTAAAAATTCAAGCTGCTGCCGAGAAGGCATTCATGGTGATGCCGACCACCGAGCCCCGTGTCCACTATGCCTCCATCAAACAGGGGCCGGCGGAACCTATCATTGAGTTCGTGAAGAGGCTAATGATAGATATTGAAAAGCAAGTGAAAAACCAGGACACCCTAGAAGAACTAATAATGGAAATGATAAAGTTAAATGCTAACGATGCATGTAAACAGGTTATAACACCTCTACCTCTCTACCCTGAGCCGTCTCTCCAGCTTATAGTGGAGGCCTGTGTCAAGCGCGCACTTGTGCCAGCGCCACCTATTCCCACCAGAGGAGGAGTGAAGATGGCGGCGATGACTGCAGCTGCAAAGACTTTCCCTGTGCACTGCTTCCTCTGCAACCAGCTTGGTCACATCGCGCCCGTGTGCCCTCTTAAAAATAAAATCGATAACGGGCAGGGGCAGGGGGAGGTGGGAGGAAACAAACAAGCAAAAAAAAATGAACTGGGGAGAGCGACCCCGCGTCACATGAAAACAAAAATGAGGCGAGCCCGAGGGGGACCTTGGGGGGACAAAACTAATACCGGATGTGACATTCCCACCGGATCCGACATTTACCGAACACGACGAATAGCGCCAGGGTGGACTCCTCGTCCTCCCCTGAGCTTGGCCCTGACAGATAACACTTATTTTGAAACACAGGACTGGCGGTTGGTGTCGGTGAAGCCCACATCACCGGGTTTGTTCGCCGGACTCGACTGTACGTATGTCGTGCTTGGGGATACAAAGTGTACCCCTCCGGAGATTGAAATCGTGCCACAGACGCAGCTTTTGTGTCCGGACCGTTTCTCTCTCCTCGCACGGTGCATCCAGCCACCATACTTCCTGCCAAAGGAACAACTAGTAGCTCAGGCGATTCCGGTGCCCAACACCATCTTGGCGAAACCGGCTAATCCCTGCGTCTATTGGGCGGAAGTCATTGGTGAGGATAAACCAATCATTGGATGCGGACTCCGTCGGGGTGAAGACTACTTTTACCTCGACAGACTCTTCGATACAGGAGCAGATGTGACAATTATACCAACCGAGAATTGGCCATCACATTGGGAGTTGCAACCCGTGGCTGGCAGAATACAAGGAGTCAGGGGGTCCCAATTGGCTCGGCAGTCAAAAAGCGTAATTAAAATTGAGGGACCTGAAGGGCAGGTGGCTAATGTCTGCCCTTTTGTTATGGAGTATAAAGCTCCCCTGTGGGGCAGAGATGCCATGTTGCAATGGGGTGTTCGTATTGAGATCCCGAAAACCCTGCGGGATTTTTCTTAGCCGCCACTGTGGAGCGCCCTGTCCAGAAACTGAATTGGCTATCTGATGAACCAGTATGGATAGATCAGTGGTCGCTTAACAAACAGAAATTGCAGGCGCTCAAAGAAATCGTGGAGGAGCAGTTCGCCAAAGGTAACATCGAGCCAACCTGGAGCCCTTGGAATTCTCCGGTCTTCGTCATCAAAAAGCCGGGGAAGGACAAGTGGCGGCTCCTTCACGACCTTCGTGAAATAAATAAAAAGATAGAAGACATGGGGTCTCTGCAACCAGGTATGCCCTCACCCTCAATGCTGCCGCAAAATTGGAATCTGGCAGTCCTAGATATCAAGGATTGTTTTTTCCAAATTCCCATCAAACCCGAGGATGCACCACGGTTTGCCTTCTCGGTTCCATCCATCAACCGGGAAGCCCCAATGAGGCACTTCCATTGGCGGGTACTGCCTCAGGGCATGAAGAACAGCCCCAGTATCTGTCAATAGTACGTGGCCTCATTGCTGTCTCCTGTCCATGCCAAGGCAGGGGAGGCCGTCATCCTGCACTATATGGGTGACGTGCTAATTTGTGCCCCCACGGACGACATACTGCAGTATGTCCTTGACCTTGTCATCGAGGTTTTGATCTCTGCAGGGTTTGAGCTCCAGAAGGAGAAAGTTCAGAGGATGCCCCCGTGGAAGTATCTTGGGCTCCAAATTACCAGCAGGACTATTGTCCCACAGAAATTGGCAATTAACACCAAGCCAAAAACCCTTGCGGATTTCCACCAGCTGTGTGGGTCATTGAACTGGGTCAGACCCTGTCTAGGATTGACCACCGAGGACCTAGCTCCCCTTTTCAATTTATTGAAAGGGGGAGATGAGTTACTTTCTCCTAGGGTGCTGACCCCAGATGCGAGGGCAGCTCTGGAAAAGGTAGAGAAGGCGATGGGGACGAGACAAGCCCATCGCTACCTGCCGGACCTGCAATTTGAGTTTATTATCCTGGGACGGCTGCCACACCTCCACGGCTTCATTTACCAGTGGGACCAGGACCAGAGGTACCCCCTCTTGATTATAGAGTGGGTGTTCCTCAGTCATCAGAGGTCGAAAAGTATCACCAGGCCACAGGAGCTGATGGCACAGCTGATCAGGAAGGCCAGAGCCGGTTTGCGAGAGCTGGCGGGTTGCGATTTTGCCTTCATCCGAGTACCACTTGCCTTATCATCAGGCAAGCTGACTAAGGAGGTTTTGGAGCATTTGCTCCAGGAGAATGAGACTCTTCTCTTTGCCCTTGATAGCTATACAGGACAAACATCTGTCCAACACCAGAGTCATAAATTATTTAATTCAAATTTCAATCTGGTCCCGAAAGAAAAATTGAGCCGGGTGCCGCTCAAAGCTCTAACTGTTTTTACAGACGCATCTGGGGCTTTGCACAACTAAGTCATGACTTGGAAGAACCCCCAGGCTCAGCAGTGGGAGGCAGATGTTAAGGTTGTTGAGGGTTCCCCTCAAATTGCTGAGTTAGATGCAGTCGTTAGAGCTTTCGAGAGGTTCTCAGAGCTACTTAATATGGTTACAGATTTGGCCTATGTGGCGGGTGTGGTGTCAAGGGCAGAGAACGCTGTTTTGAAAGAAGTCTCTAATCCGAACCTCCACGATCTGCTCTCGAAGCTGATATATGCTGTCTCCCACTGGGAACATCCATACTTCGTGATGCACATAAGATCGCACACAGACCTGCCAGGCTTTATCGCCGAGGGTAACCAGAGAGAGGACACCCTGGCCGCACCAGCTGATATGGCCAGGATTCCTGATATTTACCAACAGGCAAAGCTGAGCCATCAGAAATTCCATCAGAATGCGCCTGGCTTGGTATGGCAATTCCAACTAAGCTGTGACCAGGCCAAGGACATTGTGGCCACATGTCCCCAGTGCCAGAAGCTCGGGGTGCCAACCCTGAGCTCTGGCGTCAATCCTAGAGGCCTTGAGAGCTGTGAGTTATGGCAGATTGATGTCACCCACGTTCGGCAATTCGGCAGGTTCAAATATGTACATGTGAGTGTGGACACCTTTTCCGGGGCAGTCTTTGCTTCTGCCCACACAGGGGAGAAGGCCAAGGACGTACAGAAACACCTAGTAGAGGCCTTCTCTGTGTTGGGGATCCCAAGGGAATTGAAATCGGACAATGGCCCAGCATATGCTTCCACGGCCTTCCGGGAGTTCCTGCAGAGGTGGCGAATCAAACATAAGACTGGCATCCCGTTATTCCCCCGCAGGTCAGGGCATGGTTGAGCGCGCCCACCAAACGCTCAAACGGGTCCTGGAGCAGCAACAGGGTGATACTCAATTCGATACACCTCATACTAAATTGCATAAAGCCCTTTTTACCATCAACTTTCTTAACTGCTCCTTCGAAGTGCTGAGTCCTCCCATTGTGAGGCACTACGCGAACTCTTCATCATTACTGTTGAGAAAACACCCTCCCGTGATGGTGAAGAACCCGGAGACCCGTAAAACGGAGGGCCCACATGAGTTAGTCACCTGGGGTCGTGGGTACGCTTGCGTATCCACGCGCTTTGGTTTGAGGCGGGTCGCTCAAATGTGGGTCCGGCCCTATACTGCCAGTCAGGGACATCTGTCAGGGCCAACCTCCGGAGATGTCAAATATGCAGCGCTTCGTCGTCCCTGGCGCCCCTCCCTGGAACACCAAGGGTCCCCCAGAGGGCGGGACAGCCCCTTCTCCAAGTTGTTTCCTCCCCCTGAAGTTCAGGACCTATTTGAGTAACCCATTCCCTTTTCCTGTTCTGTTTTAGTCAGCCACCCGGAGCCCCACGATGTGGTACGCCCTTGTCATCTGGGCATGCCTCTGCCAGTCTTCGGTGGAGTGGATAGTCCCGCAGCCGAGGAAGAATGTGCGGGTCACCCTGGCCCAGGCCATGCAGCAGGACCATCTCTGCTTATCAATTGCGGCAACAGGGAACCCACTTTCAACCTGCCTGGTGGGGATCCCATTTCAGCCTGACGAATATCCCAAGACAATCATCAACATGTGGGATGATTTTAACCCCTGGTGGTGGCACCCCTCCTATGCCTCCTATCCTATGACCAGCCCCCTCTGGGTGTGGCGGGAGTGGTCTAAAGACCTTCCCAAAGCACTCGAGGAACCTCAGGAATTAGAGTTACTTGGTTCAGCCCCATCCCCTTTTTGTGTTCAGAATTATTATAGATGGTCCAACCCCAAATCATACCCAAACGTTATCCAACCCAACCTTGACTATAGAGCTGCCGCGTGGTGCAACGCCACCTCCCAGATTGAGGGGACCCCTGTAGACCAACCTCGTCAGCTAGGTAAGGGGGTCTTCTTGATCTGCGGCGACCGGGCGTGGGCAGGTATCCCCTCTCGCCTGATAGGAGGGCTGTGCACCCTTGGAGAACTGACCCTGTTTTCGCCTAACCATACCCAAATTTCGAATTGGAAATCTAAAAACATAAAATCGGCAATCCAAAAGAGAGAAGCTCATAATTTGGACGAAAATTGCAATGCAGATGTTTTTCATTGGTCTAAGTCCAAAAGAGTTGCTGTCTCCATCTTTTTACCGTGGGTGGCAGCGGCTAAAGCCCTAGGTGAATTGGGCCGCCTAGAGTGCTGGGTAGCGAAACAGGCAAAACTTACGTCAGCGGCCTTAAGCGACCTTCTAGCAGATGAGGAAATTACCAGGCAGGCGACCCTACAAAATCAGGCAGCAATAGATTTCCTGTTGCTTGCGCATGGCCACGGCTGCGAGGACTTCGAAGGCCTCTGCTGTCTCAACTTGTCATCTCGGAGCAGCAGTGTCCACTCCAAGATACAGCAAATACAAGGTCTTGTCACGAACATCAAGGAGGAATCCGAAGACTGGCTGAGAAACATCTTTAAAGGCTGGGGACTTTCGGGTTGGCTGGCTTCAGTGATCAAAACCATTATTTCTATTGTCCTTGTTATTATTCTCGTTTGTATTGCTATCCCCATTATTAAGACCTTAGTTGTCCGCAATATCTCCCCATCACCCCAAGTTAACCGTGCAGAGGTGGGGCCTATCCTGGATTGGGATCTCGAAGATCCCCCAACTGGTGAAGACATGAAAGCAGTTGAGGAAGAGAAGGATGGGCTCACCTCTGGCGAGGACTTCGAAAATGACTCTTCTGTTTAAAAAGAAAGGGGGAGTTGTAGTGTTGTGTTGTTTAATGTTAATTTTCCTTCTGTGTTGATGGTTGGTCCCAGTTTGTGTCCCCTAAGTTAAGTACATAATGGTTTTTCCCTTTCCTGCCTTTGCCCTAGTCAGTCATCCTAAACCCCTCCCCTTTATCTGGAACCTTCCCTGTCCCTCACCCTAAACCCTGCCCCACTGGGTGTCAATCCTTTGTAGCCCCTCCCTTTGTTCTAGAAGTTTCTGTGTCAAGCATTCCCTCTTGTATTCATGATTGGTTATATTGTATGTATCCCCGCCCTCGGTTTATCTTATTGACTCAATATACCCCTTTCCCCGCCTTCTGTACCTCCCCCGGTTAACCGTTATTGGCCCTCCCCCTGCTCCTCCCCAGTACTTAAGCCTGTGTTGAACCCCTCAAACTGCCTTTTGCGGTTCCCTCTCCCAACCTCCTGACCTGTTACCTCTTCCTTCAATAAATCCCTTCCCCCAGAACCGTAAAAGGTCTCTCCTGCACCTCTTTGTCCCTGCCTGACAACTCGCACAGGCGTAGCTATTGCTACGCCTCTTCTGCGGCACCCAGAGCGGTGCCGGGGAGGGGCCACTCACCAACGCAGGCTTCCCGGAGCTAGCCGGTAGCCCAGGTAAGGTGGACAGTGGGTGGAAGAAACGTAATACATCCACGTACTCCACTTCTTCTTGAAACCTACATTTTATTTTCTCAGTCATCTGAAGCATGTTGGAGTGCACATATTCAGCATCTTCCGCTGTGCAAATGTTCATATCTAACAGGGTCATCTGAAGGAAAAGAAGAACAAATTATTGACATGCAAAGAAGAAATACTGTGTGGCTTTCAGAGAGCCTGGCTAAACGTAGTGTTTCTTTTCTTGTGATGGACAGATATTGATTCAACCTCCTACTTGCCATATTAGATTAGTAAACAATACCATCTGGTTGGACACAAAGGGAGAAATCGAGGCAGAGGTGGAATTTCTTCCCCAAGATAAGACAAATTTAGCACAAGGTCTGAGGCTCCTTGCATCTTCCACATTCACGTAGGACAGCACTCCTTTCATTACCGGCATTTGTTACGGCTTTTCCACATTTCAAGTACAAATATCAACTACTACCGTGAAATCAAACGGATGGCATACTTTTTGAACAGAGTAAGGTGGAGTTTAAAAAGGAATTCCACTTGTTATCTCAATGTTTGGTGCATCCTCAGACGCATTTTACTCGAATGACACATTGGACCACGGCTATCACAGCCAAAAGCTGTGGCACTCAACTTGCACATCTGCCCTTTCTCCTGACTTTTGCCCTCCACCAGCTCATACTGGATGCTCATTTTCTCCACGCACTCCACATTAGGGCTGTCTGAATGCTATGGAACAGACCACAGTCAAAATTCCCATCTTTCATAGTGCAGTGTGACATGGAAACATGACAGAGGCCATGTGCTGAATCTCAGCACACGGAACAGATCCCAGCAGTGCCTACAGACCTTTGCCTACAGAAACCAGACACAGAGAGGGAAGGCATGCTGCAAGGACACAGAGAAAGGAAGTATCTCCAATACTTCCCCTCTTCTTCTGCAAGAGTTAAAAAGGAGTATTTTTGTATGATTGAGAAGGGATCCATGTCAAAATTAACTTTTGATTTCCCCCAGATTCATTCTAACCAAGCCAGTTCCTGCTAGATCTCACCATGCACAGGTGTTTGTACTGGCCAAAGGAAAGCCATGCCACAGGCAGCTGCTTTGGCTCTTGCTGCCACCTCCAAGCAACTGAGAAGGGATGTGGGAACACACGGAACAAAGAATAGCGCAAACATGCACTCTCAGAGCAACTGTCTGCCTCATCGTTGCCCAGGAGAAAAGAAAATATTTCTTGAATTCCAGACTGTTCTTAGGATTTCCCGACCTACGTAGACTTTTGTTTCAATTCTCCAGAGTTCTTCACCATTTGCTTCCATCAGATTTTGCACGTGTTGGAGGCAACAAGGTGCTATCAAAGTAGGAAGCAAGAGTCAGGTATCCGAAAATACAAACCAGTCATTACATCAAATATAAAATTATGAATCCAAATATCCATACTACTGGGCTTTCTTTTATTTACAGCCATCTTGGCAATGATAATAAACCTGAGATTTTTGTTGTTCCTGGCCAACTGTTTTCTGCCCGATTAGGAACTAACTGTCATCTACCTTGTTCCTACATCCACCGTAAAAAACCTCCCTGTAAAGATCGTAATGCATTGCACCCACACCAATGCGTCTTGTGTTCAGGATGGATATTCAAACGTAGCAACGTTCGATTTCTATCCAGACTCCTCTCTTAATTTATTACGCAAATAAAATCCCACGCCATGGAGAAAAAATGCCTTGACAAAAGCACCAACTTCTAGCTCTCCACCCATCTTTGCCCATTTCTACTATGTTTCAAGATTTACTTCTGCATTCCTCCATTTTTAGAGCCTGGTCGCCACCTATCAAGTGTAGCTGGGGCACTGAAAATCAAGAATGCATTTTCTCCATTCAAAAGAGCTGTACAGAAATAGATGTAGTCCCTGCCATACCGCTGCATTTAGCAATCACACATTGACAGGAAGCAAAGTGCATTTTGTAGCCAAGTCCTTCATTAACTCCAGCATCAACTGGTTTCCTTTATGCTACACCCTCTTTTGCCATACCCGATATATTGCAAAACCTTCAGTCTCTGTTCACTGAGTACCAGCTGCTCCTTTATTAACTTTTCCATTTCCATATTCACAGTTGGGGGATTCTGTATTTCTTCACTTGCCATAAATTCTCTGCAGGATGGAAAGTAGATATGTAGAATGGATTCACATGATATATGTGATATCATACGTGATATCACGTTGAAAGAAAAAATGATCAAGTATTACTTTGATAGAAACCAAAAGTGAACACTAGCCACTTTGTGTCGCTCATTGTCCAAAAGAAGACTGCCACATTTCTGACCTGAAGCTCTGAACTACACACTTCTTTTGCATGAGCTTCCAGTCCTTGACTCTCCCTTGCCATTTCAGTTGATGCCATTTTTCTTTCTCAAGCTCTGATTTCATTCGATTCAAGAGCAGCTTGGCAGTTGCCCTCTCATTATCCAGCAGTGCTCTCTTTATATTCTGTGTATTAAAAAATAAAACCAGAAGTAGAAGCAGCATACGACATGCAAAAACAAACAAAAAATTGTCTCTTCTACAGAAAATGAGGGGAGAAAAGAACACAAATGATAACCAATACTTGTAAGGGTCGGTCCGAAGTTCCCCTCGACTTTGCCTCCTGACCGTAGCAAGGAGACCTCGAGGACCCCCACCCAGGCTGACTCCGAAAAATGGTTTACTGGCCGGGCCAGGTGGATGCTCATGACTGTGTGCTGGTGTATTGTGTTCACTGGACCGTGCTGTTGTGGCGCCAACCAGAGACTGTGTTGTCTCAACTGAGGACTGCTTGTCCGTACCTGTCTCCTGCAGCACCACACAATGGTCCATAAATCTTCCCACCTTTTGGCCAGAAGCCACTCGCTTTGGAGAAGGACTATAAAAGTGCGACTCTCTGAGAAAGACCCTTTGAGATCTCTGTAAAGGCTTTTTCCTCGGCCTAAACAGAGTCTTTCACCCTCCTCCGGTCTAGCTCAGGTGTTAAGGTAAAATTCCCCTGGGCCCTAGCCACAAAGACGTAGTTAAGATATCAAAAGAGGCTCTTTCCCCTGATAAAGTTACAGGTTTATTTCTCGTGGGTAGTGAGTGAAAAGGGAAGGGAAAAGAGCGGGGGAAGAGAGAGAAAAGAGGGGGAAGGACAGGGAAAAGAGAACGGGGGAAGAGAAAAAGCGCAGGGGAAGAGAGTGGGGGGAAAAAAGAAAGAGCGGGATAAGAGAGTGGGGAGAAAAAAGAAAGAGCACGGGGGAAGAGAGCTTGGGGGAAAAAAGAGAGCGAGGTCAGCGGGTCCTGACCTTTTCTAGGGTCTGGAAAGGGGGGGCGGGGAGAAATTGGATCCCAGCCAGCTCTGTGTGGCCAGGAGGGGAGAGGGACCAAGATACAGGGCACAGCAGGGGTCACGGGATGTACCATTTACAATGTATCTAGGAAACGCAACAGATCTCTCCACTGATGAAGACCCCCTGGAGAAGACCCCTGAGATCTCCCCACGGATGAAGACTCATCTATCCGATGACCCGTGAGGACGCCCGTCTCGTCTGTTGGTAGCTATTCTCCCATCCCTTCCTTTCCTTCCCCTTTCCCTATCCTATACCTCTCCCCTTTACCGTAACTGAATTGTTGGCATTTGATGAAATGCATTGCTGTTGTTGATTAAACTGATTTTCTGCTGTTGAATAAACTGATTTTGTCCCCTGCATTTTGCCTGTTTGCACCTTTGAGATCAAAAGAACCATCACGACCCCCGCTCTGCATTAATAGCGGATCATGAAATTAAATTGGCGTCACGGACAGGATATTCTGGCAGACAGAAGGGATGCAAGGTTGTGTGTATTTGTTGGGGGTTGAATGCTTCGCTTTTCTTTCTGTGGAATTTCTCCCATTGTTATGCTAAGTAATTGTGGCTACACCTTAAAACGACAGATAATGTTCTCTCGTAGGGGGGTGGCTGGAGGGGGAGCGGGGGGGAACCGGAAAAGGAAAGGTGGGATAGGGGGGTCTGGAGCGGGGCTCTCTCTCTCGCTTGGCTCCTGGAGTGGGAAGACAACCTGGGCTCTGCTCTGGCATCTTCCCCTGCCATCCCAGCACTGAGATCCACGCTCCCTGCCTTTGGACATCGCTCTGCTGCTCTCCTAGCTCACCCTACTACCTCCGGACACTCTGCTGAGCACCACGACCGACACCGTGAGGGGGGAGTAACTTTCCCCATCCCCGCTCACCCCTGGGCCGCGGCCGCCATCACCCAGCCCTCTTCAACTGCGCGGGACCTGCCCTGCCCCCACAGCACCGGTAACAGCACAGGGAGACGGCCTGCGGCCAGAAGGGACTGGAGCGGAGCTAGACTGTTTCTGTTGCCAATTTTTATAGCTGTTGTTGTTTTTCTGCTTTGTTAGATACCAGTAAAGAACTGTTATTCTTATCCCCATATCTCCTGCCTGAAGGTGTCTGAATTGGACCTAAAATAATTAAAAGGGAGGGGGGTTGCACTCTGCATCGCAGAAAAGGGGCTCCTGCCTTTCCTTAGACCATACCTGTCTTTCAAACCAAGACAGATTTTGGCGCCCGGAACGTGGGGCATTGCCTGAGGGCATTGAGAGAGGGGTAGAAAAGGGGATAACAGTTCTTAAATTACCCAAGCTTGTGGTAGGTGACACCATGCTGTCCAGCTTACCCTGGATTGGCCTCCATGTGGTCACTGCTATATCTCTCCCATTTGCAAGCCCTTTTTAAAACATGAGTTTCATAACCAAGGTTACTGTGGCTATTATCCAGTTTATTATGTGGGTTGATCAGTTGAGGAATTCATGGATTTTTAATTTTCTCTGGAAGATGGCCACATGGATTCAGAGCTATCACACTCTAAGTGTGTGTTTCTGGGGCTACTTCAATAATGGTACTTACTGTGAGGAAGTGGCAGCAGGTGAAATTTTTTCTCAACCCATCACAGGGTTTTTGAAGTTCACCCCACCAGTCTTCAAGGGGTTCCAATCCACTTTAAATGCTAATGACATTATACTGTGGCTAGTGTTGCTTATATCCCTGTTAAACCTGTTCTATCTAACATTCAGAGATAAGGGGAGATTGACTTGCATAACAACCCTGATACCTACCCCAGGGATTAGTGATGTTACCCCAGAGCCTGATCCTGTCCCAGAGACTAGGGAGGTTACCCCAGAGCCTGATCTTGTCCCAGAGACTAGGGAGGTTACCCCAGAGCCTGATCCTATCCCAGAGACTAGGGATATTACCCCAGAGTTTGACCCTGCTCCACAGCCCACCTTGGAAAGGAACCACCCGGAATGGGTGGGGGTGCTAGCAAAGGAGATACGTGAGATGGGCCAGATGCTGAAGGAGTACCTCTCCCCAGCTGGTGAGAAACCCTCCCCCTGCCTTAAAGAGGGAGACTCTGATGGTGCAGCAGTGGGACCCACAGATGTTACATCTGTCCAGGTTCCAGCTGAACTGCAAGGGCACTCACAGCCAGCAGCAGTTGCCCCTGTGGAAACTAGGAAGTCTAAGATGAAAACAAGGCACCTAGATAATAAGGGTCAGGAAGGGGGCCCCTCACAACCAGCAGGGGAGCCAGAAGTTGAGATCATCACCGAGTCCCTGTCATACGAGAGTCTCCGTAACCTGAGAAAAGACATTGTACGACGGGGCCGTGAGGCTTTTACAACCTGGTTACTGCGGGTCTGGGACCTTATGGGTACAGGTGTGCAACTGGATGGTACTGAGGCAAGGAATTTGGGAGCCTTGACCCAGGACTCAGGTGTGGACCAGGTATTTGTAACGGAGACAGGTCTCCTTTCCCTCTGGGAGCGACTTTTAATGAGTGTGAGAGAGAGATTTGTCCACAGGGAAAGAATGCAGGAGTACCACCAGAGAACACGTTGGAATACCCTTGAGGAAGGGATCCAAAAGCTGAGAGAAGTGGCAGTACTGGAGGTGCTCTTTGGGAGGGATGGACAGCATGACAATGACCCTGACAAGGTCAGGTGCACAGGGCAGATGTTGTGGAATCTGGCAAACCTGGGCCCATCTCAATATACCCCCTTTATTGCAATGATTGATGCTGATACCAACCAAGTGACAGTGGGTTCTGTTGCCAACAGGCTCAGGAATTATCAGAGTATGATGGCTGGCCCAGTGCAGGCTCATGTCTCTGCTGTGGTTAAGGACCTCAGAGAGGAGTTTAAGGAGGAGATGAAGGAGATAAGGGAAGAGGTGAGGAAGATCAGTGCAGCACCAGTGAGAGTCATGGACCGCAAAAGTAGAGCCCAACGCCCCCCAGCTAGGGAGAGAGGGTACACCCCACGTGCTGACCTGTGTTTTTTTTCTACGTGACCACGGGGAAGACATGAGAAGGTGGGATGGGAAACCCACTTCTGTCCTGGCAGCACGGGTGCGCCAACTCAGGGAGGGGAACACCAACAGAGGGAACTCCCCTAAAGTGAGGGTAGCCTCAGCCTCCCATGGAGGTGCAGGGTATTACAGAAGGGAGGATGATCTGTCAGATCCCCTTGAAGGAACCTCCAGTATGTATGCCCAGGAGAGAAATAATAACCAGGGCTAGAGGGGCCCTGCCTCTAGCCAGGGAGAGGCACGGGAAAACCGGATCTTTTGGACGGTGTGGATCCGATGGCCTGGCACATCAGAGCCACAGGAACACAGAGCATTGGTTGACACTGGTTCACAATGTACATTAATACCATCAGGACATGTCGGGAAGGAACCTGTTTCAATTGCTGGGGTTACAGGGGGATCTCAGGAATTGACTTTGCTGGAGGCTGAGGTGAGCCTGACTGGGAAAGAGTGGCAGAAACATCCAATTGTGACTGGCCCAGAGGCACCATGTATCCTAGGCATAGACTTCCTCAGGAATGGCTATTACAAAAACCCAAAGGGACTCAGGTGGGCTTTTGGAATAGCTGCTGTGGCAGCAGAGGGCATTAAGCAGTTGAACACCCTGCCTGGGCTATCAGAAAACCCATCTGCAGTGGGACTCCTCAGAGTGAAAGAGCAACAGGTGCCAATTGCTACCTCAACAGTGCACCGCCGGCAGTACCGGACGAATCGAGATGCCGTGATCCCCATCCACAAGATGATCCGTGAGCTGGAGAGCCAAGGGGTGGTCAGCAAAACCCACTCACCCTTCAACAGCCCCATCTGGCCTGTGCGTAAATCGGAAGGAGAATGGAGATTGACAGTGGACTATCGTGCATTGAATGAGGTGACTCCACCACTGAGCGCTGCCGTGCCAGACATGCTGGAACTGCAGTACGAGCTAGAGTCCAAGGCAGCAAAGTGGTACGCTACCATTGACATCGCCAATGCATTTTTCTCCATTCCTCTGGCAGCAGAGTGCAGGCCTCAGTTCGCTTTCACCTGGAGGGGTGTGCAATACATGTGGAACCGACTGCCCCAGGGGTGGAAACACAGCCCCACCATCTGTCATGGGCTGATCCAGGCTACACTGGAGAAGGGTGGAGCTCCAGAACATCTGCAGTACATTGATGACATCATTGTGTGGGGGGATACGGCAATGGAAGTATTTCAGAAAGGAGAAAAGATCATTGGGATTCTGCTGGGAGCCGGCTTCGCCATTAAAAAGAGCAAAGTCAAAGGGCCTGCCCAAGAGATCCAGTTCCTGGGAGTAAAGTGGCAAGATGGACGGCGCCAGATCCCCAGTGAGGTCATCAATAAGATCACTGCAATGTCTCCACCAACCAGCAAGAAGGAAACACAAGCCTTCCTAGGTGCCATAGGCTTTTGGAGAATGCACATTCCTGAGTACAGCCAGATTGTGAGCCCTCTTTACCTGGTCACCCGCAAGAAGAACGATTTCCACTGGGGCCCTGAGCAGCAGCAAGCCTTTGCCCAGATCAAGCAGGAGATAGCTCATGCAGTAGCCCTTGGTCCAGTCAGGACGGGACCAGATGTGAAGAACGTGCTCTACTCTGCAGCCGGGAACCATGGTCTGTCCTGGAGCCTTTGGCAGAAGGTGCCTGGTGAGACGCGAGGCCAACCACTGGGGTTCTGGAGCCGAAGCTACAGAGGGTCCGAGGCCAACTACACTCCGACGGAGAGGGAGATCTTGGCCGCCTATGAAGGGGTCCAAGCAGCCTCAGAGGTGGTTGGCACAGAAACACAACTCCTCCTGGCACCCCGACTGCCAGTGCTGGGGTGGATGTTTAAAGGAAAGGTTCCCTCAACCCACCATGCCACTGACGCCACATGGAGTAAATGGATTGCCCTCATCACACAACGTGCCCGTATTGGAAACCCGAATCGCCCTGGGATTTTGGAGATAATTGCCAACTGGCCGGAAGGGGAAGACTTTGGCCTTGCCGACGAAGAGGAACAGGAACAGGTGACCCGGGCCGAAGAAGCCCCACCATATAACCAACTGCCAGCAGAGGAAACACGCTATGCTCTTTTCACTGATGGTTCCTGCCGCATCGTGGGGATGAACCGGAAGTGGAAAGCAGCCGTATGGAGCCCCACACGACAGGTTGCACAAGCTACGGAAGGAGAAGGTGGATCGAGTCAACTTGCTGAACTCAAAGCTGTTCAGCTGGCCCTGGACATTGCTGAAAGAGAGAAGTGGCCAAAACTCTACCTTTACACTGATTCATGGATGGTAGCCAATGCTCTGTGGGGATGGCTGGAAAGGTGGAAAAAGGCTAACTGGCAACGTAGGGGAAAACCAATCTGGGCTGCCAATGAATGGAAAGACATTGCCGCCCGGGTAGAGAAGTTGCCTGTGAAAGTCCGTCACGTAGATGCCCATGTCCCCAAGAGTCGGGCTAATGAGGAACACCGACACAATGAGCAGGTAGATCAGGCTGCACAGATAGAGGTGTCGCAGATAGATTTAGACTGGCAGCACAAGGGAGAGTTGTTCCTGGCTCGATGGGCCCATGATGCCTCAGGTCATCAGGGCAGAGATGCCACATATAAGTGGGCACGAGACCGAGGGGTGGATCTAACCATGGACAGTATTTCTCAAGTTATCCATGACTGTGAGACATGCGCTGCCATCAAGCAAGCCAAGTGGGTGAAGCCCCTCTGGTATGGGGGGCGATGGTCCAAATATAAGTATGGAGAGGCCTGGCAGATTGACTACATCACACTGCCTCAAACCCGCCAGGGCAAGCGCTATGTACTGACCATGGTGGAAGCCACCACTGGATGGTTGGAGATCTACCCTGTGCCTCATGCCACTGCTCGGAACACCATCCTGGGCCTGGAAAAACAAGTTCTTTGGAGGCATGGTACCCCTGAGAGAATTGAGTCAGACAATGGGACTCATTTCAAGAACAGCCTTATAAACACCTGGGCTAGAGAACACGGCATTGAGTGGGTGTACCATATCCCCTACCATGCACCAGCTGCAGGGAAAGTTGAACGGTGCAATGGCCTGCTTAAAACCACCTTGAAGGCACTGGATGGGGGAACTTTCAAGAACTGGGAGATTAATCTACCAAAGGCCACCTGGTTAGTGAACACCCGAGGTTCCACTAACCGAGCAGGCCCTGCCCAATCTGAGCCCTTGGGAATATCAGATGGAGATAAGGTTCCAGTGGTACACATGAGAGGTATGCTAGGAAAAACTGTTTGGGTGAATCCTGCCTCCAGCAAAGACAATCCCATCCATGGAGTTGTATTCGCTCAAGGACCAGGTTGCACCTGGTGGGTGATGCAAAAGAATGGAGAGACCAGATGCATACCCCAAGGAGACCTTGTTTTAGGGTGAAATACCTATAGTACTGTGCGTATGTCTCTAACTGCATGTATGTATATATAATGTAACAGTTTAATTTGATATATCATATTAGTATGGGAGAAATTCAGGGGTGGATAATGTTGGGGGTTGAATGCTTCGCTTTTCTTTCTGTGGAATTTCTCCCATTGTTATGCTAAGTAATTGTGGCTGCACCTTAAAACGACAGATAATGTTCTCTCGTAGGGGGGTGGCTGGAGGGGGAGCGGGGGGGAACCGGAAAAGGAAAGGTGGGATAGGGGGGTCTGGAGCGGGGCTCTCTCTCTCGCTTGGCTCCTGGAGTGGGAAGACAACCTGGGCTCTGCTCTGGCATCTTCCCCTGCCATCCCAGCACTGAGATCCACGCTCCCTGCCTTTGGACATCGCTCTGCTGCTCTCCTAGCTCACCCTACTACCTCCGGACACTCTGCTGAGCACCACGACCGACACCGTGAGGGGGGAGTAACTTTCCCCATCCCCGCTCACCCCTGGGCCGCGGCCGCCATCACCCAGCCCTCTTCAACTGCGCGGGACCTGCCCTGCCCCCACAGCACCGGTAACAGCACAGGGAGACGGCCTGCGGCCAGAAGGGACTGGAGCGGAGCTAGACTGTTTCTGTTGCCAATTTTTATAGCTGTTGTTGTTTTTCTGCTTTGTTAGATACCAGTAAAGAACTGTTATTCTTATCCCCATATCTCCTGCCTGAAGGTGTCTGAATTGGACCTAAAATAATTAAAAGGGAGGGGGGTTGCACTCTGCATCGCAGAAAAGGGGCTCCTGCCTTTCCTTAGACCATACCTGTCTTTCAAACCAAGACAGTAGTCTGTATCAGGGGAAGGAAGTCTTACTCCAGCCGCACCTAGCTGGCCACCTTGAATGGGTGAGCCTGTCTAGAAAGCAAGGGGGGTTTTTCTGATTTCCCGCAGACTGCAGACACCTTGGTGTGGAGCATCCCCAGACTCGCTTGAGGGTTCTGTCGTCAGAATTTCACAAAAGATCTACTGGTGCAAAAGGCAGTACATTGTTGTTGTTGTTGTTGTTGTTGTTGGTTTTTATGATGTTTGACTACTTGGTGCAGTGAAGAGACAACCTGGTGTTTTGTAACTAAGGAGTGCCTCCCAAGTAGTTTGGTCTCCTCACCCGCATAGGGAAGCGAAGGGGGGCACACAGCGAAAGCTGTTTCGCTGTGTGTGGTAACTTAAGCAATAGACCTACCTGTTGTGGTTTTTACTTATCCCTTCACAAAATGACTGAGAATTCCACCGTAACAGATAAAGCTGCATTTTATGCTCTATTAGCTAAGTGTAGCGCCAGACCGTCCCAAGGTGGGAAGGAATGGGCGAACAGTAATTGGTTTAATCTGGAGAATGTGATTGATAGAATATATTCTCTGCAACATGAGTCAAAGTTCAAACTGGGCAAAGATAAAACCATGCTCTGCTCGGTTTTAGGTGCTTGTCTTACGGCAGCCATAGAAACTCGCTCTGAGCGCAGAAATGAGGAAAGAACAATTATAGACTCTCTTCAAAATCTTGTTCAAATTTTGCAAAAACAATTAGATCAAGAAAGGAATGAGAACCATTTGTTGCGAGATGAAAATAATTTGTTAAAAGCTGCCTTAAGAGAAGAATGGGACGAAAATTCAAAGCATGCTGATTCACCAAAAGGAACACAGAAGAGGGAAGCTATTCACATTAATCCAATGTACTCTCCAAAAGACCTAATTTTGATGAAAAATTGTGGGGAACACTGCTGCCCCACCTTGAAACCTGTGATTAAAATAGAATATGATTATATCAGTGATGCACCCCCTGAGCAACCTTCTCCACAGGTTCTGGGCAGTGTACCAGACCAAACCTCTCCACAAGTTCTGAACAAAGCAACAAATCAATCTCCTGCACAGGCTCTGGGAGTTGAGCCAAAGCAGTACACCTGCACTGGGCTTTCCCAAGGGTCTGAACATTCCCCCACTTCGGCCCACCACACTTTAGCCCAGGAATTAGAAAAGATACCCAAACCTGACAATACAGCTGTCTATCAATACACTGATGATATTCTGGTGGGAGGGGATGAAATAAAAGTAGTGGGGGATACCCAACAAAAAATAATCTCTCATTTGGAAAACCCTGATTTGCAAATTTCCTCAGAGAAAAATCAAAAACCTTCTCAGGAGGAAGCACTACAACTTCTGATTTTTGAAGAAACTGCACATCAAGCCCTAGGCCCTATTCATCCCACAGATCCTTTCCAGGTAGAGTGGGGATTTGCTACCTCGGGACTATCAGTGCACATATGGCAACGGGGCCCAGAAGGCCCTACAAGGCCGGTTGTTTTTTATTCTCGTGGTTTTAAAGATGCCGAAAAAAGATACACTACCTGGGAAAAGGGGCTTTTTGTTGTTAGTATAGCTCTCATAGAAGTGGAGAAAATTACACGTCAACAACCAATTGTATTAAGAGGCCCCTTCAAAGTTATTAAAGCAGTCACCAGCGGGACCCCTCCCCCTGACGGGGTGGCCCAGAGATCCTCAGTTAGGAAGTGGTATGCCCAGATAGAACATTACTGTAACATCTTCTCTGTAACAGGAGCTGTAAAAAATCTGGGTATACAAGAAACTGAGAATTTGGCTAACAGCCACGATAAACCTGCCTCAGTAATTAAAGTGGCCCCTCCTTTCTCCCCTGAACAATCAGTGAATTCCTGGTTTACTGATGCCTCTGCCAAACGAGAGGGAAAGGTGGGGAAATACAGGGCAGTAGCTCTCCCCACTTCATCTGGTGAACGAATTATTACTGAGGGAGAAGGCAGCTCTCAGACCGGTGAGCTGACAGTTGTTTGGAGTGTTTTCCGACTTGAGGTACAGAATATCTCTCGTTTACATCTACACAGACTCCTATGCTGTGTTTAAAGGAGGTACAGAGTGGCCTCCTTTTCAGCAGCAAAATGACTGGGAAGTTAACAGAATTCCAGTCCACGCTACACACTGGATAGTTCCATCATTTTAATCTCCTGCCTCCTGGAGGCAGACTCTGTTTGTGTTTACTTTTCACAGAAGAACACCGAGGGACATGAAGAAGCACCCCCTTAGTGTTGGATGACAAAAACAAGGTTTTTTCCCCCTTTCATGGTGACACAAGGTGATGATGTCACAATAACTTGAAATTAGTGGCTGGATCCCTCACCGAACCTGCATACAGTTATGGCATAGGATCTCATGGCCGGACTTTATATTGCAAAACCCAAAATCAAGACTGTTGGCTAAACCTAACTGCTGTACAATTTTCCTATAAAATCATGTGTGGAAAAAATGATACAAAATACTGGGGAGAACTTGATGTTAATGTTGTAACACCTACTACCCAACCACCGGTTGTGCTATGCTCTACGATTTTTCAATTTGGACCTTATGTAATTAGAAAAACTGGCCAACAACAAATATTGTTTAATCCGGCATGGTCTCTCAAACAAATCAAATTGCTGATGCAAAATAATGTCTCAGAAGTTCAGCCAGCTTGTTCACCCTTTCTACAGACTTCTTCTGAGGGATGGACAACCTGGTTGCAGAAACGGAATCCTTCTAAAAAACGAATGGCAAGAGACATAACTGGTGTTGTGGGAACAGGATTGGGAATTTTGAACAGCATCGATTCAGAAGTACTAATGAATAAATTGGCTACCACAGCTGGAGATGTAACCAAATTAAAACGGCCCCTGCAAACAGCCTTAACAGCTTTGGGGACCCAACAATGGTTGTTATCAAACATATTACCAAGTTGGGAAAAGGTAAACGTAAATGACCAAAAATTGATAATCGAAGCACTTGGTGCTACTCAAAATAACATCTCTTTGGCTCTCAGTTGTATCCAGGCCCAGTTGTGGATGCAGTCAGTTGCAGCTTTAATTATAAGAGAAGGTGAGGAAGGCACTTTTCCCACTGAAATTTGAAAAAAATAGTCTGGGACAGTGCCACTGATTTTGAGAAAGAATTCCAGTCCTGGTGGAACTTAGTAAATTTTACCTATGATCCCAGCACAAACACAGCCACAGCCATTGTACTGACTATACGTAATGCTTCAGTGCATTCAATATTCCCCATCATTGCATTAGGGTTGAACCATGACGGAGCTATTCTCTATCCTTTCGAGCATAGGGAATGGGCCCGTCAAATTGGTGGGAGGTGGCAAACTGTCAATTTGGAAACTTGCATTGCCCAGGAACAACAAGGGTTTATCTGTGAAAGTAATGCAATTAGAGCTCAAGATATCTGCTTGGACACAGAACAGAACGTTTGCAATTTTGAAATTCATCCAAACGAGATTCCTGAAACAGTACTGGTATATGTAGGCAATGGATGTGCATGCTTTAGAACTGCTCGTGATAGTGTTTTCATAGAAAATTTGGTAGTAAATACTAAGAATCATTCAAACTTTTGTGTCTGTAACTTTACTAGGATTTCAGGATGTGATTTTTCCTATGTAGCCCCAGTTACTTCTCACCATCTTTTGCAGTCAAATTACACACTGATCCACCATCTATTGCCCACTCCAATTGGAATGAACCTCTCTCTGGTGAAGCAATTGTTGCTCCACCAAGATCTGATCGGAATTTTGGAGAAGATCAAGAAAAAGGGACAGAAAACTCTAATAGCTGTTCATCACAATGTGGAAAAAATACATCGTGTTTTGGAAAGGGTAAAGACAGATGCTGAACACAGGTGGTGGCATACTCTATTTGGGTGGTCACCTACTGCTACAGGTGTCCTGAACAAATTGTGTCATCCCACCATTGTTCTCTTGATTTTGGATTTAATTGGTTTTGTTTTATCAGCAATCCTATACATGATGAGTTGGAGAATAATGAAACGGTTAGCACAATTGGCATCTGTGACAAATGTATCCAGATCGGATACTGTGGACATCCCGAGGCTTATTGACACAAGGTTTCAAATAAAATAAAAAATTATTATTTTCTTTCTTTTTTTTTATCTTCTAATTTCAATTAGAATTTTTTTAATCAAAAACTTGCTTAAAAATTGATTTATTTCTAATAAAAATTGAAATAATTTAAAGAATTGAACAAATCGTTTGAGCAATCAAAAAAAAAAAATTGAATATAATTAATCTGTTTTGTTTTCCCTTTTCTCCTTTTCCTTATCCTGTCCCTTATCTTTTAACTACTTTCCTGTCTCTGTTTTCCGGGATATGCTACCAACTCAGACGAGTCCTGAAGACACCACAACTGAAGACTTCAATACAACTCTAGAAAAGGGGTGCCCTTGACGACGATCGTGAGTCACGGGGTGGTGTAAGGGTCGGTCCGAAGTTCTCCTCGACTTTGCCTCCCGACCGTCACAAGGAGACCTCGAGGACCCCCACCCAGGCTGACTCCGAACAATGGTTTACTGGCCAGGCCAGGTGGATGCTCATGAATGTGTGCTGGTATATTGTGTTCACTGGACCGTGCTGTTGTAGCGCCAACCAGAGACTGTGTTGTCTCAACTGAGGACTGCTTGTCCGTACCTGTCTCCTGCAGCACCACACAATGGCCCATAAATCTTCCCACCTTTTGGCCAGAAGCCACTCGCTTTGGAGAAGGACTATAAAAGAGCGACCCTTTGGAAAAGACCCTTTGAGATCTCTCCACTGATGAAGACCCCCTGGAGAAGACCCCAGAGATCTCCCCTCGGATGAAGACTCACCTATCGGATGACCCGCGAGGATGCCCGTCTCATCTGTTGGTATCTATTCTCCCATCCCTTCCTTTCCTTCCCCTTTCACTATCCTATACCTCTCCCCTTTACCGTAACTGAATTGTTGGCATTTGATGAAATGCATTGCTGTTGTTGATTAAACTGATTTTCTGCTGTTGAATAAACTGATTTTGTCCCCTGCATTTTGCCTGTTTGCACCTTTGAGATCAAAAGAACCATCACGACCCCCGCTCTGCATTAATAGCGGATCGTGACAATACCCTGCCAAGTAGAAATTTCTTCTATATTTCAGTGATTGATAGGCAGAAAAAATGAATTTCATTTGGGGAAAGAAAGACATTCTAGGAATATTCAGACTGCTATCTTGCCCCGGGTAAAACATTTACCATGGCCTTAGCGTTAATGAGCTTGTGAACATCAGCTGCCAAGAGGAAGGTCATTTCCTCCAGTTTCACAGAATACTTGGTCAGTACATCTGCTATCTGTGCAATCAAAGAATACAGAAAAGCAACAACAATGAAAAGTAGAACTCAAATATCAATTTCCCAAGTTAAAATCTACATGAACAAGACAATTTTTCCATTCAAATGAATTCGATTTAATTAATTCATTAACTACATAAGTATCATTCTCACGTTCAAGAATAGAATTCAAAGAATCAACGTTGCTTCTTCTGAGACATTGAAGCCTGAGTAGATCCCAACTTCAAATCTATTAGGACGGCATGAAAGCAATACCTGCTATATTTAGTACATGTAAACTACAAAGACATCTAGAACAGCTCTAAAAGATGAACAAACCCATGAACTTCGAAGAAGACGCTAGCAAGAAATGTGGAAATAGGCTTTATCTGCCCAGTGCTTTTCCCAAAAGCTTGGGCACTCCTTGGCGTCAGTGAGAGTCTCTGTCTCATTATTCAGCAGCTGGCTTAGGGTAAAAAAGGATGCATGCAATCACTTCATTCCTGTTCATGACATAAACTTACTGCATCATCATGGAAGCCATTTACTTGGAAATATAGCCTAAAAAATAGGTGTCAGACTGGGTACATATCTAGGTTGCTATGAGCAAAACCAATTTCTTTTTAACAGGAAAGCCATACAATATGCCTGCCATGGTAAATATTAGTCTACTAGCCCTGCACTTCAACGGGCAGTGAGCAGTTCATGACACCAAATTTACGTTTGGCAAGGAGACAGTCTATTTATTACAAGCCCCTAGTTCTAGAACCAAGAATTCAGCAGTTGCTCATTCCCAATGAAAATCTGTCCATTTCATTCCTTTGGGGTTTTATGCTTCTGTTCTTTACCTGCCTTGAGTGTGGCTTTCTTGTGAAGTCACTGATGGGTGTTTTTCCAACACATTTCTGCTGATTACACGGTAATTGCATGGCATCAGCAGACATCTCTGAATGTCGCTTTACAGTATGCTTTTTACTCTTCTTAGAGAACCTTGTCTTCTTCTTTCCTTCACCCAAAAGGTGGGCTAAGTGAGCCTTCAAAGAACCATCATCTCAACAATTAGAATTCTTTCAAACTTACTGAATGGAGAACAGCGACAAAAAAAAATTAAAAAAACAAGTACGCAAAAGACAGCAGAAGAGAAAGGTAAAATAATGAATCCTACATGCCACATGCATAACTCTCTTCATTCTAGGCTATTTTCAAAATGAGAAAAAAAAAAAAAAAGATCATCTTTTCCTCAGAGAGGAAAAGTGGAGTAACTGGATTGTGTTGCCTTGCTTACAGTTACCAGAAAAGTCAACAGCAGCGTCGAAAAGTCTTGAAGCTGGCTAACTACACCTCTAAATGTTTTACTACTGTGTTATGATTCTGTCTTCAGTTAATAGAACCTGATATACAACAAAGAGATGGGAGCACATGGAGATGCATTGGAGAGCCTACGCTGGAGGTAACACATTCATTTTTTACTCAAACAAATCCAAATTAGAAATGTTGAAAATGACCTGGGGCCATTTCAACAGCCAGCAAACTGACTAACACAACCAACCTTTGGCTTTTATTCAATCCTTTGCTTGTTTTACCTGGGCCTTGAAAACCTGTCTGCAGCCTTCCTCTCTGCAAATATATCACACTCGTCCTATTGAGAAGCCATGGCTCATCACAGCTGCTTGGCCAGGCCTGCTTCCAGAAGAACTGGCAACTACAAGCTGGGAGCCAAGAGATACAACACTTCACTTGGAAAAGGGCTTTTCATGAATCCTAGTATCCCAGAATGGTTTGGACTGGAAGCGGCCTTAGAGATAGATTATCTTCTTCCCATATCCTGACAATTGCAGGGACACTTTTCCACTAGTCCAGGTTGCTCCATGTCCGGTCCACCCTGGCCCTGGACACTTCCTGCCATGGGGCTCCCACACAGCCTCTTTGAGCAACATGTGCCAGGCATCAGCACCCACACAAGGAAGAATTCCTTTCCAATATCCCATCTACCCCAGCCCTCTGGCAGTTTGAAGCTATTCCCCCTTGTCCTGCGAGTCCAGACCCTTTTCCAAAGTCCCTCCCCATCTATCTTGGAGCCCAACAGGCATTGCAAGGGGCTCGAAGGTCTCCCTGGAGCCTTCTGTTCTCCAGATTGGACACCCTCGGCTCTCCCAGTCTGTCCTAGAGCAGAGGAGCTCCAGCTTTCAAAGCAGCATAGCAGCCTCTTACCCGTGAAACTCCACTCCACTGCGCGCCTTCCAGAACCTACGGATATCACTTCCGGTGTCGCTCGGGGTCACTCCCGGCTCTATCCCCGCACCCCATGGGGCCCTCAGGTGATGCCGCTTGTACGCCACTCCTGTTGCTGTCAGACCAACGCCTAGGACGTGCACCTTTTTTCTCCGAGCTCCTTGCAACATTCTGCCTTTCTCGCAGTTCAAATGGAAAACGAAAGATTTTCGCCTCCGCCCTTCACAGTGATCTGTTGCCAGGATAAGAAGTTCTTGTGGCCGGAGCTTTCCCCCGCCTCGAGGAAGCTGATATTAGCACCTCATTGCCGGGGCACTTCTCGCCCCTTGAATACGGGCTCAGCTCTTTCCGAATTCGCTGCTAGCTCCCCAGTCCTTCTCAGCTGCAAGTAGCAGTGATCACAGTACACAGAGCTTCGCATGAACCGAGGACCTGGAGGGACATATCGCACACGAAAATGTGCCAGGAGAGAGTCGTGTACTACATCATCCCTAATCATCATCCAGTTTGTGCTTCTGCTGCTTCTGCTGTTAGGAATCGCTCCTTGAAAGACGAGCAAGAGCATCTTTCTGGGTGCATTGCACTGAGTGAGAGCTCGCTAGGGACTTTGCACTTCGAGCCAAGGCAACAGGGCGTGCTTGCCCGCAGAACTGAGGAGAAGCTCTTGGGCAGAACTGAAACTGACCGCTGGAGTTCAAACCTGTCTGGATAGCAGAAGGCGAAGAACGAAGCCGCAGGGCACCAGGCTTGCGGGCGCAGTGCAGCAAAGGGCACACGAGCAGTCAAATAGCTCCTTCACAATCGCTTTCACTTCTCAGTGATCTTGCTGCTTGGAAAAGTAGCACACAGCCGTTGCACGTCTTGGGAAAAGCTGGGGAAGTGCCCTTTCTCACACCTTCGCTGTGGTGTACTCCATGCAGCTAGAGCGAAGTGAGAAGGACGCGAGGAAGAAGAAGGCGTTCTTAAAGTAACCCTCTGTCAAGCAGCCCTGAAAGGGCGCATAACACACGGCGTCTCGCTTCCCTCCATTCTACATACTCGCAGCTCCCTTTTCCGACTTGCAAATGTTGCTACCAGAGCAGAGTGGGCCAGATTGAAGAGGCAGTGCCTAGGTTCACCTTCTACTTATTGCATGTAAGCCACTTCCAGCTCCTCGCTGCAATCTGTATTTCCCTTCTCCGCGGCATTTACCGTGGTGCTCTCTGGAACTTGGCGCCTCGAAGTGACCGCCAGTGTTTCCACAGCGGGCTGCAAGGGAACCAAGGAGCAACACAAGCAGCAGTGCTTCAACTTTCTCCTTCCAACTGCTAAGGGCACTTGGAAAGGCAAGCGAGAGGCAGCCACCTTCCTCTCCTAGTAGCCTGTAACGTGGTGCACAGAAGCACGGTACTTGTGTGGCTTCGTTCACCGTCCTCACCCACGCCTGGCGCCACTTTCACGATCCACTATTAATACAGAGCAGGGGTCATGATGGTTCTTTTGATCTTAAAGGTGCAAACAGGTAAAGTGCAGGGGACAAAATCAGTTTATTCAACAGCAGAAAATCAGTATATTCAGCAACAACAATGTATTTCATCAAATGCCAACAACTCAGTTACGGTAAGGGGGAGAGGTATAGGAAACAATGTATAGGGAGAGGGGAAGGAAAGAAAGGGATGGGAAAATAGCTACCAAAAGACGAGACGGGCGTCCTCACGGGTCATCCGATAGACCGGTCTTCGTCAGTGGAGAGATCTCAAAGGGTCTTTCTCAGAGAGTCGCTCTTTCATAGTCCTTCTCCAAAGCGAGTGGCCTGTGGCCAAGAGGTGGGAATATTTATGGACCATTGTGTGGTGCTGCAGGAGACAGCTGCGGTCAAGCACTCCTCAGTTGGTGGTACAACAGAAACTCTGGTTGGTGCCATGACAGCACAGTCCAGTGAACACAATACAACAGCACACAGTCACGGGCATCCACCTTGGCCCGGCCAGGAAAACATTGTTCAGAGTCAGCCTGGGTGGGGGTCCTCGAGTTCTCCTTGCGACGGTCGGGAGGCAAAATCGAGGGGAACTTCGGACCGACCCTTACACAACCCCGTGACTCACGATCGTCGTCAAGAGCATCCCTTTGTACAGTCGTGGTGGAGTCTTCAGTTGTGGTGTCTTCAGGACTCGTCCAAGTTGGTAGCATATCCTGGAAAACAGAGACAGGAAAGTAGGAAAAAGATAAGGGACAGGATAAGGAAAAGGAGAAAAAAGGAAAACAAAAAAGATCAATTATATTCAATTTTTGATTTCTAACAATCTTAAACAATTTGTTCAATTCTTTAATTTTTCAATTTTTGTTTAGAAATAAATCAAATTTTTAAAGCAAAATTTTGATTAAACAATTTTAATTGCAATTTGAAGATAATCAATTCTAGTTAAAAATCATATTTTATCCTATTTAAAACCTTGTGTCAATAACCCTAGGGATGCCAACAGTAAGCGATCTGGATACATTTGTCACAGATGCCAATTGTGCTAACCGTTTCATTATTCTCCAACTCATGATGTATAGGATTGCTGATAAAACAAAACCAATTAAAACCAAAATCAAGAGAACAATGGTGGGATGTCACAATTTGTTCAGGACACCTGTAGCAGTAGGTGACCACCCAAATAGAGTATCCCACCACCTGTGTTCAGCATCTGTCTTTACCCTTTCCAAAACACGATGTATTTTTTCCACATTGTGATGAACAGCTATTAGAGTTTTCTGTCCGTTTTTCTTGATCTTCTCCAAAATTTGGATCAGATCTTGGTGGAGCAACAATTGCTTCACCAGAGAGAGGTTCATTCCAATTGGAGTGGGCAATAGATGGTGGATCAGTGTGTAATTTGACTGCAAAAGATGGTGAGAAGTAACTGGGGCTACATAGGAAAAATCACATCCTGAAATCCTAGTAAAGTTGCAGACACAAAAGTTTGAATGATTTTTAGTATTCAGTACCAAATTTTCTATAAAAACACTATCACAAGCAGTTCTAAAGCATGCACACCCATTGCCTACATATACCAGTACTGTTTCAGGAATCTCGTTTGGATGAATTTCAAAATTGCAAACGTTCTGTTCTGTGTCCAAGCAGATATCTTGAGCTCTAATTGCATTACTTTCACAGATAAACCCTTGTTGTTCCCGGACAATGCAAGTTTCCAAATTGACAGTTTGCCACCTCCCACCAATTTGACGGGCCCATTCCCTATGCTCGAAAGGATAGAGAATAGCTTCGTCATGGTTCAACCCTAATGCAATGATGGGGAATATTGAATGCACTGAAGCATTACGTATAGTCAGTACAAAGGCTGTGGCTGTGTTTGTGCTGGGATCATAGGTAAAATTTACTAAGTTCCACCAGGACTGGAATTCCTTTTCAAAATCAGTGGCACTGTCCCAGACTATCTTTCGAATTTCAGTGGGAAAAGTGCCTTCCTCACCTTCTCTTATAATTAAAGCAGCAACCGACTGCATCCACAACTGGGCCTGGATACAACTGAGAGCCAAAGAGATGTTATTTTGAGTAGCACCAAGTGCATCGATTATCATTTTGTGGTCATTTACGTTTACCTTTTCCCAACTTGGTAATATGTTTGATAACAACCACTTTTGAGTCCCCAAAGCTGTTAAGGTTGTTTGCAGGGGCCGTTGTAATTTGGTTACATCTCCAGCTGTGGTAGCCAATTTATTCATTAGTACTTCTGAATCGATGCTGTTCAAAATTCCCAATCCTGTTCTCACAACACCGGTTATGTCTCTTGCCATTCGTTTTTTGGAAGGATTCCGTTTCCGCAACCAGGTTTTCCATCCCTCAAAAGAAGTCTGTAGAAAGGGTGAACAAGCTGGCTGAACTTCTGAGACATTATTTTGCATCAGCAATTTGATTTGTTTGAGAGACCATGCCGGATTAAACAATATTTGTTGTTGGCCAGTTTTTCTAATTACGTATGGCCCAAATTGAAAAATCGTAGGGCTCAACACAACCGGTGGTTGGGTGGTAGGTGTTACAACATTAACATCAAGTTCCCCCCAGAATTTTGTATTGTTTTTTCCACACATGACTTTATAGGAAAATTGTATAGCAGTTAAATTTAGCCAACAGTCTTGATTTTGGGTTCTACAATATAAAGTCTGGCCATGGGCTCCTATGCCATAACTGTATGCAGGTTCAGTGAGAGATCCAGCCACTAATTTACAAGTTATTGCGACGTCATCACCTTGCGTCACCACGAAAGGAGGGAAAACCTTGTTTTTGTCATCCAACACTAAGGGGGTGCTTACACCATGGTATGCAACTACTGCGGTCAGTGTGGGTTTTTCTATGGCATTTATTTTGAACCTATAGGTCAGACCTTTCAAGCTGGACTCATCTGTTGTGTTATTCTGCCAGGAGCATGTTACATAGGTTGGTCTGATTAAAGTAAAGTTATGCCAACAGTCAGTAAGTTCATCCGCACAAAGCTTTGTAACTTCGACGTTGTTGGCGTCAGGGTCCAAGGTATAGTTACCAACCTTCCTTTGGCCACAGCACAGTATTAGGGGGACTTGCTTTTTACATGTCCATACTGTCGTGGGGCAGAGACTCGCCGTGATGTTAGGGTGCAAGCTTCTAGTTATATCTGATTTTAAGTAATTCCCGGCGATTGCAATGGTAGTGGCTTTCTCATGAAGGGATTTCTCCACTTTTCTGCATCCTACCTTGATTTCTTCACCAATTGTTCCTATTAGTACCCTAGCCCAGTCCTTTTTGTCCCAACCCCAGTCACTTGAACGGTATACCTCAGAATCGTGCAGTACTACGGTCGCAAGGCTTGGGTGACGATCTCTGGGGTAGGGTCCTAAAGCACTGGTATATCTGATGGAAGCTTCAGACCACGGCCACTCGGCCGAGTTTTGGCCATGGTGTTGTGGTAGGATACAGAGAAGTATCAAAAAGGTGATCATGGTTTGTCCGGTTCCCATGTCCCTCGGCGTTCTTCTGTGAAAAGTAAACACAACAGAGTCTGCCACCAAGAGGCAGGAGGTCAAAATGATGGAACAATCCAACGGGTCCTTATCCGATGCTCCTTTCCCAGAGCATTGGTGGCTACCCATGCATATTTATTCAGAGGAGTTTTTAGTACCAGTGGTACTTCTCCTACAGTAGGGAGGTTTACTAAAACAGGTTGCCCAGGGTAATGGGCTGGATTTTTAGGATCCTTAGGTCCCTGTAGTGCAGGAATGATGCTTGGGGCTTTTGGACAAAAAGCAGTTATTTTGGGACACCCGTTTACCCCCCATCTATCATTTATACCTTTTACAGCTTGCCATAATCGAAGATCCCAACTTCCCTCATGTGGTTTTAGGAGTCGCTTCAGAAGACCATTTGTCCTTTCTACAATCCCGTTGGCTTGAGGGTAATAGGGGGTGTGAAAAGTCCACTTTATTCCTTCCTCCCTTGCCCATTCCTGTACTACTTTAGCAGTAAAGTGAGACCCATTATGAGATTGAATCTCCTGTGGCTTTGGAAAAGTTCCAAACCATTCTTGTAATGCCTTAACAGTGTTTTCTCCCATAGCTCTGTTAAAGGCTTCAGCTTGAGCTAACCCTGATATTATTTCCACTCCTACCAGCACGAAATGTTTACCACCAGACTTCTTAAAGGAACCGATATAATCTACCTGCCACGCGTCCCATAAGCCTTTACCATTCCTTAAGTGCAAAGGGTCATCTTCCAAAGGATGCCTTTCTAGTCTTCTGCGGCATTGTTCACAAGCTGATATGCATGTTTTACACATTTCCCTGGTGACAGGCGAGCCACGAGCAAGGGCTTCTTTGTACAAATCTTTTGCACCTGTATGTTGTCTTTTTATATGCAGCCATTCTAGCAGGTGCTCCCAATCCTCTGTAATTTGTTCCTTTTTCAGGGGACTTAGTCTTGCTAACTCATCAGCAGCATTATTCCACTCACCAGCTAAATTTCCATCTGTCTGATGAGAAGCCACCCACCCCACAGCAGAGTTTCCTTGATTGGCTATATCTAGAATTTCTTGCCATTTTTCCTTATGCCATACTGGGATCCTGTTAACTTCCCAATCATTTTGCTGCCAGAAAGGAAGCCACTCTGTACATCCTTTAAACACAGCATAGGAGTCAGTGTAAATACAAACAAGAGAGGTATTATGTACCTCATGCTTGAAAACACTCCATACAGCAATCAGCTCACCAACCTGAGCACTGCCTTCTCCCTCAGTAATAATTCGTTCACCAGATGAAGTATGGAGAGCTACTGCCCTGTATTTCCACACCTTTCCTTCTCGTTTAGCAGAAGCATCAGTAAACCAAGAATTCACTGATTGTTCAGGGGAGAAAGGAGGGGCCACTTTAATTACTGAGGCAGGTTTATCGTGGCTGCTAGCCAAGTTCTCAGTTTCTTGTATAGCCAGATTTTTTACAGCTCCTTCTGTTACAGAGAAGATGTTACAGTAATGTTCTATCTGGGCATACCACTTGCTAACTGAGGATCTCTGGGCCACCCCGTCAGGGGGAGGGGTCCCGCTGGTGACTGTTTTAATAACTTTAAAAGGGCCTCTTAATACAATTGTTTGCTGACGTGTAATTTTCTCCACTTCTATGAGAGCTATGCTGACAACAAAAAGCCCCTTTTCCCAGGTAGTGTATCTTTTTTCAGCATCTTTAAAACCACGAGAATAAAAACCAACAGGCCTTGTAGGGCCTTCTGGGCCTCGTTGCCATATGTGTACTAACAACCCCGAGGTGGCAAATCCCCATTCTACCTGGAAAGGATCTGTGGGATGAATAGGGCCTAGAGCTTGATGTGCAGTTGCTTCAAAAATCAGCAGTTGTAATGCTTCCTCCTGAGAAGGAGTCCAATCCCATTTTACCTTTTTCCTCAGCAAGTCATAAAGAGGTCTAGCAATAATTGAAAAATCAGGGATGTGTTTTCTCCAAAACACTAATAATCCCAGAGCTTGTTGAAGCTCTTTCCTGGATCCAGGCATTTTAATTTGATCTAGGGAGGTTAGGGTATCAGGTGGAATGCATGTCATACCTCCTTTCCACCAAATCCCCAAAAACTTCACCTCCTGAGAAGGTTTCTGAATTTTCTCTGGGGGAATTTGTAAGTCAAGGCTTTCCAGATGAGAGATTATTTTCTGTTGGGTATCCCCCACTACTTCTATTTCATCTCCCCCCACCAGAATATCATCAATGTATTGATAGACAGCTACATTGTCAGGTTTGGGTATCTTTTCTAATTCCTGTGCTAAAGCATGGTGGGCTAGAGTAGGGGAGTGTTTGTACCGTTGAGGAAGCCTAGTGAAGGTGTATTGCTGTCCTTCCCATGTGAAGGCAAAACAGTCCATGTCCTCTGGCTGTATAGGTATCATAAAGAACATGTCTTTGACATCTATAGTTGCCATGATTGTATGAGCCTTCTCCTGAATTGAAGTTATAAGTTCAGCTAAATTTGGGACAGCTGCTGTGAGAGGATCTGTGTTTGCATTTAGTCTGCGAAAATCTACTGTCAGCCTCCACTTTCCGTTAGGTTTACGGACTGGCCACACTGGAGAGTTAAAGGGAGAATGAGTGTCAATTATCACTCCCTGATCTCTCAGGTCCTGAATAACTGGCTTGATTCCTTCTTTGGCACCAGTGGGAAGTGGGTATTGTTTCACATTAGTAATTTTACTGAAAGGTAAGGAAGGTGTGGATTGAAGCAGATTAATATTAAAACGTGGTGTGCCAAAGGACCAGAGACAACCCTCCTCGTCTTCCCACTGTCTTCCAGCAAGGACATCCATTCCCAGTAAATCATTTGGAATATCTCCAATTACAATTTTGATAAGTAACAAATTCTCCTCTCCAGGTAGTAAGATTTTTATCAGAGCTATATCCATAGCTTCTGTGGTCCCCAAGGCATTGAGAACAAAGCATTGTCTCCTTGTTGGAACAACTCTACATTTCTGCGCAGCTTTTCTTGTTAGTGCAGAAATTTGGGCTCCAGTGTCAACCACAAAGGTAACAGGTGACCTTTTAGGGCCAACCATTGCTGTTATCAGGAGGTCCCCAGTATTAGGATTTCTGGGGAGCGTTCTAATGAATAACCAGTTCCCCCCCCCCATGCCTCTGCCCACCCACGAGAGACGGGGTTTCTAGTTTCCCTGCATCTGAAGCCGTTTCAGTTCCTTTCCCAAAAACTGAGAAGGAGGAAACTCTGACTCAGATCTCAGAACCTGTGGAGGAGATTGATTTGGCTCACTGCCCAGAATCTGTGGAGGGGTTAAGTTTGACTCACTGACCACAACCGGTGGAGGAGGAAGTGCACTAGGCTGGACAGTAGGAGAGTTTGATGTAAGGATCTTAGGGCAATGCCAATTCACAACAATTTTTATCAACTTGTCAAGTGGTAAGCCATCCATAACATCTTTAGGAATTTGTTTCTTTAACCCCAACGACAACCAGTACTGACAGGGAGTATTCAATTTCCCCTTTTCTGGCTTATCACTAGGAGAAACAAGGTGTCTAACACCTTTAGTTTTCTCCACTTTATCCTCTGGGACTTTTACGGGTCCATATTTCTTGCTGTAATTCAACAATTCCTCTGCAACTTCGCTCCATGTCCAAACTTTACGGTTATTGTCAGGAGATTCTGGAGTCCCTCTAGAGGGGGATTCATAGGGAGGGAAAAAGTCCACGGAACCAGATCGCTCACGTGAGTTTCCAAGAAATCCATCTAATCTTTCTACAGGTGTCATGGGTGCGATAGTTTTTTGAAGGAGAATTGCCATAGATTTGAGTGTTTCTGGGAGACCACGAATTAAAGGGGTCATGATTTCAGGCATTACAGGCAATTGCATAGGTGATTCATAGGTGGTAGTCAGTTTTCTCTCATGTAACATTTGCAGGCAAGCAGCTTTGTGAATGTTTTCCAAAAGTTGGTCGGGAGTACCAACTAAAGCTATAGGGTCTCCCCATTCCAGGGGGTTAAGCCCCCCGGCCCAAAAAGCTGCACCTTGGGTCAAGGACCATGGGTTGCTCTTATCTCCGGTTGTTAAGAAGACCCCATGTCCCCAATACCCACTAGCTTCACTTTCTGATAATTTAATCTCATCTCCCCCAGTAAGAGACACTTGAAATACATATTCAGTGTCTGTTTCATGAGGAAGTGGCCCATATTCCTTTGTCAGTTTTGCTAATTCAGTGGCAGAATATGGGATTTCTTTTGTAGAAATGTTTGGTACAAAATCATCAGGACCAAGATAAGTATATTGTGTTTTAACCATAGGTCTCAACTTCGGACAGCAGTGTTCCCCAAGATTTTTCATTATAGTTAACTCCTTTTGGGGATAAATTTGATTAATGTCAACAATCTCCTTCTCTTCTGTTTCTGTGTGTGCTTCATTCTGCTTTACTTTTTTGGTACTTTCTTCTCTCAGGGCAGCCTGTAGCAAATGATTTTCATCTCACAACAAACGGTTCTCATTCCTTTCTTGATCTAATTGTTTTTGCAAACTTTGAACAAGAGTTTGCAAAGAATCTATAATTGTACTTTCTTCACTAACTCGCTTAGAGCGAGTTTCTATGGCTGCCGTAAGACAAGCTCCCAAAACTGAGCAGAGTATGGTTTTATTTTTGCCCAGTTTGAGCTTTGATTCATGTTGCAAAGAATATATTCTATCAGTCACATTCTCCAGATTAAACCAATTACTGTTCGCCCATTCCTCCCCACCTTGGGACAGTCTGGCGCTACACTTAGCTAAGAGAGCATAAAATGCAGCTTTATCTGTTACGGTGGAATTCTCAGTCATTTTGTGAAGGGATAAGTAAAAACCACAACAGGGAGGTCTATTGCTTAAGTTACCACACACAACGAAACAGCTTTCGCTGTGTGCCCCCCTTCGCTTCCCTGTGCGGGTGAAGAGATCAAACTACTTGAGAGGCACTCCTTAGTTACAAAACACCAGGTTGTCTCTTCACTACACCAAGTATCAAAAACATCATAAAAAACAACAACAACAACAACAACAGTGTCCCACCTATTGCACCAGTAGATCTTTTGTGAAATTCTGACTACAGAGCCCTCAAGCGAGTCTGGGGATGCTCCACACCAAGGTGTCTGCAGTCTGCGGGAAATCAGAAAAACCCCCCTTGCTTTCTAGACAGCCTCACCCATCCAAGGTGGCCAGCTAGGTGCGGCTGGAGTAAGACTTCCTTCCCCTGATACAGACTACAGTCAACCTTGCATCCCTTCTGTCTGTCCGAATATCCTGTCCGTGACGCCAATTTAATGTCACGATCCACTATTAATACAGAGCGGGGGTCATGATGGTTGTTTTGATCTTAAAGGTGCAAACAGGCAAAGTGCAGGGGACAAAATCAGTTTATTCAACAGCAGAAAACCAGTTTATTCAACAACAGCAATGCATTTCATCAAATGCCAACAACTCAGTTACGCTAAGGGGGAGAGGTATAGGAAACAAAGTATAGGGAGAGGGGAAGGAAAGAAAGGGATGGGAAAATAGCTACCAACAGACAAGACGGGCGTCCTCACGGGTCATCCGATAGACGAGTCTTCATCCGTGGGGAGATCTCAGGGGTCTTCTCCAGGGGGTAGACGGGTCTTCATCAGTGGAGAGATCTCAAAGGGTCTTTCTCAGAGGATTGCTCTTTTATAGTCCTTCTCCAAAGCGAGTGGCCTCTGGCCAAGGGGTGGGAAGATGTATGGAATACTGTGCGGTGCTGCAGGAGACAGGTACGGTCAAGCAGTCCTCAGTTGGTGGTACAACACAACCTCTAG
The DNA here is from genome assembly GCF_052056855.1 of Sturnus vulgaris. Taxonomy (NCBI): domain Eukaryota; kingdom Metazoa; phylum Chordata; class Aves; order Passeriformes; family Sturnidae; genus Sturnus; species Sturnus vulgaris. The sequence goes on along the minus strand of NC_142282.1, from coordinate 30,568,890 downwards.
CTGGTGCCATGACAGCACAGTCGAGTGAACACAATACAACAGCACACAGTTACGAGCATCCACCTTGGCCGGGCCAGGAAACCATTGTTCAGAGTCAGCCTGGGTGGGGGTCCTCGAGGTCTCCTTGCGATGATCAGGAGGCAAAATCTAGGGGAACTTCGCACCGACCCTTACAGCCCCCGACGCGAGGACACTGCTATTAGCACCGCATTGTAGGGGCACTTTGCGCTCCTTGACAAAGTGCTCAGCGCTCTCCAAATTCGCTGCTAGCTCCATTGACCTTCTCAGCTGCCTGTAGCAGCGCTCACTGTACATGGAGCTTCGCAAGGACCGAAGACCTGGAGGGACATATCGCACACGAAAATGTGCCAGGACGGAGACGTGTTCTACATTGTCCCTTCTCGTCATCCAGTTTGTGCTTCTGCTGCTTCTGCTGTTAGGAATCGCTCCTTGAAAGACGAGCGAGAGCGTCTTTCTGGGTGCATTGCACTGAGAGCTCACTAGGGACTTTGCACTTGGAGCCAAGGCAACAGGGCATGCTTGCCCGCAGAATCGAGGACGAGGTGTTGGGCAGAGCTGATACTGAGGGCTGGAGATCAGCTCTGTCCAGAAGGGACAAGGCAAAGAATGAAGCCGCTTGCAAGCAGTCAGCTTTTAAACCAACGGGACTTTTTGTTTTACCTGTTTGAAGATTTCCTTCCCACTAAAATGCTGGCTGATGGATACCTAGAAGAAATCAATTCCCACAAAATGCTTCCGGTAAGCCATTACATCATCCATTACAATTTGCTTCAGTGTCCCGTTCCTGTCCAATTGAAGGTCCCTGTTTAAGAGACTCAAGTACGGAGAGAAATAAAATTAAATATGACTACAGTGCCTTTAAATCTAAATCGAACTCCCTGATCAATCTCATAAAACCTTTAGGCTAAATGTTGCCATTGATCTGTTTCTACTGAACACAATCACGTACTGGCTTGTTAGAGATTAGTTCATTACAAAGAAAGAAATGCACAGAAGTTAAAATATTTCCAAAGAAGTATTTGACATCCTTCCTTTTGGATGCGGAACCATTCCAACACTGCTTACATAAGAGGTCAAATTACTTTCTTCCATGTTAGTTCTGCACTGTGCTCAGTGGAGCCTTTCTGGTTTATTGGCCTTTGACTTGGACATAAAGCTGAGTCTTGATTCAAGAAAAATCAATATTCACACTTGTTTTCATTTATACGGACATTGGCTTGGTCTCCTAAACAAAGAGAATAATGGGGAATTTATGTAGGTGTTCAGATAGGTAACATTCTCTTACCCAACCTGGCATTGTATTTTCACTTGGTCTGTTACCTCTGGCTTTGTTTTAACGGCTCAAATTATTAGGCAGAGTATCAAACCTCCAGCTCTAACCACAGTCCCACTGCCAGGTGTGTGAAGGTATGTGCATCTGCCCCTCAGGTCCATACTCCTCTTCTAATGTGCCTCTGATGGAGCAGGTAGGAAAGACCTCCTGGGTGTGTGAAGAGTGCTGCTTCCTCTATGGCTTCAGAGCTGCTGCTAAGATCTTCAGGAAGGAGAGCGGTATTGTACCAGTTTTTAGATGGCTTTTAAAGTTGCAAGTGCTTGGCTATCTTAAATGTCTGAGTTCCTAGAACTTTGAATGAGATCAAATCTATGAGTGAAGAGATGATGGTGCAGACCAACTTCTGATTCCGGTGATCCAAGAATCTGAGCTAGTACTTTTACCTTCTGAATAAGGCATGGATGTGATGGTATGCACAGTAATACTGATGTGCTATGGTTTTTGAATGATAGCAGTCTTCCTTTGTCCCATTCCTAAACCGTGGGCATTATTTGCCTTAACCTTGTTCAGTAGGGACATTATTCTATATTCTTACATGAAGTGGAAAGCACTCTTTTTCCATACCTTCACACAACAGCATTAAAACAAGGCCTAAGTAGTACAACCAATGTTCAAAGATGCTCTACCTTTTAAGTTGACCATACAAAATTCATACCTTGTTCTAATTTGATCTCAAGAACAAAGGGTGTTCTCCAAATACTCCTTCAGCTATTCCTCACAGCTCACCATTTTCCTTTTTTCTAAAATTGTATCCAGATCACTTTCATCATCTATGGCCACATACAAAAGCTAGTAAAAATGGTTTCGTGGATACTGGAATCTCCCCAACTATTTAGGATTCAAGGAAGCTAATTATGCACATATATTCTACACCCAGGAGAGAAAGCTACCTCAGCAAAACTCATCGCCTATGAAAATCTTCCTAGATAATGAACACCTCTGACACTGCCACCCCAAGCTGGTTGTTGAAGCAATGAGAACCTCACATCCAATCAGACTCTAGACCTGCACAAGATATCCTAATAGCAACTTGCAGCCACTTTCTACAGAAAGCAGCAGTGATCTCTATCACTGTTGCCATACCAAGAATTAAACAGGACTGTCCATTCAGCGTGAATCAAGCAGTTAGCAAAAATGCACCTGACAGAATGCAACTGAAGAGTAGAAATTCCCATCTAAAAGTCAAAGATTACGTTTTTAATTTTATAGCAGGTATTTTGAATTTCAGAGTGCTCTTTGCATTAAGAAGTCCTGTCTTTGTAGCACACCCTTGTTTTTATGTTTCTACCTGTATTATGGCCATTTAGCCGTCTCCTAAAAATCACTCCAAAGAAAAACATTCAAGTTAACAAGTTCTTTCTAAACTGCTGGAAGGTGAAATGAATGAGTAAGAGGATATGTAACATGGTAAAAGGCTGCCTGGAATTTTACGACAGGTATCCAACATGGCGTCTTCTATCTGGAGAGTAAAAAAAATCAGTCTCCAAGTAAACTGCTAAGAATGCGGATTATCAAAACTTCTGTTTATTCTGGCACCATAAAGCACCAAATCACATTCTCTAATTGATCCCTTTAGAAACAACTGCCCGGATTTTTTATGTATAGAAAAGATTGGAAGACATTTGGGAGATCATTTCCAGCTATTCCTCAAGTCTGATCTTAATCAGGCTGCGCCATACATCATTCATCGCTATCATATGTATTTCAGATAAAAATGATCATGAAAATACAATCTATTTATATTACAAATAATAAACACAAGAATTATGAACACTTCCACATGAAACTCTTCCACACCAAACTGTTTCTTTGGAGTGTTTTGTCACACTATGGACCTCTTTCTAAGGTGACATCAATAGCCTACCACGCAGAAGGCATTGCAGGTGGGAGCACAGGAAGAACAGACTAATCCCAAGGAGTGATGAAAATATATATGATCAAAAAAAAAAAAACGCACATCCACGTGCTCCACTTGTTCTTCAAACCTACACATTAGTTTCTCAGTCATCTGAAGCATGTTGGAGTGCACAACTTCAGCATCTTCTGCTGTGCAAATGTTCATATCCAAGAGGGTCATCTGCAGGAAAAGAAGAACAAATTATTGAAAGGCACTGAAGAAATACTGTGTGGCTTTCAGAGAGCCTGGCTAAACGTAGTGTTTCTTTTCTTGTGATGAACAGAGATGGATTCAGCCTCCTACATGCCATATTAGATTAGTAAACAATACCATCTGGTTGGACACAAAGGGAGAAATTGAGGCAGAGGTGGAATTTCTTTCCCAAGATAAGACAGATTTAGCACAAGGGCTGAGGCTCCTTGCATCTTCCACATTCACGTAGGACAGCACTCCCTTCATTACTGGCATTTCTAACGGCTTTTCCACATTTCAAGTACAAATACCAACTACTACTGTGAAACCAAACGGATGGCTTACTTTTTGAACAGAGCAAGGCAGAGATTAAAAAGGAATTCCACTTGTTATCTCAATGTTTGGTGCATCCTCAGGCACATTTTATTCGAATGACACATTGGACCACGGCTATCACAGCCAAAACTTGTGGCACTCAACTTGCACATCTGCCCTTTCTCCTGACATTTGCCCTCGACCAGCTCATACTGGATGCTCATTTTCTCCACGCACTCCACATTAGGGCTGTCTGAATGCTATGGAAATGACCACAGTCAAAATTCCCATCTTTCATAATGCAGTGTGACATGGAAACATGACAGAGGCCACGTGCTGAATCCCAGCACACGGAACAGATCCCAGCAGTGCCTACAGACCTTTGCCTACAGACACCAGACACTACCAGCCGAAGAAATCAAGACATATTCATACACACCTCTTTATCATTATGCTTCAAAGTAGCAAGGTACTTACAATCGCTACCAACTTCTTTGCTGCCATACGGGCTACAAACATCCCGACAGGATGCGCTCTGGAGCAAGAGAAGGCAGACACAGAGAGGGAAGGCATGCTGCAAGGACACAGTGAAAGGAAGTATCTCCAACACTTCCCCTCTTCTTCTCATACTTCCCCTCTTCTTCTGCAAGAGTTAAAAAGGAGTATTTTTCTATGATTGAGAAGGGATCCATGTCAAAATTAACTTTTGATTTCCCCCAGATTCATTCTAACCAAGCCAGTTCCTGCTAGATCTCACCATGCACAGGTGTTTGTACTGGCCAAAGGAAAGCCATGCCACAGGCAGCTTCTTTGGCTCTTACTGCCACCTCCAAGCAACTGAGAAAGTATGTGGGAACACACGGAACAAAGAATAGAGCAAACATGCACTCTCAAAGCAACTGTCTGCCTCATCGTTCCCCGGGAGAAAAGAAAATATTGCTTGAATTCCAGACTGTTCTTAGGATTTCCCGACCTACTAAAACTTTTGTTTCAATTCTCCAGAGTTCTGCACCATTCGCTTCCATCAGATTTGGCACGTGTTGGAGGCAACAAGGTGCTATCAAAGTAGGAAACAAGAGTCAGGTATCCTAAAATACAAACCAGTCAGTACTTCACATATAAAATTATGAATCCGAATATCCATACTACTGGGCTTTCTTTTATTTACAGCCATCTTGGCAATGAAAATAAACCTGAGATTGTTGTTGTTCAAGGCCAACTGTTTACTGCCCGATAAGGAACTAACTGTCATCTACCTTCTTCCTACATCCACCGTAAAAAACCTCCCTGTAAAGATCGTAATGCATTGCACCCACACCAATGCGTCTTGTGTTCCGGATGGATATTCAAACGTAGCAACGTTAGATTTCTATCCAGACACCTCTCTTAATTTATTACGCAAATAAAATCCCACGCCATGGAGAAAAAATGCCTTGACAAAAGCACCAACTTCTAGCTCTCCACCCATCTTTGCCCATTTCTACTATGTTTCAAGATTTACTTCTGCATTCCTCCATTTTTAGAGCCTGATCGCCACCTATTAAGTGGAGCTGGGGCACTGAAAATCAAGAATGCATTTTCTCCATTCTAAAGAGCTGTGCAGAAATAGATGTAGACCCTGCCTTATTGCTGCATTTAGTAATCACACATTGACAGGAAGCAAAGTGCATTTTGTAGCCAAGTCCTTCATTAACTCCAGCATCAACTGGTTTCCTTTATGCTACACCCTCTTTTGCCATACCCGATATATTGCAAAACATTCAGTCTCTGTTCACTGACTACCAGCTGCTCCTTTACCAACTTTTCCATTTCCATATTCACAGTTGGGGGATTCTGTATTTCTTCACTTGCCATAAATTCTCTGCAGGATGCAAAGTAGATATGTAGAATGGAATCACATGATATATGTGATATCATATGTGATATCACGTAGAAAGAAATAATGATCAAGTATTACTTAGATAGAAACCAAAAGTGAACAAAAGCCACTTTATGTTGCTCATTGTCCAAAAGAAGACTGCCACATTTCTGACCTGAAACGCTGAACTACACACTTCTTTTGCATGAGCTTCCAGTCCTTGACTCTCCCTTGCCATTTCAGTTGATGCCATTTTTCTTTCTCAAGCTCTGATTTCATTCGATTCAGGAGTAGCTTGGCAGTTGCCCTCTCATTATCCAGCAGTGCTCTCTTTATATTCTGTGTATTAAAAAATAAAACCAGAAGTAGAAGCAGCATACGACATGCAAAAACAAACAAATAATTGTCTCTTCTACAGAAAATGAGGGGAGAAAAGAACACAAATGATAACCAATACGCTGCCAAGTAGAAATTTCTTCTATATTTCAGTGATTGATAGGCATAAAAAATGAATTTCATTTGGGGAAAGGAAGACATTCTAAGACTATTCAGACTGCTATCTTGCCCCAGGAAAAACATTTACCATGGCCTTAGCGTTATTGAGCTCGTGAACATCAGCTGCCAAGAGGAAGGACATTTCCTCCAGTTTCACAGAATACTTGGTCAGTACATCTGCTATCTGTGCAATCAAAGAATACAGAAAAGCAACAACAATGAAAAGTAGAACTCAAATATCAATTTCCCAAGTTAAAATCTACATGAACAAGAAAATTTTTCCATTCAAGTGAATTCGATTTAATTAATTCATTAACTACATAAATATCATTCTCTCGTTCAAGAATAGAATTCAAAGAATCAACGTTGCTTCTTCTGAGACATTCAAGCCTCAGTAGATCCCAACTTCAAATCTATTAGGACGGCATGAAAGCAATACCTGCTACATTTAGTACATGTAAACTACAAAGACATCTTGAACAGCTCTAAAAGTTGAACAAACCCATGAACTTTGAAGAAGACGCTAGCAAGAAATGTGGAAATAGGCTTTATCTGCCCAGTGCTTCTCCCAAAAGCTTCGGCACGCCTTGGTGTCAGTGAGAGTCTCTGTCTCATTATTCAGCAGCTGGCTTAGGGTAAAAAAGGATGCATGCAATCACTTCATTCCTGTTCATGACAAACTTACTGCATCATCATGGAAGCCATTTACTTGGAAATATAGCCTGAAAAATCGGTGTCAGAGTGGGTACATATCTAGATTGCTATGAGCAAAACCAATTTCTTTTTAACAGGAAAGCCATACAATATGCCTGCCATGGCAAATATTAGTCTACTAGCCCGGCACTTCAACGGGCAGTGAGCAGTTCATTACACCAAATTTACGTTTGGCGAGGAGACAGTCTATTTATTACAAGCCCCTAGTTCTAGAACCAAGAATTCAGGAGTTGCTCATTCCCAATGAAAATCTGTCCATTTCATACCTTTGTGGTTTTATGCTTCTGTTCTTTACCTGTCTTGAGTGTGACTTTCTTGTGAAGTCACTGATGGGTGTTTGTCCAACACATTTCTTCTGATTACACGGTAATTGCATGGCATCAGCAGACATCTCTGAATGTCTCTTTAAAGTATGCTTTTTACTCTTCTTAGAGGACCTTGTCTTCTTCTTTCCTTCACCCAAAAGGTGGGCTAAGTGAGCCTTCAAAGAACCATCATCTCAACAATTAGAATTCTTTCAAACCTACTGAATTGAGAACAGCAACAAAAAAAAATTAAAAAAACTAGCACGTGACAGACAGCAGAAGAGAAAGGTAAAATAATGAATCCTACATGTCACATGCATAACTCTCTTCATTCGAGGCTATTTTCAAAATGAGAAAAAAAACCAAAAACATCACCTTTTCCTCAGAGAGGAAAAGTGGAGTAAGTGGATTGTATGGCTTTGCTTACAGTTACCAGAAAAGTCAACAGCAGAGTTGAAAACTCCTGAAGCTGGCTAACTACACCTCTAAATGTTTTACTACTGTGTTATGATTCTGTCTTCAGTTAATAGAACCTGATATACAACAAAGAGATGGGAGCACATGGAGATGCATTGGAGAGCCCACGCTGGAGGTAACACATTCATTTTTTACTCAAACAAATCCAAATTAGAAATGTTGAAAATGACCTGGGGCCATTTCAACAGCCAGCAAACTGACTAACACAACCAACCTTTGGCTTTTATTCAATCCTTTGCTTGTTTTACCTGGGCCATGAAGATCTGTCTGCAGCCTTCCTCTCTGCAAATATATCACAGTCGTCCTATTGAGAAGCCATGGCTCATCACAGCTGCTTGGCCAGGCCTGCTTCCAGAAGAACTAGCACCTACAAGCTGGGAGCCAAGAGATACAAGACTTCACTTGGAAAAGGGCCTTCGATGAATCCCAGAATCCCAGAATCGTTTGGACTTGAAGCGACCTTAGAGATAGATTATCTTCTTCCCACATCCTGACATGGGCAGGGACGCTTTTCCACTAGTCCAGGTTGCTCCATATCCGCTCCAGCCTGGCCCTGGGCATTTCCTGCCATGGGGCTCCCACACAGCCTCTTTGAGTAACATGTGCCAGGCCTCAGCACCCACACAAGGAGGAATTTCTTTCCAATATCCCATTTACCCCAGCCCTCTGGCAGTTTGAAGCTATACCCCCTTGTCCTGAGTGTCCAGACCCTTTTCCAAAGTCCCTCCCCAGCTATCTTGGAGCCCCAGCAGGCACTGCAAGGGGCTCGAAGGTCTCCCTGGAGCCTTCTGTTCTCCAGATTGGACACCCTCAGCTCTCCCAGTCTGTCCTAGAGCAGAGGAGATCCAGCTTTCAAAGCAGCTTAGCAGCCTCCTCCCCGTGAAACTCAATGCCACCGCTGGCTTTCCGGGCCCTACGGATATCGCTTCCGGTGCCGCTCGGGGTCACTCCCAGCTCTCTCCCCGCCCCCCATGGGGCCCTCAGGCGACGCCGCTTGGACGCCACTCCTGTTGCCGCTGTCAGACCAACGGGGGGCGGGGGGCCAGCCCAGCGTCATCCACAATCCACAGTGTTCTCGGCAGCTGATGCGGTTTCAAGGCGGCCCACAAACCTGGAAGCAGCGCTCGGGGACAGAGGATCATAGTCCCACATTTGTGTTCGTCCCTGCACAAGGCAGGCCAGACTTGCCATGCCCGGACTTTTCAGTTCAGCACGAGAATGAGAATACACCGGCGCCACGAAGTAGGAAACCTGTAAAGACTCCCTCATATGTGGTGTCTCTCAACTTAATGCCTAGGCACTTGTCATTCCTGAGGCTACACTAACGACTTTTTTATCTTGTGGGTAAGAAATGCTATTGTCTGGTGTGCAGCTAAAGGCGCAGCAAAGGCAGGCCAGGCCAAAAGCTGGGGCAGTGCCCTTCCTCACACCTTCACTGTGGTGTACTCCATGCAGCTAGAGCGAAGTGAGAAGGACGCGAGGAAGAAGAAGGCGTTCTTAAAGTAGCCCTCTGTCAAGCAGCCTTGAACGAGCACATAACACACGGCAACTCGCTGCCCTCTATTCTACATACTCGCAGCTCCCTTTGCCGACTTGCAAAAGTTGCTACAAGAGCAGAGGGGGCCAGATTGAAGAGGCAGGGCCTAGGTTCACCTTCTACTTATTGCACGTAAGCCACGTCCACCTCCTCACTGCACTCTGTATTTCCCTTCTCCACGGCATTTTCCGTGGTGCTGTGTGCAACTCGGCGCCTAGAAGTGACCGCCAGTGTTTCCACAGCAAGCTGCAAGGGAACCAAGGAGCAACACAAGCAGCAGTGCTTCAGCTTGCTCCTTCCGACTGCTAAGGGCACTTGGAAAGGCAAGCGAGAGGCAGCCACCTTCCTCTCCTAGTAGCCTGCAACGTGGTGTGTGAGGTTTCTGGGGACCTCTGGCTGCCTCTTTTGCACCCACACTCTCAGGCTACTTCTTCTTTTATGTAAAAAGCAAAGCAGCTAATAGTAGGTGTAAAGTTATTTATTGCAGAAGCACATAAGTCTCAAATGCAGAGTCAAAGCTAACAAAGTCCATTTCAGGTTCTAGCTCAAAGTCCCAAACAGAAGCAGAAGCTCCCCGTGGTCCCAGCAGGGCCGGAGGAGCCGGGCAGCTCCTATCTTCTTCTCGGGTCTTGATTTCAGCGGCGAAAACAAAAGCAGAGCAAAAGCTGTGCCATAAAAGCAATGGCTAAAACAATGTCTCTTTCCAAGCCTCTTCTTATATAGAAACTTATGAGCAAACTAAGACATAGAATCGGACCAGACTCTGACCACTACTTCTTAACCTATTAGAATTCTAATTTCTTAACACGCCAAGCTACGTATAAATTACGTTCATGGCCTATCTTGTTCTAAGTGAAAAATGAAAGCAATATTCTTAACTCTATTATGTCTAAAGCTAAGTTCTTGGAGCCTCTAAGAAAACACTAGCATGTTTTTCAACCTTCACTAGAACATGTACTACTTCTTAGGCATCTAAGACCTTTTGCTCACTAAAAGCACTTAAAACTTATTCCATTTACTTACTTATTCTCTTTCTCTTATGTTATAGCTTAAGTCTACACCTCTGCCTTATAAGTAAGAGGCCTAATATACTTCAATCCATCCAAAGGATTCAACTCAATCCCTGCATTCTGATCTCTCCCTGAAGGATTCAGAGAAACTCCTGACTTACACAGCTAGACAAATCATGGGAAAAATACAGTGGTAACACATGAGTGTGTGAGGACGGGATCAGTATAGCTAAGGCTCAGTTGAAGCTGAATTTGGAAAAGCATGCCAAAAATAAGAATAATAAAGGCACCTACGGGTATTTCAGTGGGTAAAGGAAGATGAAATGAAACCTATCACACCTCCCCTATTCCCCCCCCCATCCCCATAAGCCAGACAGGACTAGTGACAACAGACAAGGAGAAGGCTGAGGTACTCAACAAGTGTTGGTCTCAATTTTTACTGCCAGTCACTATTTCCACATCTCTCAGGTTATTGGACTGGTGGACTTGATTCTAAGCAATAGTAGCAGGTCAGCTTTCAGACCACTTGAGGAACCTGAGCATGCAAGACCATGCGACCCACCCAGAGGCATGTCAGGGCCCTGAGAGAACTGGCAGCTGTAGTTGCTAAGGTGCTTCCTCAATCATATTTGAGAAATCAAGGCAACCAGCTGAAGTCTCCAGACACTGTGTTGTATTGAGTCCAATACTCTTGGTCTTTTTTGCAAATCTTAAAGCTCTGAGTCAATTTCTGCAGAGGATTCCCAATGCAGTTTCAAAAATGGAATCTTTGTTATTGGTCCTCATGTTGATCTTGGATATTTCCATTTTCTGCACTCCTATATTTTCAAAACATTTGTAATGACTGAAAAGAAAGCTGAGACGAGGCATTATGCTCTTTGCAGTGATATAAATGGACCAGTATTCTTTTCAGACAAATATATTTTTGCTGTGTCTAAGCACATGTGCATACCTGTGTTTGATTTATGTGTCCAGGTTTTGGCAATGGGGCAGCCACAGGGCCGTCCTGTGACAATGGCCCAGGTGCTGCCCTGTGCCACTTTCTTCCAACTGGCTCCACTTCAGGATGTCCTCCCTGCTGAGAGAAGAGGCTGGGACAGCACCTTTAGAGATGTGACTTTCTGGGTTTTTTGTTTTGTTTTGTTTTCTTATTTTTAAAGTTACTAAAAACATTCACCCTGATTTTTTGATGTGTTGGGTTTGGGGTTTTTTTTCAGTTTTGGGTGGGTTTTTTTGTGGCCTTTTTTTGTCTCTTTGGGGATTATTGGTTGGGGTTTTTTGTGTGTTTGTTTGGTCTACTTTTTTTTGTTTGTTTTTTTGTTTGTTTGTTTTTATTACGGTTTTGTGGAGTTTTTTAAGCAAATTGATTGGAAAACTGAATAGTCCTCCACTATAGTCTCCTGGATTCACCTGAGACTCTTCCTAGGCATCTCCCTGATCCTTTTTGCAATGAGTCTCACATCATTCTCCTGAAGAAACTGTCTGCTTATGGTTTGGGTGGGTGGGCTGTTTGCTTGCTGACAAACTGGGTGATGGCCAGGCCCACAGAGTGGTGGGAAATAGAGTTTATCCAGTTCGTCCCCAATGTTCAGTCTTGGGCCCAGTCCTGTTTAATATCTTTATCAGTGATCTGGACAAGGGGATAGAGTACACGCCCAGGAAGTTCACAGATGATGCAAAGTTGGCTGGTAGTGTTTTTATCGTCTGGAGGACAGCAGGCTCTGCTTCTTCTTCCTCCTCTTCTGAGGTCGCTGATCCTTTTCATCCCTCATTAAGTGTGCTGATTTTCTCACTTGGATGAGAAAACAAACAATTTTAGCAACAATACTAGTGGCAGGGAATAAGAAAGGAAGAGTTCACATGGATTCCCCCCCAACAACAGACAATACCTGATGGCTCATCTGCCCAGCTTACTGACTACACCGGAACCCACTGTCCCCCAAAGATACTCCCTTCTCCCTGCCCCCAGCTATGATGTGAGATGGAATAGAATAACTAAGATTAAGATTCTCCCTATGTAACTCCATCATACTTTGATTCTGGGAAAAAAAATTTCTTGAAGTTCTATCATTTTAGATTATTTGAATTTGAATTTGCATACTAAAAAGTCTAGCCAGAAACTCATGACAATATTAGTAGCCCATTCTAGAATGTCTGAGATGATATACACTTCTTTCAAGAAAATGTGATACCTCACGTGACTTCTCCAGAATTTCAATGAACAGCTTGAGTAGTCTACAAGATTCTTGCTGCCATCTGGATTTCCTGGTATTTGGCTGGTCTATGTAAGCCAACCAGCTATTCAGCAGAGGGAATATTAGTGTGGTACTTGATGGTATGTGAGATGGAACACAGTAATTTATGGCTTTTTGCATAGTGATGAAGCTGTAAAGAAAGCTCCATAATGCTCAGACAAGGAGGCTGCTGGACTTCAAGCAGCAAAGGCCCAAAATGAACCAGTGAAAATGAGTCATTGAAAAAAAAAAAGCCAGGTGGGGAGCAAAGTGATACTTAAGGGCAGTTTACTCAAAGAGGAAATCTAGTGATTGCAATGATGCATAAAGTGAGAAATAATAAATATGTCTGCGCCAAAATCTGAAATATGAACTTTATTGCATTTTGTCTTTCATGGAATCGTACAACAGTCTGTGATTAAAGATCATCTAGTCCAACTTCCTTGCCAGGCAGATCTTACAGTAGATCAAATTGCTCAAGACTAGCCAAACTGATAAGGAGCACTCTTAATGATGGGGCATCCACAACTTTACTGGAACACCCGTTTGAGTGTCTCACCAGCTTCATTGTAGAAAAGTTGTCCTTTTAGCCAATCTAAACCTAGTCTCAGTTTGAAAGCATGGCCCCTTGTTCTGTCTCTGCAAACCTTCCTAAAAAGTCTTTCTCCATTTGTCTTATACCCTCTTTACATATTCAAAGGCCACCATACTGTCTGTCCAGGAACCTCTCTTCTCCAGGCTAAAAGATCCTACTTTTCACAAGAACCAGGTCATAAACTGAGATGGAAGACATCTCAGGAGATCATATCATCCAACAGCTCAGCATAAGAATAGCTCTGAAGTCAGATCAACTAGCTTAGGGCTGTGTCTGTTTGAATTTTGAAAATTACCAGGAATTGAAATGCTTCAAGGAAGAGAACTCTGGGTGGCTCCAGAAACAGCCTGAGAAACTCGAGCAAACTCGAAACCTCAGAAAGTACCACTGCTTTCTCTCCCTCAGCCCAAGCAGTCACAAAGAAGAAGTGTTCCCAGCAGGCTGGGATAGCACACATATACACTACATATACATGACAGGCATCGCCAGCAGCCACATCCTGCTCCTTTCTGTGGCTGGCAAGAGTGAGACTGGATGTTTACATGTGGGCAAACTGGGTCCCTCCAGCAGCTCAGACACTCAGCCTGCCCAGTGACCCCACTGAATTCCAGTATTTGCAGTGTCCCAAGGCCACAGCACAACTCCGCTTGCTGGCACAGACCATCACACGCCTCCTAAATCAGTCAGGACTCCCCTGGTCCCACATCCAGCACCCCACTTGCTCTCCCCCAGGCCACTGCCATTGTTCACCAACTTCTCCACTTTGATCTTTGCTGGTGCTCTCAACACTGGCACACCCAGATGTTCTGCAGCTGTTGTCTCCTGGTGGAAAGGACTTGTAAAGCCATGTTTCCTAACAGGACTTCCACAAACTTTCAAAGCAACTTTTTCTGGGGTATGAAGAATCTCATTCAAATGTCAACATTTCTTTTCCCATATGTGAAATCAGAATTTCCTTCTTCCGGGCATGCCCAAAACAAGGCACAAACTACATTGCGCCTTCTGTTTCACATGATGACTTATTTGTAAACAATGCTACGAGAATACCTGTTTTGATCCAAGCTAATCTCTGGCCCTTATAGTGCTTTTGGTAGTTAGTTTTACTTTGCTATTTACTTGATGTCCCATTGAATTGTTGAATCATAAACAGACTATCTGACAGTATAGCAGCATAGCAGTGATGATTAAATGCAAGAGAAGGAGCAAGGTGATTGTTTGCTAGACTCTTCCTAGAAACTGAGAAATCTGTTACTTAATGCTGACCACAGCAGATGGAGGAAGCTTCCTACATGATGTCAAAGCAATCAAACTGTAATCACTTTTATGATTACAGTCAAGGCACTGCTTTTGCCACCATAAGTGGAGTGCAGGGAATATTTAAAGACAACACTGTAACTGTTGTCCATGCTCACTGAGAAAATAATGCTTTTACAGCGGAGCAGGTCTCACCACAGCTAAATCATGGATTCAACGATACACGCCTTCAAAAAAGCCCACAAAAACACAAATGAAAGGATTTGGAACCCAAGGGAATCTCGGATGGTGGCATCAGCTCACTTTGGATTCTTTCCAAATTCTCAATTCCATTGTCTTCCGAGCCAATTATCCCACTGAACCTAAGATGTAATTTATGGATTTCCAACACATCTAGTTACCTTAGAATTAGATTGCCATTAGGCAAAAAGACAGAAAGCAGCAGTTAATTCCAGACTGAAACCAAGGGTGTTTAGAAGAGCAATACTTGGACGTAACTATCCTTAATAAAACCAAAACTTTTAGGACTTACCCGTGCATTTTTTTAGGTGGAAAAAGTTTTACATCCAAATGTCCCTAGGGAGCTGTCACTCAGTGCAATGTGCCTGGAGAAGCGCTCTCACTGGTAATTCAAGGAACGATTCGTCTCAGCAGAGGCAGCAGGTGCACAAGATGGCCGACAAGAAGGGGCAGTGTAGAACTCTCTGTCTGTCTCTGTCTCTACTCAGTGTAGAACGTCTCTGCCATGGCACATTTTCGTGTGTGATATGTCCCTCCAAGTCTTCTGTCCATGCGAAGCTCTATGTACTGTGAGCGCTGCTACTTGCAACTGAGAAGGACCATGGAGCTAGCAGCGAATTTGGAGAGCCCTGAGCACGTAGTCAAGGAGCGAGAAGTGCCCCTGCAATGTGGTGCTAATAGTAGCTTCCTCACGGTGGGGGAGAGCTCCGGCCACAAGACCTTCTCGTCCTGGCAACAGATCTCTGTGAAAGGCGTAGGCGAAAAGCTTCCGTTTTCCATTCGAACTGCGAGAGTGGCAGACTGTTGCACAGAGCTCTGAGAACAAAGGTGCAAGCCCTAGGCGAGCTTGGGCAGAAGCAGTGTTCTCGAGCGCTTGGCTACCGGCACACTGCTGGCTGTGTGGCGCTGCTTCAGCAACTTCTGGCAGCCGTGGAGTGAAAGCGGCACCAGGTGTGGGCGAGGGCGGTGATCGAAGCTGCAAAAGTACCGTGCTTGTGTGCAGCACATTACAGGCTACTAGGAGAGGAAGGTGGCTGCCTCTCGCTTGCCTTCCGACATGACCCTAGCAGTCGAAAGGAGCAAGCTGAAGCACTGTGTTGCATTTCCTAGGTGCATTGTAAATGGTACATTCTGTGACCCCTGCTATGCCCTGTAGCTTGGTCCCTCTCCCCTCCTGGCCATACAGGGCTGGCTGGGATCCAATTTCTCCCCGCCCCCCTTTTCAGGCCCTAGAAAAGATCTGTGCCCCCTGACCTCTGTCTCTTTCTCCCTCTCTTTCTCCCTCTTTTCCTTGCTACCCAGGAGAAATAAACCCTGCAACTTCATCAGGGAAAAGAGCTTCATTTGTTATTTTATTTAGGTCCATGAGGCAAGGGCCCAGGAGGCTTCATCCTAACGCCTGATCTAGACTCGCGGAAAAGGTGAAGACCCCATTTTTAGGGCCCAGAAAAAGCCTCTCTTGGCGCCCCAACTTGGATGGTCTCTACAGAGCACCCCACGTCCGGCTGTGACTCCTATTTTCGGGATTCGAGAAGCCTTGGGGCTGATCAACTAGCTTAAATTTCTTTTAGCTGCATTTTGTGCAGTTTGAAGACTTTTAAGCATGAACCAGGAGCCTGTCAGAAGCCCAGGGAGGTTGGTTCTGGACGTAGAAACACTACAGTTAGACAGACGCCTCTGCCTGCAAGTAAAAAAAGGTGAGTGGAAGCCTCCTTTCGCAGCCGGTGGGTTCCCCGGAGCTCAGCGGGGAGGTCTCACTGGTGGCATTTCGCCAGCCCAGCTGTGCTCTCGGGAGGAAAGGTGGCGCAGGCTACCTACCTGCCGTAGGGTTATTCTTGGCCTTCCCCTAGAGCCAGCACCTAGCTTAGCACAGATGATAGAAGCCTGTGCCAGGAAAGCAGAACTGCTCAGTGGACACGAGAGAAATCCAGGAATGGCACACCCAAAGACCATGGCAACTGTAACACCAGAAGCCAAGAAGCAACCAATGTCACCAGAGCAGCTGCAGCACATCCTCTGCTTCCAGTGCAAGCAGCCATTGACCGTCCACACAACCAGAAACAGAAGAACACCAACAAACAAAAAAACTAGCTTTAAAGAGCGTACCTGCCATTAACACAATAGCGCGCTCGGCTATAAATACTGCGGGCTCCAAACTCCCAAAAGACTCTCTCTTAATAAACAAAAAGGGGGAGGATGGGATAGAGGGTGTGGGGATGCATGGCAATGAAAATATTAAATGTTCAGTTAACAAGGTTTGGAAGCCACTAGGGCGTTTTAGGCTTGTGACTACCAAAGGTTTTCATTTCAGGTCACCTGATTGGACAGTCATTACAGTGGACTTACCTAACAGCACACAGGATGTGACGTTAAACCACATGAAACTGGACAGTGAATACTTTGTTGTCGGGGACACAGCACACACACCCCCAGAGATTGAGGTGGCTCCCATGACCATCAAGGGAAGCATAACTGGCCTCATTCTCCTGGCACGATGTCCTCTACCACCATATTACCTGGTTGAGGGACAAATCCTTGCCCAGGCCATTCCTGTTCCATTAGAGGTCCCAGCAGATGAAAAATCACCTGAAGTCTACTGGGCAGAAGTGGTGGGTGAGGACAAACCTTCTCTGGCATGCATCCTAACCCGTGGATCAAATCACCTCCATGTGGAGGGGGTACTGGACACAGGTGCTGATGTGACTATCATACCCGAAAGGATGTGGCCGTCACATTGGGAACTTCAGCCTGTGGCAGGCAGAATCCAAGGTGTAGGAGGAGTCAAATTGGCAAAAATATCAAAAAACATCGTGCAAATTGAGGGGCCGGATGGAAAATTGGCTAGCATCCGTCCATTTGTTACAGACTATAAATGCCCTCTATGGGGGAGAGACACCATGTCCCAGTGGGGGGTAAAATTGATTATTCCTAAGACTCCTCGGGATTTTTAGAGGCGGCCACTGTACAGAGCCCTACCCAAAAGTTGAAATGGCTAGATGATACCCCAAAGTGGGTAGCACAGTGGCCGATGAGTAAGGAGAAGCTCAGGGCGCTTGAGGAGCTTGTGGAGGAACAATTGGCTAAAGGCCACATAGAGGAGAACACAAGTGCTTGGAATGTTCCGGTTTTTGTGGTAAAGAAGCCAGGGAAGGAGAAGTGGAGGCTGCTCCACGACCTCCGGAAAATGAACAAAGTAATTGAAGACATGGGGTCTCTCCAACCTGAAATGCCTTCTCCAACAATACTTCCCAGAGATTGGCAATTGGCTGTTCTAGACATCAAGGACTGTTTCTTCCACATTCCCCTACACCCAGAAGATGCCCCACGGTTCGCCTTCTCGGTTCCTACCATCAATCAAGAAGCCCCAATGAAGCGTTACCACTGGATGGTTTTGCCCCAGGGATTAAAATGTAGTCCCTCCATCTGCCAGTGGCATGTGGCCTCATTGCTGTCCCAGGTGCGTGCCCAGAGAGGGGAGGCCATCATCCTTCATTACATGGATGATGTGCTTGTGTGTGCCCCCGATAACTCTCAACTCCAAGACACACTTGACCTAGTGGTTAAAGTTTTAACCTCTGCTGTATTTGAATTGCAGGAGGACAAAGTCCAAAGGATGTCACCTTGGAAGTACCTGGGCTTGGAAATTACTGCACAGACCATTGTTCCGCAGAAATTGGAAATTAATTGTAATCCAAAAACCTTAGCAGATCTCCATTCCCTGTGTGGGTCATTGAATTGGGTCAGGCCCTGGATAGGCCTCACTAATGAGGACCTAGAACCTCTCTTCAATTTATTGAAGGGGGAGAGAGAGCTGCTTTCTCCCAAGGAACTGACCCCAGAGGCAAAGACTGCAATCAAAAAGGTTCAGAACACTTTAGGAGGGAGGCAAGCTCACCGTTACCAGCCCCAGCTGCCCTTCAAATCCATTGCCCTAGGAAAACTGCCACGCTTACATGGGTTAATATTCCAATGGATCAAGGAGCAGAGAGAGTCACTCTTAATGATAGAGTGGGTCTTCCTCTCCCACCAAAGATCCAAAACTATCATTAGCCACAAGAGTTAATAGCTCAGCTGATTCAGAAAGCAAGGATGAGACTGTATGAACTAGCTGTTTGTGACTTCACATGTATTCACCTCCCAGTCAAACTGTCTGAGGAGGGAGGAACTCTCCTGAAAGATTGACTAAAGAGATGTTTGAGCACTTGCTCCAGAGCAATGCCAGTCTCCAATTAGCCCTGGACACCTACAGAGGACAAATATCAGTCCATGCCCCCTCTCACAAGCTGTTCAATGAGGAATTCCACCTCATTCCTCGAGAGGAGTCGGAGAAAACTCAAAGATCTCACAGTGTTCACGGATGCATCCGGGGAGTCCCACAAGTAGGTGATGACTTGGAAAAATCCCAAGACTCAGCATTGGGAGGCTGATGTTGAGTTTGTGGAAGGATCACCCCAGATAGATGAACTGGCAGCAGTTGTAAGAGCCTTTCAGAAGTTCCCAGAGCCAATCAACTTGGTAACAGACTCAGCCAATGTAGTGGGGGTAGTGTCCAGAGCGGAACAGGCAGTGCTCAGAGACATTGAGAATGAGCAGCTTTTCAGGTTGCTTTCCAAACTAATTTATTTGATTTCTCATAGAGAACACCCGTTCTATGTGATGCATGTGAGGTCACACACAGATTTGCCAGGCGAAATTGCAGAAGGGAACCGTCAGGCAGACTCCCTTGCAACCCGACCATAACAAGCACGCCTTCCTGACATCTTCCAACAGGCAAAGCTGAGCCACCAGCAGTATCACCAAAAGGCACCAGGTCTAATGCGTCAGTTCCAGCTAACACGGAGTCAGGCTCGAGCCATTGTGGCCACCTGTCCCAACTGTCAGCTGCACACCATGCCATCAATAGTCATGGGGGTTAACCCCCGAGGTCTTGGCAGTTGTGAGGTATGGCAGACAGACATCACACACATTCCTAGTTTCGGTCGCCTCAAATATGTGCATGTTAGCATTGACACATATTCAGGCGCAGTCTATGCCTCTGCCCACGCAGGAGAAAGGGCAATGCACGCCAAAAAACACCTAGTGCAAGCCTTTTCAGTATTGGGCATCCCCAGGGAAATCTTAACTGATCAGGGCGCAGCGCTTAAGTCCAAGGACTTCCTGGAACTCATCCAGCAGTGGGGAGTGGAACATAAAACTGGCACCTCCCACTCCCCCACAGGCCAAGGTGTAGTTGAGCGAGCCAATCAGATGCTCAAGCAGGTTTTGGCTAAACAGAGCAGTTCAACTGTGTGGATGTCTCCACAGCAGAAGCTCTGCAAAGCCATGTTTACTCTCAATTTCCTGGATTGTTCATTTGAGAACATGAGTCCACCTGTGGTACAGTCACTTTAACAGTGGTAAACAGTTCAAGTTATCCCAACATCCTCCAGTTTTGATTAGGGACGCAGAAACCTGGGAAATCAAAGGGCCCTATGAGCTCGTAACCTGGGGACGTGGCTATGCGTGAGTATCCACTCCCTCAGGCCCTCGGTGGATTCCCCAAAAGTGGGTGAAACCGTATGTTCCCAGACATCCTGCTCCAACTGAGGGGAACAAGGAGCAGGTGGCTGTGGCTTCAAAAAGAAGACGCCGCCGGAAAAAAGAAGAAGAAATCCTCATAGAGGATGACATTCCAGCAGGTAGAAACTTTTAATAGGTTTTACAATGTTTGTCTTTCCTTTTAGAGAAAAGCTTCCCTTCTCTAGGTCCTGTGATGAACCCCATTCAAGTTGTCTTCCTGTTAACACTGAACAGTTTAGCAGCTGCATGAATCGTCCTTCAGCCACATCAAAACATCTAGATGAACCTGGCCCACACACGCCAGAATCGTGTGGGCATAGATTTTCTCCTACTACTGCACGGACATGAGTACCAGGAATTTGAAGGACTTTGCTGTATGGACCTGACCTCGAAAGCTCCTAACATCCATGCTACCCTAATCTGAAGATTGGTTCAATGGACTGTTTAAAGGCTGGGGATTCACAGGGTGGTGTGAAAAGTCATAATTTAAATGAAACTAATATCCTTCTTTCAACTTTGTAAAACAAAATATGGGGAGATATTGCATTTCCTAGGTGCATTGTAAATGGCACATTCTGTGACCCCTGCTATGCCCTGTAGCTTGGTCCCTCTCCCCTCCTAGCCATACAGGGCTGGCTGGGATCCAATTTCTCCCCGTCCCCCTTTTCAGACCCTAGAAAAGATCTGTACCCCCTGATCTCTGTCTCTTTCTCCCTCTCTTTCTCCCTCTTTTCCTCACTACCCACGAGAAATAAACCCTGCAACTTCATCAGGGAAAAGAGCCTCTTTTGTAATCTTATTTAGGTCCATGAGGCAAGGGCCCAGGAGGCTTCATCCTAACATCAGAGCTAGGCCGGAGGAAAAGGTGAAGGCCCTATTTTTAGGGCTGAGAAAAAGCCTCAGCACTGCTGCTTGTGGTGCTCCTTGGTTCCCTTGCAGCCCGCTGTGGAAACATTGGCAGTCAGTTCTAGGCGCCGAATTGCACACAGCACCAGGGTACATGCCGCGGAGAAGGGAAATACAGAGTGCAGAGAGGAGCTGCTCGTGGCTTACGTGCAATAAGTAGAAGGTGATCCTAGGCACTGCCTCTTCAATCTGGCCCACTCTGCTCTGGCAGCAACTTCTGCAAATCGGAAAAGGGAGCTGCAAGTATGTAGAATGGAGGGCAGCGAGACGCCGTGTGTTATGCACCCTTTCAGGGCTGCTGACAGAGGGCTATTTAAGAAAGCCTTCTTCTTCCTCAGGTCCTACTGGCTTCGCTCTAGCTGCATGGCGTACACCACAGCGAAGGTGTGAGGAAGGGCACTGCCCCAGCTTTTGGCCTGGCCTGCCTTTGCTGCGCCTTTAGCTGCACACCAGACAATGGCATTTCTAACTCACAAGGTAAAAAAGGCCTAAGTGTAGCCTCAGGAATGGCAATTGCTTGGGCATTAAGTTGAGACACCACGTATGAGGGAGTCTTTAGAGGTTTCCTCCCCCATGGCGCTGGTGTATTCTCATTCTCGTGCTGAACAGAAACGTCCGGGCCTGGAAAGTCTGGCCTGCCTTGTGCAAAGATGAGCACAAATGTGGGGCTATGATCCTCTGTTTCGTACCTCTGCTTCCGGGTGTGTGGGTGGCCATGAGCCCGCAGCTGCTGCCGAGGACACTGTGGATTGTGGATGAGGCTGGGCTGGCCCCCCGCCCTCCGTTGGTCTGACAGCGGCAAGAGTGGCATCCGAGTGGAATCGCCACAGGCCCCATGGGGGGCCGGGAGAGAGCCAGGAGTGACCCTGAGCGACACTGGAAGCGATATCCATAGGGCACGGATGGCCAGCGTTGGCGTCGAGTTTCATGGGGTGGAGGCTGCTAAGCTCCTTTGAAAGCTGGAGCTCCTCTGCTCTAGGACAGACTGGAAGAGCTGAGGTTGTCCAATCTGGAGAACAGAAGGTTCCAGGGAGACCTTCAAGCCCCTTGCAGTGCCTGCTGGGGCTCCAAGATAGATGGCGAGGGACTTTGGAAAAGGGTCTGGAATTGGAGGACAAGCGGGCATAGCTTCAAACTGCCAGAGGGCTGGGGTAGATGGGATATTGGAAAGGAATTCTTCCTTGTGTGGGTGCTGAGGCCTGGCATATGTTGCACAAAGAGGCTGTGTGGGAGCCCCATGGCAGGAAGTGTCCAGGGCCAGGCTGGAGCGGACATGGAGCAACCTGGACTAGTGGAAAAGTGTCCCTGCCCATGTCAGGATGTGGGAAGAAGATAATCTATGATCTCTAAGGTCGCTTCCAGTCCAAACCATTCTGGGATTCTAGGATTCATGGAAGGCCCTTTTCCAGGTGAAGTGTTGTATCTCTTGGCTCCCAGCTTGTAGTTGCTAGTTCTTCTGGAAGCAGGCCTGGCCAAGCAGCTGTGATGAGCCATGGGTTCTCAATAGGACGACTGTGATATATATGCAGACAGGAAGGCTGCTGACAGATCTTCAAGGCCCAGGTAAAACAAGCAAAGGATTGAATAAAAGCCAAAGGTTGGTTGTGTTAGTCAGTTTGCTGGCTGTTGAAATGGCCCCAGGTCATTTTCAACATTTCTAATTTGGATTTGTTTGAGTAAAAAATTAATGTGTTACCTCCAGCGTAGGATCTCCAATGCATGTCCATGTGCTCCCATCTCTTTGTTGTATATCAGGTTCTATTAACTGAAGACAGAATCATAACACAGTAGTCAAACATTTAGAGGTGTAGTTATCCAGCTTCAGGAGTTTTCGACTCTGCCGTTGACTTTTCTGGTAACTGTAAGCAAGGCAACACAATCGACTTACTCCACTTTTCCTCTCTGAGGAAAAGATGATCTTTTTTTTTTTCTCACTTTGAAAATAGCCTTGAATGAAGAGAGTTATGCATGTGGCATGTAGGATTCATTATTTTACCTTTCTCTTCTGCTGTCTTTCGCGTACTAGTTTTTTTTAAATTATTTTTTTGCGGTTCTCCATTCAGGTGTTTGAAAGAATTCTAATAGTTGAGATGATGGTTCTTTGAATGCTCACTTAGCCCACCTTTTGGGTGAAGGAAAGAAGAAGACAAGGTCCTCTAAGAAGACTAAAAAGCATACTTTAAAAAGACATTCAGAGATGTCTGCTGATGCCATGCAATTACCGTGTAATCAGCAGAAATGTGTTGGAAAAACACCCATCAGTGACTTCACAAGAAAGCCACACTCAAGACAGGTAAAGAAGAGAAGCATAAAACCCCAAAGGTCTGAAATGGACAGATTTTCATTGGGAATGAGCAACTCCTGAATTCTTGGTTCTAGAACTAGGGGCTTGTAATAAATAGACTGTCTCCCTGCCCAACGCAAATTTGGTGTAATGAACAGCTCACTGCCCGTTGAAGCACAGGGCTAGTAGACTAATATTTGCCATGGCAGGCATATTGTATGGCTTTCCTGTTAAAAAGAAATTGGTTTTGGTCATAGCAATCTAGATATGTACCCAGTCTGACACCTATTTTTTAGGCTATATTTCCAAGTAAATGGCTTCCATGATGATGCAGTAAGTTTATGTCATGAACAGGAATGAAGTGATTGCATGCATCCTTTTTTACCCTAAGCCAGCTGCTGAATAATGAGACAGAGACTCTCACTGACGCCAAGGGGAGCCCAAGCATTTGGGAAAAGCACTGGGCAGACAAAGCTTATTTCCACATTTCTTGCTAGCGTCTCCTTCAAAGTTCATGGGTTTGTTCATCTTTTAGAGCTGTTCTAGATGTCTTTGTAGTTTACATGTACTAAATGTAGCAGATATTGCTTTCATGCCGTCCTAATAGATTTGAAGTTGGGATCTACTCAGGCTTGAATGTCTCAGAAGAAGCAACGTTGATTCTTTGAATTCTATTCTTGAACGTGAGAATGATACATATGTAGTTAATGAATTAATTAAATCGAATTCTCTTGAATGGAAAAATTGTCTTGTTCATGTAGATTTTAACTTGGGAAATTGATATTTGAGTTCTACTTTTCATTGTTGTTGCTTTTCTGTATTCTTTGATTGCACAGATAGCAGAGGTACTGACCAAGTATTCTGTGAAACTGGAGGAAATGTCCTTCCTCTTGGCAGCTGATGTTCACAAGCTCATTAACACTAAGGCTATGGTAAATGTTTTACCTGGGGCAAGATAGCAGTCTGAATATTCCTAGAATGTATATCTTTCCCTAAATGAAAATCAATTTTTATGCCTCTCAAACACTGAAATATAGAAGAAATTTCTGCTTGGCAGTGTATTGATTATGATTTGTGTTCTTTTCTCCCCTCATTTTCTGTAGAAGAGACAATTTTTTGTTTGTTTTTGCATGTCGTATGCTGCTTCTACTTCTGGTTTTATTTTTTAATACACAGAATGTAAAGAGAGCACTGCTGGATAATGAGAGGGCAACTGCCAAGCTACTCCTGAATCGAATGAAATCAGAGCTTGAGAAAGAAAAATGGCATCAACTGAAATGGCAAGGGAGAGTCAAGGACTGGAAGCTCATGCAAAAGAAGTGTGGAGTTCAGAGTTTCAGGTCAGAAATGTGGCCGTCTTCTTTTGGACAATGAGCAACACAAAGTGGCTAGTGTTCACTTTTGGTTTCTATCAAAGTAATACTTGATCATTTTTTCTTTATACGTGATATCACACATGATATCACATATATCATGTGATTCAATTCTACATATCTACTTTCCATCCTGCAGAGAATTTATGGCAAGTGAAGAAATACAGAATCCCCCAACTGTGAATATGGAAATGGAAAAGTTGATAAAGGAGCAGCTGGTACTCAGTGAACAGAGACTGAAGGTTTTGCAATATATCGGGTATGGCAAAAGAGGGTGTAGCATAAAGGAAAACAATTGTTCCTGGAGTTAATGAAGGACTTGGCTACAAAATGCACTTTGCTTCCTGTCAATGTGCGATTGCTAAATGCAGCAGTAAGGCAGGGACTGCATCTATTTCTGTACAGCTCTTTTGAATGGAGAAAATGCATTCTTGATTTTCAGTCCCCCAGCTACACTTAATAGGTGGCGATCAGGCTCTAAAAATGGAGGAATGCAGAAGTAAATCTTGAAACATAGTAGAAATGGGCAAAGATGGGTGGAGAGCTAGAACTTGGTGCTTTTGTCAAGGCATTTTTTCTCCATGGCGTGGGATTTTATTTGTGTAATAAATTAAGAGAGGAGTCTGGATAGAAATCGAACGTTGCTACGTTTGAATATCCATCCTGAACACAAGACGCATTGGAGTGGGTGCAATGCATTACGATCTTTACAGGGAGGTTTTTTACGGTGGATGTAGGAACAAGGTAGATGACAGTTAGTTCCTTATCAGGCAGTGAACACTTGGCCTTGAACAATCACAATCTTAGTTTTATTTTCATTGCCAAGATGGCTGTAAATAAAAGAAAGCCCAGTAGTATGGATATTCCCATTCATAATTTTATATTTGAAATACTGAGTGGTTTGTATTTTAGGATACCTGACTCTTGTTTCCTACTTTGATAGCACCTTGTTGCCTCCAACACGTGCCAAATCTGATGGAAGCGAATGGTGCAGAACTCTGGAGAACTGGAACAAAAGTTTTAGTAGGTCGGGAAATCCTGAGTACAGTCTGGAATTCAAGCAATATTTTCTTTCCTCCCAGGCAACGATGAGGGAGACAGTTGCTTTGAGAGTGCATGTTTGCTCTATTCTTTGTTCCGTGTGTTCCCACATCCCTTCTCAGTTGCTTGGAGGTGGCAGTAAGAGCCAAAGAAGCTGCCTGTGGCATGGCTTTCCTTTGGCCAGTACAAACACCTGTGCATGGTGAGATCTAGCAGGAACTGGCTTGGTTAGAATGAATCTGGGGGAAATCAAAAGTTAATTTTGACATGGATCCCTTCTCAAGCATACAAAAATACTCCTTTTTAACTCTTGCAGAAGAAGAGGGGAAGTATGAGAAGAAGAGGGGAAGTGTTGGAGATACTTCCTTTCTCTGTGTCCTTGCAGCATGCCTTCCCTCTCTGTGTCTGCCTTCTCTTGCTCCAGAGCACATCCTGTTGGGATGTTTGTAGCCCGTATGGCAGCAAAGAAGTTGGTAGCGATTGTAAGTACCTTGCTACTTTGAAGCATAATGATAAAGAGCTGTGTATGAAAATGTCTTCATTCCTTTGGCTGGTAGTGTCTGGTGTCTGTAGGCAAAGGTTTGTAGGCACTGCTGGCATCTGTTCCGTGTGCTGAGATTCAGCACATGGCCTCTGTCATGTTGCCATGTCACATTGCACTATAAATGATGGGAATTTTGACTGTGGTCTGTTCCATAGCATTCAGGCAGCCCTAATGTGGAGTGAGTGGAGAAAATGAGCATCCAGTATGAGCTGGTCGAGGGCAAATGTCAGGAGAAAGGGCAGATGTGCAAGTTGAGTGCCACAGCTTTTGGCTATGATAGCCTTGGTCCAATGTGTCATTATAGTAAAATGCGTCTGAGGATGCACCAAACATTGAGATAACAAGTGGAATTCCTTTTTAACCTCCGCCTTACTCTGTTCAAAAAGTAAGCCATCCGTTTGGTTTCACAGTAGTAGTTGGTATTTGTACTTGAAATGTGGAAAAGCCGTAACAAATGCCAGTAATGAAGGGAGTGCTGTCCTCTGTGAATGTGGAAGATGCAAGGGGCCTCAGCCCTTGTACTAAATCTGTCTTATCTTGGGAAAGAAATTCCACCTCTGCCTCGATTTCTCCCTTTGTGTCCAACCAGATGGTATTGTTTACTAATCTAATATGGCATGTAGGAGGCTGAATCAATATCTGTCCATCACAAGAAAAGAAACACCACGTTTAGCCAGGCTCTCTGAAAGCCACACAGTATTACTTCTGTGCATGTCAATAATTTGTTCTTCTTTTCCTTCAGATGACCCTGTTGGATATGAACATTTGCACAGCAGAAGATGCTGAAGTTGTGCACTCCAACATGCTTCAGATCACTGAGAAACTAAAATGTAGGTTTGAAGAAGAAGTGGAGTCCGTGGATGTATGACGTTTCTTCCACCTACTGCCCACCTCACCTGGGCTGCTGGCTAGCTCCGGGAAGCTTGTGTTGCTGAGTGGACCCTCCGCGGCACCACTCTGGGAGCCGCAGAAGAGGCGTATCAACAGCTACGCCTGGGCGAGTCGTCAGGGAGGGACAAAGAGGCGCAGGAGAGACCTTTTACGGTTCTGGGGGAAGGGATTTATTGAAGGAAGAGGTAACAGGTCAGGAGGTTGGGAGAGGGAACCGCAAAAGGAAGTTTGAGGGGTTCTACACAGGCTTAAGTACGGGGGAGGAGCAAGGAGAGGACACAAAACTCTGTCCAATAACGGTTAACGGGGGGAGGTACAGAAGGTGGGGAAAGGGGTACATTGAGCCAATAAGGTAAACCAAGGGTGGAGATACATACAATATAACCAATCATGAATACAAAAGGGAATGCTTGACACAGAAACTTCTAGAACAAAGGGAGGGGCTACAAAGGATTGACATCCAGTGGGGCAGGGTTTAGGGTGAGGGACAGGGAAGGTTCCAGATAAAGGGGAGGGGTTTACGATGACAGACTAGGGCGAAGGCGGGAAAGGGAAAAACCATTATGTACTTAACTTAGGGGAACGAAACTGAGACCAACCATCAACACAGAAGGAAAATTAACATTAAACAACGCAACACTACATCTCCCCCTTTCTTTTTAAACAGAAGTGTCATTTTCAAAGTCCTCTCCAGAGGTGAGCCCATCCTTCTCTTCCTCAACTGCTTTCATGTCTTCACCAGTTGGGGGATCTTCGAGATCCCAATCCAGGATAGGCCCCACCTCTGCACGGTTAACTTGGGGTGATGGGGAGATGTTGCGGACAACTAAGGTCTTAATAATGGGGATAGCAATACAAACGAGAATAATAACAAGGACAATAGATATAATGGTTTTGACAACTGAAGCCAGCCAAACTGAAAGTCCCCAGACTTTAAAGATGTTTCTCAGCCAGTCTTCAGATTCCTCCTTGATGTTCGTGACAAGACCTTGTATTTGCTGTATCTTGGAGTGGACGCTGCTGCTCCAAGATGACAAGTTGAGACAGCAGAGGCCTTCGAAGTCCTCGCAGCCGTGGCCATGCGCAAGCAACAGGAAATCTATTGCTGCCCGATTTTGTAGGGTCGCCTGCCTGGTAATTTCCTCATCTGCTAGGAGGTCGCTTAAGGCCGCTGACGTAAGGTTTGCCTGTTTCGCTACCCAGCACTCTAGGCGGCCCAATTCACCTAGGGCTTTAGCCACTGCCACCCACAGTAAAAAGATGGAGACAGCAACTCTTTTGGACATAGACCAATGAAAAACATCTGCATTGCAATTTTCGTCTAAATTATGAGCTTCTATCTTTTGGATTGCCGATTTTGTGTTTTTAGATTTCCAATTCGAAATTTGGGTACGGTTAGGCGAAAACAGGGTCAGTTGTCCAAGGGTGCACAGCCCTCCTATCAGGCGAGAGGGGATGCCTGCCCACACCCGGTGGCCACAGATCAAGAAGACCCTCTTACCTAGCTGACGAGGTTGGTCTAGAGGGGTCCCCTCAATCTGGGCAGTGGCGTTGCACCACGCGGCAGCTCTATAGTCAAGGTTGGGTTGGATAACGTTTAGGTATGATTCGGGGTTGGACCATCTATAATGATTCTGAACACAAAAAGGGGATGGGGCTGAACCAAGTAACTCTAATTCCTGAGGTTCCTCGGGTGCTTTGGGAAGGTCTTTAGACCACTCCCGCCACACCCAGAGGGGGCTGGTCATAGGATAGGAGGCATAGGAGGGGTGCCACCGCCGGGGGTTAAAATCATCCCGCATGTTGATGATTGTCTTGGGATATTCTTCAGGCTGAAATGGGATCCCCACCAGGCAGGTTGAAAGTGGGTTCCCTGTTGCCACAGTTGATAAGCAGAGATGGTCCTGCTGCATGGCCTGGGCCAGGGTGACCCACACATTCTTCCTCGGCTGTGGGACTATCCACTCCACCGAAGACTGGCAGAGGCACGCCCAGATGACAAGGGCATACCACATCCTGGGGCTCCGTGTGGCTGACTAAAACAGAACAGGAAAAGGGAATGGGTTACTCAAATAGGTCCTGAACTTCAGGGGGAGGAAACAACTTGGAGAAGGGGCTGTCCCGCCCTCTGGGGGACCCTTGGTGTTCCAGGGAGGGGCTCCAGCGACGACGTAGTGCTGCATATTTGACATCTCCGGAGGTTGGCCCTGACAGATGTCCCTGACTGGCAGTATAGGGCCGGACCCACCTTTGAGGGACCCACCTCAAACCAAAGGGCGTGGATACGCAAGCGTACCCACGACCCAGGTGACTAACTCATGTGGGCCCTCCGTTTTACCGGTCTCCGGGTTCTTCACCATCACGGGAGGGTGTTTTCTCAACCGTAATGATGAAGAGTTCATGAAGTGCCTCAGAATGGGAGGACTCAGCACTTCGAAGGAGCAGTTAAGAAAGTTGATGGTAAAAAGGGCTTTATGCAATTTAGTATGAGGTGTATCGAACTGAGTATCGCCCTGTTGCTGCTCCAGGACCCGTTTGAGCGTTTGGTGGGCGCGCTCAACCATGCCCTGACCTGCGGGGGAATAACGGGATGCCAGTCTTATGTTTGATTCCCCACCTCTGCAGGAACTCCCAGAAGGCCGTGGAAGCATATGCTGGGCCATTGTCCGATTTCAATTCCCTTGGGATCCCCAACACAGAGAAGGCCTGTACAAGGTGTTCCTGTACGTCCTTGGCCTTCTCCCCTGTGTGGGCAGAAGCGAAGACTGCCCCGGAAAAGGTGTCCACACTCACATGTACATATTTCAACCTGCCGAACTGCGGAACGTGGGTGACATCAATCTGCCATAACTCACAGCTCTCCAGGCCTCTAGGATTGATGCCAGAGCTCAGGATTGGCACCCCAAGCTTCTGGCACTGGGGACATGTGGCCACAATGTCCTTGGCCTGGTCACGGCTTACTTGGAATTGCCATACCAAGCCAGGCGCATTCTGATGGAATTTCTGATGGCTCAGCTTTGCCTGTTGGTAAATATCAGGAATCCTGGCCATATCAGCTGGTGCGGCCAGGGTGTCCGCTCTCTGGTTACCCTAGGCGATAAAGCCTGGCAGGTCTGTGTGCGATCTTACGTGCATCACGAAGTACGGATGCTCTCGGTGGGAGACAGCATATATCAGCTTCGAGAGCAGACCGTGGAGGTTCAGATTAGAGACTTCTTTCAAAACAGCGTTCTCTGCCCTTGACACCACACCCGCCACATAGGCCGAATCTGTAACCAAATTAAGTGGCTCTGAGAACCTCTCAAAAGCTCTAACGACTGCATCTAACTCAGCAATTTGAGGGGAACCCTCAACAACCTTAACATCTGCCTCCCACTGCTGAGTCTGGGGGTTCTTCCAAGTCATGACTTAGTTGTGCGAAGCCCCAGATGCATCTGTAAAAACACTTAGAGCTCTGAGCGGCACCCGGCTCAAATTTTCTTTCGGGACCAGATTGAAATTTGAATTCAATAATTTATGACTTTGGTGGTGGACAGATGTTTGTCCTGTGTAGCTATCAAGGGCAAAGAGAAGAGTCTCATTCTCCCGGAGCAAATGCTCCAAAACCTCCTTAGTCAGCTTGCCTGATGATAAGGCAAGTGGTACTCAGATGAACGCAAAATCACAACCCGCCAGCTCTTGCAAACGGTCCCTGGCCTTCCTGATCAGCTGTGCCATCAGCTCCTGTGGCCTGGTGATACTTTTGGACCTCTGATGACTGAGGAACACCCACTCTGTAATCAAGAGGGGGGTCCCTCTGGTCCTGGTCCCACTGGTAAATGAGGCCGTGGAGGTGCGGCAGCCGTCCCAGGATAATAAACTCAAATTGCAGGTTCCACAGGTAGCGATGGGCTTGTCTCGTCCCCATCGCCTTCTTTACCTTTTCCAGAGCTGCCCTCGCATCTGGGGTCAGCACCCTAGGAGAAAGTAACTCATCTCCCCCTTTCAATAAATTGAAAAAGGAAGCTAGGTCCTCGGTGGTCAATCCTAGCCAGGGTCTGACCCAATTCAATGACCCACACAGCTGGTGGAAATCCGCAAGGGTTTTTGGCTTGGTGTTAATTGCCAATTTCTGTGGGACAGTAGTCCTGTTGGTAATTTGGAGCCCAAGATACTTCCACGGGGGCATCCTCTGAACTTTCTCCTTCTGGAGCTCAAACCCTGCAGAGATCAAAACCTCGATGACAAGGTCAAGGACATACTGCAGTATGTTGTCCGTGGGGGCCCAAATTAGCACGTCATCCATATAGTGCAGGATGGCAGCCTCCTCTGCCTTGTCACGGACAGGAGAAAGCAATGAGGCCATGTACTATTGACAGATACTGGGGCTGTTCTTCATGCCCTGAGGCAGTAACCACCAATGGAAGTGCCTCATTGGGGCTTCCTGGTTGATGGATGGAACCGAGAAGGGAAACCGTGGTGCATTCTCGGGGTTGAGGGGAATTTGGAAAAAACAATCCTTGATATCTAGGACTGCCAGATTCCAATTTTGCGGCAGCATTGAGGGTGAGGGCATACCTGGTTGCAGAGACCCCATGTCTTCTATCTTTTTATTTATTTCACGAAGGTCGTGAAGGAGCCGCCACTTGTCCTTTCACGGCTTTTTGATGACGAAGACCGGAGAATTCCAAGGGCTCCAGGTTGGCTCGATGTTACCTTTGGCTAACTGCTCCTCCACGATTTCTTTGAGCGCCTGCAATTTCTGTTTGTCAAGCGACCACTGATCTATCCATACTGGTTCATCAGATAGCCAATTCAGTTTCTGGACAGGGCGCTCCACAGTGGCGGCTAAGAAAAATCCCGCGGGGTTTTCGGGATCTCAATACGAACACCCCATTGCAACATGGCATCTCTGCCCCACAGGGGAGCTTTATACTCCATAACAAAAGGGCGGACATTAGCCACCTGCCCTTCAGGTCCCTCAATTTTAATTACGCTTTTTGACTGCCGAGCCAATTGGGACCCCCTGACTCCTTGTATTCTGCCAGCCACAGGTTGCAACTCCCAATGTGACGGCCAATTCTCGGTTGGTATAATTGTCACATCTGCTCCGGTATCGAAGAGTCCGTTGAGGTAAAAGTAGTCTTCACCCCGACGGAGTCCGCATCCAATGATTGGTTTATCCTCACCAATGACTTCCGCCCAATAGACGCAGGGTTTAGCTGGTTTCGCCACAATGGTGTTGGGCACCGGAATCGCCTGCGCTACTAGTTGTTCCTTTGGCAGGAAGTATGGTGGCTGGATGTACCGTGCCAGGAGAGAGAAACGGTCCGGACACAAAAGCTGCGTCTACGGCACGATTTCAATCTCCGGAGGGGTACACTTTGTATCCCCAAGCAAGACATAGGTGCAGTTGAGTCCGGTGAACAAACCCGGTGATGTGGGCTTCACCGACACCAACAGCCAGTCCTGTGTTTCAAAATAAGTGTTATCTGTCAGGGCCAAGGTCAGGGGAGGACGGGGAGTCCACCCTGGAGCTATTCGTCGTGTTTGGTAAATGTCGGATCCAGTGGGAATGTCACATCCGGTATTAGTTTTGCCCCCCCCCCCCCCCCAAGGTCCCCCTCACGGCCCGCCTCATTTTTGTTTTCAGGCTAGACGGATTCATGCTCTCCAGTTAGTTTTTTTTTGCTTGTGTGTTTCGTCCCACCTCCCCCTGCCCCTGCCCATTATCGATTTTATTTTTAAGAGGGGACACACTCGCGATGTGACCAAGCTGGTTGCAGAGGAAGCAGCGCACAGGGAAAGTCTTTGCAGCTGCAGTCATCGCTGCCATCTTCACTCCTCCTCTGGTGGGAATAGGTGGCGCTGGCACAACTGCGTGCTTGTGTCACGATCCGCTATTAATGCAGAGCGGGGGTCGTGATGGTTCTTTTGATCTCAAAGGTGCAAACAGGCAAAATGCAGGGGACAAAATCAGTTTATTCAACAACAGAAAATCAGTTTAGTCAACAACAGCAATGCATTTCATCAAATGCCAACAATTCGGTTACGGTAAAGGGGAGAGGTACAGGATAAGGAAAGGGGAAGGAAAGGAAGGGATGGGAGAATAGCTACCAACAGACGAGACGGGCGTCCTCACGGGTCATCCGATAGACGAGTCCTCGTCCGTGGGGAGATCTCAGGGGTCTTCATCAGTGGAGAGATCTCAAAGGGTTCTTTCCAGAGGGTCGCTCTTTTATAGTCCTTCTCCAAAGCGAGTGGCCTCTGGCCAAAAGGTGGGAAGATTTATGGACCATTGTGTGGTGCTGCAGGAGACAGGTACGGACAAGCAGTCCTCACTTGAGACAACACAGTCTCTGGTTGGTGCCACGACAGCACGGTCCAGTGAACACAATACACCAGCACACAGTCACGAGCATCCACCTTGGCCCGGCAAGTAAACCATTGTTCGGAGTCAGTCTGGGTGGGGGTCCTCGAGGTCTCCTTGCGACGGTCGGGAGGCAAAGTCGAGGGGAACTTCGGACCGACCCTTACACCACCCCATGACTCACGATCGTCGTCAAGAGCATCCTTTTGTAGAGTTGTAGTGAAGTCTTCAGTTGTGGTGTCTTCAGGACTCGTCCCCGTTGGTAGCATATCCCAGAAAAACAGAGACAGGAGAGTAGGAAAAAGATAAGGGACAGGATAAGGAAAAGGAGAAAAGGGAAAACAAAACAGATTGATTATGTTCAATTTTGTTGATTGCTAACGACTTCAAACAATTTGTTCAATTTTTGATTAGAAATAAATCAATTTTTAAAGCAAGTTTTTGATTAAACAATTCTAATTAAAAAAAAAAAAAAAGGAAAATATTCATTTTTTATTTTATCTGAAACCTTGTGTCAATAACCCTAGGGATGTCAACTGTATCCGATCTGGATACATTTGTCACAGATGCCAATTGTGTTAATCGTTTCGTTATTCTCCAAGTCATGATGTATACAATTGCTGACAAAACAAAACCAATTAAAACTAAAATCAAGAGAACAATGGTGGGGTGACACAATTTGTTCAGGATACCTGTAGCAGTAGGTGACCACCCAAATAGAGTATCCCACCACCTGTGTTCAGCATCTGTCTTTACTCTTTCTAAAACACGATGTATTTTTTCCACATTGTGATGAACAGCTATTAGAGTTTTCTGTCCGTTTTTCTTGATCTTCTTCAAAATTTCGATCAGATCTTGGTGGAGCAACAATTGCTTCACCAGAGAGACGTTCATTCCAATTGGAGTGGGCAATAGATGGTGGATCAGTGTGTAATTTGACTGCAAAAGATGGTGAGAAGTAACTGGGGCTTGTTGGGGGTTGAATGCTTCGCTTTTCTTTCTGTGGAATTTCTCCCATTGTTATGCTAATTAATTGTGGCTACACCTTAAAACGACAGATAATGTTCTCTCGTAGGGGGGTGGCTGGAGGGGGAGGGGGGGGGAACCGGAAAAAGGAAAGGTGGGATAGGGGGGTCTGGAGCGGGGGACGCTCTCTCGCTTGGCTCCTGGAGTGGGAAGACAACCTGGGCTCTGCTCTGGCATCTTCCCCTGTCATCCCAGCGCTGAGATCCACGCTCCCTGCCTTTGGACATCGCTCCGCGGCTCTCCCAGCTCACCCTACTACCTCCGGACACTCTGCTGAGCACCACGACCGACACCGTGAGGGGGGAGTAACTTTCCCCATCCCCGCTCTCCCCTGGGCCGCGGCCGCCATCACCCAGCCCTCTTCAACTGCGCGGGACCTGCCCTGCCCCCACAGCACCGGTAACAGCACAGGGAGACGGCCTGCGGCCAGAAGGGACTGGAGTGGAGCTAGACTGTTTTCTGTTGCCAATTTTTATAGCTGTTGTTTTTTTTTTCCGCTTTGTTAAATACCAGTAAAGAACTGTTATTCTCATCCCCATATCTCCTGCCTGAAGGTGTCTGAATTGGGCCTAAAATAATTAAAAGGGAGGGGGATTGCACTCTGCATCGCAGAAAAGGGGCTCCTGCCTTTCCTTAGACCATACCTGTCTTTCAAACCGAGACAGGCTACATAGGAAAAATCACATCCTGAAATCCTAGTAAAGTTGCAGACACAAAAGTTTGAATGATTTTTAGTATTCAGTACCAAATTTTCTATAAAAACACTATCACAAGCAGTTCTAAAGCATGCACATCCATTGCCTATATATACTAATACAGTTTCAGGAATCTCATTTGGATGGATTTCAAAGTTACAAACATTCTGTTCTGTGTCCAAGCAGATATCTTGAGCTCTGATTGCATTACTTTCACAGATAAACCCTTGTTGTTCCCGGACAATGCAAGTTTCCAAATTAACAGTTTGCCACCTCCCACCAATTTGACGGGCCCATTCCCTATGCTCGAAAGGATGGAGAATAGCTCCATCATGATTCAACCCTAATGCAATGATGGGGAATATTGAATGCACTGAAGCATTACGAATCGTCAGTACAAAGGCTGTGGCAGTGTTTGTGCTGTGATCATAGGTAAAATTTACTAAGTTCCACCAGGACTGGAATTCTTTTTCAAAATCAGTGGCACTGTCCCAGACTATTTTTTTCAAATTTCAGTGGGAAAAGTGCCTTCCTCACCTTCTCTTATAATTCAAGCTGCAACTGACTGTATCCACAACTGGGCCTGGATACAATTGAGAGCCAAAGAGATGTTATTTTGAGTAGCACCAAGTGCATCGATTATCAATTTGTGGTCATTTACGTTTACCTTTTCCCAACTTGGTAATATGTTTGATAACAACCATTGTTGGGTCCCCAAAGCTGTTAAGGCTGTTTGCAGGGGCCGTTGTAATTTGGTTACATCTCCAGCTGTGGTAGCCAATTTATTCATTAGTACTTCCGAATCGATGCTATTCAAAATTCCTAATCCTGTTCCCACAACACCGGTTATGTCTCTTGCCATTCGTTTTTTAGCAGGATTTCGTTTCCGCAGCCAGGTTGTCCATCCCTCAAAAGAAGTCTGTAGAAAGGGTGAACAAACTGGTTGGACTTCTGAGACATTATTTTGCATCAATAATTTGATTTGTTTGAGAGACCATGCCGGATTAAACAATATTTGTTGTTAGCCAGTTTTTTTCTAATTACATAAGGTCCAAATTGAAAAATCGTAGGGCTTAGCACAACCGGTGGTTGGGTAGTAGGTGTTACAACATTAACATCAAGTTCTCCCCAGTATTTTGTATCATTTTTTCCACACATGATTTTATAGGAAAATTGTACAGCAGTTAGGTTTAGCCAACAGTCTTGATTTTGGGGTTTGCAATATAAAGTCCGGCCATGAGATCCTATGCCATAACCGTATGCAGGTTCGGTGAGGGATCCAGTTGCTAATTTACAAGTTATTGCGACATCATCACCTTGTGTCACCATGAAAGGAGGAAAAACCTTGGTTTGTCATCCAACACTAAGGGGGGTGCTTCTTCATGTCCCTCGGTGTTCTTCTGTGAAAAGTAAACACAAACAGAGTCTGCCTCCAGGAGGCAGGAGATTAAAATGATGGAACTATCCAGTGTGTAGCGTGGACTGGAATTCTGTTAACTTCCCAATCATTTTGCTGCTGAAAAGGAAGCCACTCTGTACCTCCTTTAAACACAGCATAGGAGTCAGTGTAGATGTAAACAAGAGAGATATTCTGTACCTCAAGTTGGAAAACACTCCAAACAACTGTCAGCTCACCGGTCTGAGAGCTGCCTTCTCCCTCAGTAAAAATTTGTTCACCAGCAGAAGTGGGGAGGGCTACTGCCCTGTATTTCCCCACCTTTCCCTCTCGTTTGGCAGAAGCATAAGTGAACCAAGAATTTGCTGATTGTTCAGGGGAGAAAGGAGTGGCTACTTTACTTACCAAGGCAGGTTTGTCATGGCTATTTGCCAAGCTCTCAGTTTCTTGTATTGCCAGATTTTTTACAGCTCTTTCTATCACTAAGAAGATGTTACAGTAATGTTTTATCTGGGCATACCACTTCCCAACTGAGGATCTCTGGGCCACCCCGTCAGGGGGAGGGGTCTCAATAGTGACTGTGATGTGTTTTCTCCAGAACACTAATAATTCTAGATCCTGTTGGATATCTTTCCTGGATTCAGGCAATTTAATTTGATCCAGGGAGGTTAGAATATCAGGTGGAATACATGTCATACTTCCTTTCCACCAAATTCCCAAAAACTTCACATCCTGAGAAGGTTTTTGAATTTTCTCTGAGGAAATTTGCAAATCAGGGTTTTCCAAATGAGAGATTATTTTTTGTTGGGTATCCTCCACTACTTTTATTTCATCCCCTCCCACCAGAATATCATCAATGTATTGATAGACAGCTGTATTGTCAGGTTTGGGTATCTTTTCTAATTCCTGGGCTAAAGTGTGGTGGGCCGAAGTGGGGGAATGTTCAGACCCTTGGGAAAGCCCAGTGCAGGTGTACTGCTTTGGCTCAACTCCCAGAGCCTGTGCAGGAGATTGATTTGGTGCATTGTTCAGAACTTGTGGAGAAGTTTGCTCTGGTACACTGCCCAGAACCTGTGGAGAAGGTTGCTCGGGGGGTGCATCCCTGATATAATCATATTCTATTTTAATCACAGGTTTCAAGTTGGAGCAGCAGTGTTCCCCACAATTTTTCATCAAAATTGGGTCTTTTGGAGAGTACATTGGATTAATGTGAATAGCTTCCTTCTCCTCTGTTCCTTTTGGTGAATCAGCATGCTTTGAATTTTCGTCCCATTCTTCTCTTAAGGCAGCTTTTAACAAATTATTTTCATCTCGCAACAAATGGTTCTCATTCCTTTCTTGATCTAATTGTTTTTGCAAAATTTGAACAAGATTTTGTAGAGAGTCTATAATTGTTCTTTCCTCATTTCTGCGCTCAGAGCGAGTTTCTATAGCTGCCGTAAGACAAGCTCCTAAAACCGAGCAGAGTATGGTTTTATCTTTGCCCAGTTTGAACTTTGACTCATGTTGCAGAGAATATATTCTATCAATCACATTCTCCAGATTAAACCAATTATTGTTCGCCCATTCCTCCCCACCTTGGGACGGTCTGGCGCTATACTTAGCTAATAGAGCATAAAATGCAGTTTTATCTGTTACAGTGGAATTCTCAGTCATTTTGTGAAGGGATAAGTAAAAACCACAACAGGGAGGTCTATTGCTTAAGTTACCACACACAACGAAACAGCTTTCGCTGTGTGCCCCCCTTCGCTTCCCTGTGTGGGTGAAGAGACCAAACTACTTGGGAGGCACTCCTTAGTTACAAAACACCAGGTTGTCTCTTCACTGCACCAAGTAGTCAAACATCCTAAAAAACAACAACAACAACAACAACAACAACAGTGTCCCGCCTTTTGCACCAGTAGATCTTTTGTGAAATTCTGACAACAGAGCCCTCAAGCGAGTCTGGGGATGCTCCACACCAAGGTGTCTGCAGTCTGCGGGAAATCAGAAAAACCCCCCTTGCTTTCTAGACAGGCTCACCCATCCAAGGTGGCCAGCTAGGTGCGGCTGGAGTAAGACTTCCTTCCCCTGATACAGACTACAGACAACCTTGCATCCCTTCTGTCTGCCAGAAAATCCTGTCCGTGACGCCAATTTAATGTCACGATCCGCTATTAATGCAGAGTGGGGGTCGTGATGGTTCTTTTGATCTCAAAGGTACAAACAGGCAAAATGCAGGGGACAAAATCAGTTTATTCAACAACAGAAAATCAGTTTAGTCAACAACAGCAATGCATTTCATCAAATGCCAACAATTTGGTTACGGTAAAGGGGAGAGGTACAGGATAAGGAA
This sequence comes from Sturnus vulgaris, assembly GCF_052056855.1. Taxonomy (NCBI): domain Eukaryota; kingdom Metazoa; phylum Chordata; class Aves; order Passeriformes; family Sturnidae; genus Sturnus; species Sturnus vulgaris. Next base: position 30,530,014 of record NC_142282.1, on the reverse strand, counting down.
AGGGGAAGGAAAGGAAGGGATGGGAGAATAGCTACCAACAGACGAGACGGGCGTCCTCACGGGTCATCCGATAGACGAGTCCTCGTCCGTGGGGAGATCTCAGGGGTCTTCATCAGTGGAGAGATCTCAAAGGGTTCTTTCCAGAGGGTCGCTCTTTTATAGTCCTTCTCCAAAGCGAGTGGCCTCTGGCCAAAAGGTGGGAAGATTTATGGACCATTGTGTGGTGCTGCAGGAGACAGGTACGGACAAGCAGTCCTCAGTTGATGCAACACAGTCTCTGGTTGGTGCCACGACAGCACGGTCCAGTGAACACAATACACCAGCACACAGTCACGAGCATCCACCTTGGCCCGGCCAGTAAACCATTGTTCGGAGTCAGTCTGGGTGGGGGTCCTCGAGGTCTCCTTGCGACGGTCGGGCGGCAAAGTCGAGGGGAACTTCGGACCGACCCTTACAGCTTGACACAGGCCTCCACTATAAGCTGGAGAGACGGCTCAGGGTAGAGAGGTAGAGATGTTATAACCTGTTTACATGCATCGTTAGCTTTTAAATTTATCATTTCCATTATTAGTTCTTCTAGGGTGTCCTGGTTTTTCACTTGCTTTTCAGTTTCTATCTTTAGCCTCTTCACGAACTCAATGATAGGTGCGCCGGCCCCTGTTTGATGGAGGCATAGTGTACACGGGGCTCGGTGGTCGGCATCACCATGAATGCCTTCTCGGCAGCAGCTTGAATTTTTAAGATCACAAGCTTTGGGATTTTTTTCTGCCTGTGCTTCTGCCTGGGACCACTGCCCTTCGCCTCACAAATGATCCATCGTGATCGGTTTTTTGTCTGCATCAATGGCGCACTTGGGGTCTGTAAGAGCTCAGGCAGGAGTTCCCCTAGCATCCTTTTCCATGTGTCCTCCCACAATCTGTACTCAATTGATAGGAGGAGACATTTAAACAATCCTTTCAAGTCGCTAGGGACCAAGATATTGGAGGAGAAAGTAGCTTCCAATAAGCCTTTAAAATATTCGCTCTTTCTCCCGAACGCCTTCTGTGCCCTACAGAGCTCCTTTTTATGGGAGTATTCAAATGGCCGCCAATTTGGAATACCCCTTTGCCAAGAATAAAAAACCGGAGCGGCAATGAGTGTGGTCTCCGGTTCCGGGTTCCGATCCCCTGGCCTGTCACTTCCGTTTTCTGGAGCGTGGGAACCGGAAGGAGGGGCGTGGGAATCAGAAGTCGGAAGCGGAGGGGCAGGACCGCTTACCGAGGAGGAGCCAGAACACTGGCAACATTCATGGTGATGGGTGGGACCTGTTGAGCTCAGGGGCGGCCTCTCTGGGGGTGAAGTAAGAGGAGGAGTTTTAGTAGGAGGAGGAGGAGGAGCCTGGGGAGGAGGAACACCCCTCCCGTGGGAGGAGACAGGGGGAGGACTTGGTGAAGGAGGCGGGAACAGAAAGGGTTTGGGACACGGTGTAGGGGGCGGAGCCACAGTCGGAGGAGGGTACGGATCAATCAGGAAGGGATTCTGGGAAGTAAAAGGAGCCAGAACACAAGGGACGGAACACGCCACGTGGCAGGCTCCATCTTGTGCGCCGGAGTCCAGGAGGCTATTTTGTGGCTCCGGGGGGGATGACTGGAACCTGACTGACTTTGGGGTTTTTGGGGTAGAGCCTGGGGTAGGAGCAGGGGAGGGTTTCGGGGTACATTTACAAATTTTACAACTCTTTAAAACAGGTTTCAGGGTAGAACTCGGGGTGCAAATGGGAGAGACGGAACTGCTAGAAGAGGGATTAGGGGAAGGCTCCGTGACGGCTGGCACCTTGCCGCCCGGGCTAGGGTATCGGGAGGACCGAGAGGGGCCAGGCGAGCAGTGGCTGGTCTCCCTGGCCGGGCTGGTCTGCAATTGTTTCCGAACTGCCCGTCTCGGATCCCCCGATGCAGGGGAAGAGGGATTGGAACGAGGGTTAGGAGAGGGGGGAACAACTGGGGGAACCCGGGATGGCTTGCTTCCCTTCCCCGACCTCTCCTGGCGGGGCGGGGCCGGGCGCGCGCTCCCCGCCTTTTCTTTTACAGCTGTAGGAATTTGAATGTATAAACTGAAAAGCCGATCCACGGAGGTGTCGTCCTGATTGCTCAACGCCATGAGCCTTTGTCCTACTAGTTCTAAAAATTGGACCGACTCCATTTGCTGGGGTGACACCCCAGGGAATTGGGAAGCAAGCCATTTTATGAACTTCTTTAACTAACCCCGTGAAAACATTTTTTTCCCTCCCTCCAGGGTACCCACAACTTGGAAAAACATCTCCCGCTACTGTGTGGACAGCTTTGTGCCCATTATGGTGTGCCTCGTACCCACACAGCAGAACTCACTCTCCCACTGCAGCAAAAGAAAACTGAAACAACTGAGAATAAAGGTCCCAGGGCCAGTGAGTCCCCCACCCTCAGGGACTAAAGGAAGGGGTGTTTTTACGGGCCCCCACATCTAGGGCTGCACACCCCGCCCCGCATAATGGTAAGCCCCCCTGCACCCCGTTGGGGGATACTTACCGGCTCCGTTGGCATCTGGAACAGGAGCTGCAACAGGAGTCCCCTCCCTCGAAAGTGGTCCTCCGAGTGCCGAGGTTTGCCACCTTATCCCCGAGAGCGCTTCCGACTTGGCCGGCTCCGACCCGGGTAGTCGACGCCCAATGCCTCTGATCCTCAGATCTTAGAGGCTCTTCATGGGGTCATCGGCGAAGTCGCCCTGCGGTGAGCGCCAAACTGACGTTTCTTCCACCCACTGCCCACCTCACGTGGGCTACCGGCTAGCTCCGGGAAGCCTGCGTCGGTGAGTGGCCCCTCCCCGGCACCACTCTGGGAGCTGCAGAAGAGGTGTAGCAACAGCTACGCATGGGTGAGTCTTCAGGGAGGTACAAAGAGGCGCAGGAGAGAACTTTTACGGTTCTGGGGGAAGGGATTTATTGAAGGAAGAGGTAACAGGTCAGGAGGTTGGGAGAGGGAACCGCAAAAGGCAGTTTGAGGGGTTCTACACAGGCTTAACTACGGGGGAGGAGCCAGGGGAGGACACAAAACTCTGTCCAATAACGGTTAACGGGGGGAGGTACAGAAGGCGGGGAGAGGGGTAAACTGGGCCAATAAGGTAAACCAAGGGTGTGGATACATACAATATAACCAATCAAGAATACATAAGGGAATGCTTGACACAGAAACTTCTAGAACAAAGGGAGGGGCTACAAAGGATTGACATCCAGTGGAGCAGGGTTTAGGGTGAGGGACAGGGAAGGTTCCAGATAAAGGGGAGGGGTTTAGGAAGACTGACAAGGGAAAAGGTGGGAAAGGGAAAAAACATTATGTACTTAGGGGAACGAAACTGGGACCAGCCATCAACACAGAAGGAATATTAACATTAAACAATGCAACACAACAGATGTACGTTTCTTTTATTTGATGACATATCTTTTCATTACTCCTTGGGATTAGTCTGTTCTTCCTGTGCTCCCACCTGGAATGCTTTTTTCTGCGTGGTAGGTTATTGATGTCACCTTAGAAAGAGGTCCATAGTGTGACAAAACACTCCAAAGAAACAGTTTGGTGTGGAAGAGTTTCATGTGGAAGTGTTGATAATTCTTGTGTTTATTATTTGTAATATAAATGGATTATATTTTTATGATCATTTCTATCTGAAATACATATGATAGCGATGAATGACGTATGGCCCAGTCTGCTTAAGATCAGACTTTAGGAATAGCTGGAAATGATCTCCCAAATGTCTTCCAATCTTTTCTATACATAAAAAAAGTCGGGCAGTTGTTTCTAAAGGGATAAATTATAGAATGTGATTTGGTGCTTTGTGGTGCCAGAATAAACAGAAGTTTTGATAATCCACATTCTTAGCAGTTTACTTAGAGACTGATTTTTTTTACTCTCCAGATAGAAGACGCCATGTTGGATACCAGTCGTAAAATTCCAGGCAGCCTTTTATCATGTTACATATCCTCTTACTCATTCATTTCACCTTCCAGCAGTTTAGAAAGAACTTGTTAACTTGAATGTTTTTCTTTGGAGTGATTTTAAGGAGACGACTAAATGGCCATCATACAGGTAGAAACATAAAAACAAGGGTGTGCTATAAAGACCGGACTTGTTAATGCAAAGAGCCCTCTGAAATTCCAAATACCTAATATAAAATTAAAAATGTAATCTTTGACTTTTAGATGGGAATTTCTACTCTTCAGTTTCATTCTGTCAGGTGCATTTTTGCTAACTGCTTGATTCACGCTGAATGGACAGTCCTGTCTTAATCTTGGTATGGCAACAGTGATAGAGATCACTGCTGCTTTCTGTAGAAAGTGGCTGCAAGTTGCTATTACGAGATCTTGTGCAGGTCTAGAGTCTGATTGGATGTGAGGTTCTCATTGTTTCAACAAGCAACTTGGGCGGCAGTGTCAGAGGTGTTCATATCTAGGAAGATTTTCATAGGCGATGAGTTTTGCTGAGGTAGCTTTCTCTCCTGGGTGTAGGATATATGTGCATAATTAACTTCCTTGAATCCTAAATAGTTGGGGAGATTTTAGTATCTAAGAAACCATTTTTATTAGCTTTTTTATGTGGCCTTAGATAATGAAAGTGATCTGGATACAATTTTAGAATAAAGGAAAACGGTGAGCTGTGAGGAAGACCTGAGGGAGTATTTGGAGAACACCCTTTCTTCTTGAGACCAAATTAGAACAAGGTATGAATTTTTTATCGACAAATTAAAAGGTAGAGCATCTTTGAATATTGGTTGTCCTACTTAGGCCTTGTTTTAATGCTGTTGTGTTAAGGTATGGAAAAAGAGTGCTTTTCACTTCATGTAAGAATATAGAATAATGTCCCTACTGAACAAGGTTAAGGCAAATAATGCCCACGGTTTAGGAATGGGACAAAGGAAGACTGCTATCATTCAAAAACCATAGCACATCAGTATTACTGTGCATACCATCACATCCATGCCTTATTCAGAAGGTAAAAGGAGTAGTGCAGATTCTTGGATCACCGGAATCAGAAGTTGGTCTGCACCATCATCACTTCACTCATAGATTTGATTTCATTCAAAGTTCTAGGAACTCAGATGTTTAAGATAGCCAAGCACTTGCAACTTTAAAAACCATCTAAAAATTGGTACAATACCGCTCTCCTTCCTGAAGATCTTAGCAGCAGCTCTGAAGCCATAGAGGAAGAAGCACTGTTCAGACACCCAGGAGGTCTTTCCTACCTGCTCGATCAGAGGCACATTAGAAGAGCAATATGGACCTGAGGGGCAGATGCACATACCTTGACACACCTCGCAGTGGGACTGTGGTTAGAGCTGGAGGTTTGATACTCTAAATAATAATTTGCGCCGTTAAAACAAAGCCAGAGGTAACAGACCAAGTGAAAATACAATGCCAGGTTGCAGAAAGAGAATGTTACCTATCTGAACACCCACATAAATTCCCCATCATTCTCTTTGTTTAGGAGACCAAGCCAATGTCCGTGTAAATGAAAACAAGTGTGAATATTGATTTTTCTTGAATCAAGACTCAGCTTTATGTCCAAGTCAAAGGCAAATAAACCAGAAAGGCTCCGCTGAGCACAGTGCACAACTAACATGGAAGACAGTAATTTGACCTCTTATGTAAGCAGTGTTGGAATGGTTCCCCATCCAAAAGGAAGGATGTCAAATGCTTCTTTGGAAATATTTTAACTTCTGTGCATTTCTTTCTTTGTAACGAACTAATCTCTAACAAGCCAGGACGTGATTGTGTTCAGTAGAAACAGATCAATGGCAACATTTAGCCTAAAGGTTTTATGAGCTTGATCAGGAAGTTCGATTTAGATTTAAAGGCACTGCAGTCATATTTAATTTTATTTCTCTCCGTACTTGAGTCTCTTAAACAGGGACCTTCAATTGGACAGAAACGGGACACTGAAGCAAATTGGAATGGATGACGTAATGCCTTACCTGGAAGCATTTTGTGGGAATTGATTCCTTCTAGGTATCCATCAGCCAGCATTTTAGTGTGAAGGAAATCTTCAAATAGGTAAAAGAAAAATTCCCGTTGGTTTAAAACCTGACTGCTATATTAATTTTTGACTTTTGAGAAAATTTTCATGACCTTTAAAATTCAGACTATATCAAGTATTGTTTCAACCATTGAAGAAACTGCTTTTGATAGAGATAGGAGAGGGAAACCAAAACATTTCTCAGAGCCACACTTTCAACTCTGTCCTTGTTACAAACAGCACTTGAGCAAATTTATTTGCCTTTGGAACAGAAAACGACAAGGTAACAGGCTTATCATTACGGATTGGAGTGTTCCAGGTTCTTTAGATAGTAAGTCATCTATTCAAGATGATCTCTTACTGAAAGAGATCCATTTTGAGAAGGGATATGGATTTCTTAGAAGAAAGCAAATCCCTATGTTAAAACGGTGTGGTGGGTGTGTTTTGTGTTGTTGTTTTGCTTTTAGAACTTGCAAGGCACAATCGACTTCATAGTTCGAGATCCAAATAAGACCACGACATTCCAAACCGGTGTTTCTTTTTGGTTGTATTTCAATCTGTATATCTTTGGACTATAACCAGTAGAGCTGTGCTTGAACTGGAAAGAAGTAGCGGAGGTTTCAGAAGTGGAACATACAGTGGAACAGTAAGCTGAGAGCATTGTACAAGGAGAGGAAAGAGGGGAAAATGGTAAGAGTTTCCTGAGTCGGAAGGGACCCCTAGGGATCATCAAATTCCAACTCCGGGCCCTGCACAGACACTCCAACAGTCCCACCCTCTGCATCCCTGAGAGCATTGACCAAATGCTCCTGGATCTCCGGCAGCCTTGGGGCTGTGCCCATTGCCTGGAGAACCTATTCAGTGCCTGACCAGCCTCTGAGGAAAAAAACCTTTCCCTGATAGCCAGCCTAATAGTCCCCTGACACAGCTCCTGGCATTCCCTTGGCTCCTGTCCCTGATAGCAGAGAGCAGAGAGCAAAGCTGTCCTTGTACTGCCCTTGAGAGGAGCTGAGAGGTCCCAAGTGAGGTGTGAGCTCAGTGTCCTCTCTGCAGCTGAACCAAATGCCCCCAGCCACTCTTTGTATGGCTTCCCCTCCAGCCCCTTCGCTATCTCTGTGTCCCTCCTTTGGACATTTCTCCAATAGCCTGAGGACTTTCTGACGTTGTGGCATCCAAAATTGCCCCCAGGGCTTGAAGAAAGCGCAGTCCCAGCCCAGACCAGAGCAGGACAATCACCTCTATCATGCGAGTGGTGCCACAAGATAAGGGCAGTTGTCAAAAATAAGCTGGAGAAACAAATCTAACAGAGAAACGTGATCTAGGCGCAGGAAATGTTAGAAGCAGAGGAAGAAGTAGATGAGGAGAGGATTCCTTGTAAAAGTG